>NW_003852457.1:10580987-10632507 GCF_000181295.1 Otolemur garnettii
CCCCCCCCCCAGCTCTAGAGTAAGGTGACTAGACGTCCTGCTTTTGGCAGGACAGTCCCAATTTTTAACAGTTTGTCCTATGTCCTGTGGCATTTTAAAAAAGCCCCGATTTTTGGAAAGAATGCACGACAAGCTAGGGAACACAGGAGAACAGGAAGGGAATATATGGTTTTCGGCTGCCATGTGGCCATTTCGCCAGGATATGCATTTTATATTATTTTTGTTAATTTTATAATGTTAAACTTGAATAATAACAAATAATTGTTGAGAACTGATTATCGAGAACTGCTTATCAAAGTATGCACTGTTGTCAGGCCCCGCCCCCCCAGTGGTGTCCTGCTTTACCAATGTTAAAATCTGGCCACCTTACAATAGTGAGTCTTCTTTTCCATGAACTTGGACTTTTTGGTTGTTTGTTTTTTGCAGTTTTTGGCCGGGGCTGGGTTTGAACCTCCAGTATATGGGGCTGGCGCCCTAATCCTTGAGCCACAGGTGCCGCCCAACTTTCTGGTTATTTAAATCTTTGATTTATTTCCTAAGAGGTTTCTTCGTATTGGTGTATGAATATGTTTTCATACATATTTTGTTAAATTGCTACCCAACTAATTATTTCTGGACGGTGCTAATGTAAATGTTCTTTTGTCTGTATTTTCAAATTCTACTTTTTCATTGCTGGTTTATAGGCAGTCCCCAAGATATAAACCTCTGACTTAAGTACAAGTCACACTTATGAACAGAGGCTATTATAGTAAGTTTCCAAGTTACAAGCATCTGTACAAACTTGATTGGCATTTGATTTACACTTACAAACAAAGACTATTACAGGTAAATGTACCTGTTGCAACATACATACAAATTCAACTTAAGAACAAACCTACAGCACCAATCTTGTTCATAACCTGGGGACTGCTTGTATAAGGAAATGTTTTGTTTTTGTTTAATCACCTTGTTTACTCTTATCTTGCTATAATTGCTTATTAGTTCCAGGAGGTTTTTGGTAAATTCTTGCAGATTTTATACATAGTGTTGCCATCTGTGAACAAAGATGGCTTTATTTCTTCATTCCCAATGACTATATCTTTTATGTCCTTTTATTGTCTTATTGTATTAGCTCCGACTTTCACTAAAATGTGAAAAGGGGTGATGAGCCAAGTATGGTAGCTTGAGCCTATAATCTCAGCTGATTGGGTGGGTAAAGTAGGAGGATCACTTGAGACCAGAAGTTTAAGACTAGCCTGGGCAACATAGCAAGACCCCATTTCTAAAAAATAAAAATAAATTAGCTGGGCATGGTGGTGCATGCTGGTAGTCTTGCTACCCAGGAAGGTGAGGTGGTGGGATTGCTTGAGCCCACAGGAGTTCAAGGCTGCAATGAGCTACGACTAGGCCATTGCACTTCAGCTTGAGTGACAGAGAAAGACTTCCCTAGAAAGGAAGGAAAGGGAAAGGGGAAAGGAGAAAAGGGAAATAGAAAGAAAAGGAAAAGTGAAAGGGACATGCTTTCTTTCCTAGTTTGAATGAGAAAGCTTCTAGTTTCTCACTATTAAGTACGAGTAGCTGTAGATTTTCAGATTTAGTCCTAGTTTACTGAGGGTTTTTTTTTTTTTTATCATGAATGGGCATCAAATTTGGCCAAATGCTTTATTCCAGGTGTCCTCAAACTATGGCCTAGGGCCACATGAGGCCTGCCGGGTGTTTATGCCACCACTGCCTGTCCTGCTTAGTAGCCAGCTCAACCCGGGGCCTGCAGTCTGGCCCTCCAACGGTCTGAGGGACAGTGAACTGGACCCCTGTTTAAAAAGTTTGAGGACCCTTGCTTTATTCTGTATCTATTGATATAATCATGTGATTTTCCTTTAGCCTGTAGATGACATGGAGTACAATGATTGATTTTCAAACATTGAACCAATCTTGCATGCCTGGGATAAATTCCTCTTAGTTGTGGTATCCAATTCTTTGTATCCATCAAGGATCCATCCATCCATCATTGGATTTGTATGAGGGCTGTTCCAGAAAGTATCCAGCTATGTAATAGGAAAAAACTAGTATTAACAATGGCTGGATACATCCTGGACAGTGTGTGTGATTAAAATTTCTTTTTTTTTTTTTTTGAGACAGGATCTAATTCTGTTGCCCAGGCTAGAGTGCAGTGGCGACATTATAGCTCACTGTAACCTCACACTCCTAGACTCATGTCACCCTCCTGCCTCAGCCTCCCAAATAGCTGGGAATTAAAGGTATGTGCCACCATTCCTGGCTAATTAATTTGCTAATATTTTTTGAGGACGTTTGCATCTATGTTCATGAGAGATATTAGTCTGTTGATTTTTTTTTTTTTCTTATAATGACTGGTTTTGGTATTTAGGTAATGCTGGCCTTATATAGTAAGTTAGGAAGTATTCCCTCGGCTTCTACTTCCTAAAAAATTATAGAAAATTGGTAAAATTTCTTCTTTAAAATATGTGGTAGAATTCACCAGTAAATCTGTTTTCTGTTTAGAAAGGTTATTATTTATTGATTCAATTTCCTTAACAGATACATAGGCCTATACAGATTATTTCTTTATGAATTTTGGTGATTGCGTCTTTCAAGGTATTGGTCCATTTCACCTTGGATATCAAATTTGTGGGTATAGAGTTGTTCATATTATTCCTTCATTTCTGATATTAGCAACTTGTGCCTTCTCTTTTTTTCTTAGCTTGATAAGAAGCTTATTGATTTCATCAATCTTTTCAAAGAAACAGCTTTCGGTTTTATTGATTTTTTGTTTTCAATTTCATGAATTTGGTCTGATTCTTATTATTTCTTTGTTTTGTTTACTTTGGATTTATCATTTCTGGCTTCCAAGGAACTGTTTTAATTTGCCACCAGCTCCATCATGTTTTCATGCATCCCTGACATTTTTAGTTGTACTGCACCTGTAGGGTGAGTGTATTCCACCACAATGTTGGGAACAAAAACTCTCTATTTTATTTCACTTATTCTAGAAAGACTTCTTCTGTTAGTCCAATAAATTCAGAGATTGAAAGACTCAAAAACTTGAGTCATATGGGTAAAAATTAATGGGACCTTGAGATATAAAAATTATATAAACATAAAAAAATTATATGGGTAAAAATTTAGTACTGCAAATTCACTCCCACCTCCCTTCACATAGCATATTGAGCCCTAATTACAGCAATGGCTATAGTCACTCAGTTCTCTCTAAGTCCATTTTCTTTTTTTAATCTGTGAAATGGCAACAATTATAAGAGCATCTCAAAGTTATATATCAGGGTTAAATAATAGTAATAATAACAACTCAGCTCAGAGTCTGGTGCTGGAAAACTCAACAAATAACAGCTATGTTGTTTTTAAAACTTCTGTTGCTAATTTTGCCTGTTTATTTTTACAGAGGAGCTTTAGAAAGATTTACCCAATTTCTAACAAAATTGTTTTGGAATTTTGATAAAAATTCATTTTGGTGGAAATGTGTAAAATAATTTGGGGAGATTTTACATCCTAAGTCTCTTCACCCAGGAACATGGTTATGTCTCCAGTAAGTCTTCCTTAATATTCCTCAGCAAGGTTTTAACAGTTCCTCATTTAGGTCCCGAATCGTTCTTTTGTTTGATTCCTCTGTTTACTAATATTGTTAAGTGAAATATTCATTTCTATTGTTCCTAGAATATTTAAAACTTCTGTTTTCTATGTTTATTTTATAATTGGGCATCTTCCTGAAGCTTCCTAACAATTTTATAGCTTTCCAGGTACTCACATTATCTACAAATAACTTTCTCCTTTCCCCACAGTTATGCCTCCTTAAATATCCCAAAGTAAATTAGAGCAGTTAGCAGACAGCCTCATTTCATTCCTAACCTTAATAGGCACATCTCTAATGTTTCACAGTAAACGTACTGGTGTTGACTTTTATTCCTGTGAACACAGTGTAATAAGTTTTATCAGGAATGTACATTTGAACTATATTTTTAGGCACTGAAATGTAAATATGGCTTTCATCCTAATACAGGTATTGCAAAATATATTTTTCTCTTATAAGTTAATCTTGTATTTGTAGAATGTATATCATCCTATTTAATAATGGATCAACATTCCTATTATATGTGGTGGGTGCTGACTTGTTCATAATTTAAGACTTTTGGATCTACTTTATTCTTTCTTACTTTCATTGACAAATTCTTTGGAACTGAATTCATTGTAACTATATAAAGTGAATTTAGATGACTTTTCTACATTCTGGGACAATTTAAATAACTGTAAATATTTCTAACTTAAAACTACAAAAACGGTTAACCCATAACCCCCCTGGATTTGCTACTATTTAAAAAAATTATATGATTTTATAAAAGGTTTTAATGATTTCCTATTGCAGATTTCTTCAGACAATTCTGATAACATCTTTTGCCAGAAAACGGTCTTCATCTAGATAGTCAAACTTATCAGTGCATGGCAATATAGAATTTATTTATAACTTTAAAGTCTCTTTTATAGCCTAAGTATATTTTTTGTTCTTTTCATATTCCTGTTATCCTATCTTTTGCCATATCCATATAGATATTTCATTTTTCTTTTTCAGTATTTTGACACTATTCTGCTTTTATTTTAGTAGCAGTTTCCTTGATATTTTCCAAAAGCATTCTTTAAATTACATGTTTATGATTGGCATAGTTAATACTGAAGTGGAACAGCTGGCTGTACTTCTGATGATCATGTAGAAAACTTACTTCAGAGCTCCTCTCTCACCTCGACCTCCCTCTCAAGGTCTCAGTCTGGTTAACATAAGTTAATATAGCCTTGTCCAAATACTGACGACTAAAATACTGCTTTCCCCATTATTTATCCTTTTGAAGAACTTAACGCTCCACTGCATTTCATAAGCAGATTTACGATGATTATTTAAACTTACGTGTAAGTGTTTTTGGTCTTCACTATAGTCTTTTGGCATAAGGTTGATGTAGCACGCAGTTTTCCTTCATCTTTAAGTTGATTAATCTATATGTAGCCACTTTTCTCTGGAACAGCACATAAGTGGTGGAATGTCTGAAAATCTCTTTCCATTATCTTCACCTATGAAAGGCATCTTCACTGGATACAAATTTCTGTGCTTAAAATCTTTCCCTCCAGAACTCCCTCTTAATTTCTGGAATTGTATGAGGCTAGCTTGTTTTATTTTTCTTTTATAGATAGTGGGCTTTTGTTTGGTTTTGCTTTTATCCATGTAATTGATTTTTTCTGCAGGATGTGTTTAATTATATTTAATTATATATAATCTTTTCTCATAGATCTGTACGTTCAGAACTTTCTTTAACCCTTCCCCCTAATTTTTATCCAACTGCATCTCAGAATGTTGCTTCTGCTCCTCTTGCTCCACTCTCTCCTTCAGAAACACCAAAGACCTGCCTGCTTGCTGCCAAGCCAGTCTTGTCCACTCATTTGTACCATCTCAATGTACTCTTGAGTTCTCAGAGAACATCTTTCTTCTCATAATATTACTTTCTCAATTAGTGATCATGTTATTTTTTGTTCACAATGTGCATTTGTGCTGCTGTATTTTCAAGTTCCTAGAAGTTTCACCGTATTCCCCTCAACTGTCCCCTCCTATGGATTTCTGTTTCTGATTTGCAAATGCACATTTTCCTACATTTTTTTGGAGGATAGTTTCTCCGGAATAGTACACAAGTTTCCTGAAAACTATTTTCCGGGATAGTTTCCTGAAAATTACTTCTAGATCCTGAAACTGAAATTATACACGCATCATGTATATTTTTATGAATCTTTAAAACAATGTTCCTTATCTCTTGTGCCTCAGTATCCTTCTAAGTTCTGAGTTTTACCGCCTACCTTTCACCTCACCCAGACCTCTGGCCACTTTAAAAGACTCAGCTCTGGCTATATACCAAGAGATTATTTATGGTAATGGGACTTTGATATTCTTGTTTATTTTACCCATTGTTTAAATAAATGTCTTATACACACATGCTTCAGTAATAAATTATTTTGAAAAAATAAATCTCTTAAAGTACTCTGTGAACAGCATAAAAAAGAATATTTGTAGAAATATGTAAGCTACAATATGTAGAAAAATTGTATCAAGATAATAGTTTAAAAACATGTACTTTTGCTTGTAAGAGGAAGAATTCTAATGTATTAACAGAATCACAACATGATTTAACCCTATTCCTATATAAGTCCCAATTTTATTCCAAATAATCACATAACTTTAAGAAAGAATTTTCCTAAAATACTTTCACAAAAAGTAATCCCACTATCATAAATTCTGGAAATGCCATCTTGTCCATTAGTACAACCTTAGTTGAACTGAAACATTTCAAAAATGCCATAGTTTCTATAGATTTCATTTAAAAAGTTAAAAAAACCCAACCCTTTCTAACTTTCATGATAAATGATGCTACTGATAAATTTACTTGGTAGAATTTTAGTTACTTTGGTGATTTTTACATTTTCACAAATAAGCAACAGATATATATTAAAAAATAAGCCAGCCTAATGGTTTTCACTGGAGACTACCGAGTTGCATTTTGTTAAACCCAAGTTGAACAGAGTTGAGTTTAGATTAATACAGAGAAAGGCATGCTCTGGATGGGTTGTCCTTTGTATTTCTTGAAGCATCAGATGAATTGTAAAAAGTTCAAAGAGCTTCTTATTACTCCTGTAAAAGAATGAGTACATAATTTAATTACACACACATAGGGACGTTATCTATAATGTTATCTGTAATGACACTGAGAGATAATTTATGTAATTGTGAGAAAGTGGCATTTGGTTTTTAAAAATAGTGGATAAAATAGAGAACTAAAAGACAAACAAAACAGGTTTTATGAGATGGGCCTCAAGTAGAAAAGCACCTGGAGGAAAAGAAGAAACATTTTATAATCTTGAAAACTGTACCTTATTCAGCTTGAGAAAACTTATTTTTCATAGATTAAAAAAGAGTCAAATATTTTATCATCTTAATTTAAGTAATCAGGGTTGGTTGGTTATTTATTTATTTATGTATGTGTTTATGTATGACAGAGTCTCACTCTGTTGCCCAGTTAGAGTGCCATGGCATCATAACTCACAGCAACTGCAATCTCCTGGGCTCGAGCAGTCCTCTTGCCTCGAGCAGTCCTCTTGCCTCGGCCTCCTGAGCAGCTGGGATGATAGGTGTCTCCCATAACACCCACTAGTTTTTCTATTTGCAGTAGATATAGGGTCTCTTGCTCAAACTGGTCTTGAACACCTGAGCTCAAGCAATCTACCCACTTCAGCTTCCCAGAGTGCTAGGATTACAGGCATGACCCATCATGCCTGGCCTCAAGCAGGGTTTTTTTAAAGTAGCAGAATATTGGCTTATCTTTCAACTTGGCTCCAAAATACTTCAACTATCCTCTTTTTAATAATCAGTCAGCATTTTCAATCAATCAAAATAAAATCTTATAACATATGTCTTATTTCTTTTTCTAGATATATTTACTTCTTGGGAAAAATGATCAAATAACCTTATTACCATCCTTTAATAAAAAAGATTTGTATCTTTGTGGTTTTAAAGCTTTAAGACAGGGTGTTCAACCTTTTGGCTTCTCTGGGCCACATTGAAAGAAGAGTTGTCTTGGCCACAAATTAAATACACTAACAACAGCTGAGAAGCAGAAGAAAAGATGTGTGCATAGTTTTCACGGTATCTGCCATCACAGACAAGCAGAAATGTCCTCACTTAATAATCCTAATAATGCAGTGGCCTGTTCAGAGTCTTTTAAAATCATTGAGCACCTTGCAATCACTAATATAGAATATATATGTATCTAAATAATAAAATGTCTTTGGTTTTTTTGTATTTGTATTATAAAAGAAAAGTGGGAAACATAAAACCAGTGGGATATCTGACACTGTATTTGAGAAACTAATGCAGCAATATCTGCTTTGATGGAAGTAATTGTAATTCTCAGAGTTCTCAAGGTGCTCATCAGATATTTTAGTTCTAATTTTACTCTTAATGTACTTCATTATTAAAAATAGTTACTTGCAAATGTAAGTCCTGCCAAAATGCAATGACATGAATAAGGTATGATTGTGAAGTGAGGGATATTTGTCTCTGGGAAGACAGAACCTATAAAAAGTCCAATAAAGAGACATGATCAAATTTTTCTTTAAGTTGAATGTCAGATTGCAGCTCTATGCATTCCATTTGAAAATTGGAATAGTCTCAACAAAGAAGTTATATTGCCTGAAAATGGAGTCACAATGCACCAAAATATTATTTTCTTGGAAATAATTCTTGTATCAAATCAAAAAGCAAGGCTGCATATATTATGAGATGGGCCTGTGGCTAGCCATGTTGAAATGCATAAAATTGTTTGCCTTAACTTGAGCGTGCCATAATGTCAGTTTTAGTTGGAATACTGTTCTGGTTTGAAACACTGTATTGATAAACTGGTTTTCACCTTGAAGACACAGGATTAACTTATTTAAATGAACAGTTAAATCTACTAAAAAATGCTAAATCTGTAAGCCAGTTTTCATCAAGTTCTGGTACAAATTTGGTTTTTGATAACCATAAACAACTTGATAACATGCCGCAAATCATAAAATCTTATCAATATTTGGCCTGGACTTAGTCATCTTACTACCAAAAAGTAAATAATGTTAGAAGAGTCAGCATCAATACTTTTAAGGAACTTCTGGACTTGGTGATGAGTTAATCCCTTGGCCCTTATGAAATCCACAGTCTTGTTTTTGTTTTTTTTTGGAGACAAGAGTCTCATTCTGTTGCCCTAGATAGATGCTTTGGCTTTGTACTCCAACAGCAACCTCAAACTCTTGGGCTCAAGTGATCCCTTTGCCTCAGCCTCCCAGGTAGCTGGGACTACAGGTACCCGCCACAATGTCCAGTTAGTTTTTCTATTTTATTTTATTTTTTAGTAGAAACAGGGTCTTGCTCTTGCTCAGGCTGGTCTTGAACTCCTGAACTCATGCAATCCTCCTGCCTTACCATCCCAGAGTGCTAGGATTACAGGCATAAACCACCACACCTGGCATGAAATTTAGTCTCGATGACAATTTGCATGATGTTATCCATTTTTTTAAGCTTTTGCACATAAATTTTCCTGATGTACTATACAATGATATAAAACGTGAATTTTGGGCAACACGTCCATTGTCTTCTCTTAATTTTACAAGTCCCTCTCTTTTACCAACTATCACTGGAGCAGCATCAGTAACTATACCAGATATATTGAAAATAGACAAAGAAAATCACGTTAACATTTTTTACTGCTTCATATAAATCTCTTGATTTAGTTGTGCCTTTTAATGGCACTAAGGAAGCCATTTCTTCAGTGACATTATATTCATCATCAATATCACTAATAAAAATAGCAAGCTGAGCTATATTTGTAGCATCACTGTTATTCATTACCAAAGCATAAAATTTTAAATTAGTAACTTTATCCAAATTTCTTTCAATAGACTTTCCAATTTCTTTAATTTGCCTGGCTGTAGTCCGGTGAGAAACAGATTTTAGAAATATCCATACCACCCCTTTTCTGAGACAGAGTCTTACTCTGTTGCTCCAACTTCCTTGGAGTCATAGCTTACAGCAACTTCAACTCCTGGGTTCAAGTGATCCTCTTGCCTCAGCCTCCCAAGTAGCTGGGACCACAGGCACACACTACCATGCCTGGCTAATTTTTCTATTTTTAATAGAAATGAGGTCTTACCCTTGTTCAGGCTGGTCTAAAACTCGTGAGCTCAAGCAATCCACCCATCTCAGCCTCCCAGAGTGCTAGGATTGCAGAAAAATACCCCTTTTTATTCAGGGCAAATTATATCCGCCTAGCTTTCCATACATTGCTTAATAAATTCACCATCAGTAAATGGTTTTTATTTTTTGCTATTAAATATGCTACCACATAATTAGCTTCTATAGTGAAATCTGTTTGAGCTGTAACATTTTATAAAAATTTTTGCTGAGAAAACAGAATTTTTTCAGTTCCAGTATTTTGTTCTTACAACACAATCCTTCATACTCATCAAATCTGGCCACATGTTTTTGCATATAATGCTTTTTCATATTATAGTCTTTGAAAACTTGTACAAATTCCCTAGAAATTAAACAGAGTGCCTTACTATTTGCCTCAACAAAAAAGTAGTTACCTGTTCACCTTCCATTGAACAATCTTCCTTCATCCCTAATTTTTTTCTTTTTTGAGGTTCTGTTTTCTTTTGAAACATTAAAGAAGCCATGCTTGGATTAGCAAAATAATAATAGATATTTGGGGTGCTCCCACTGAATGGGCACAAGGTAAGGGTATATATGGTACACCTTTTGGGTGCAGGATATAACTACAAGAGGGAGTCTACCTAACAAATTCCAATATTGTGATTTGGCTGTTTGTACCCTCATGTGAACCTGAAATTAAAAAGAAATAGATAAGGGATTATATTTACTTTTATTATAAGAATTGAGAGAAAATAGAAAGCAAGGTTTGGCCCTTCCCTATCTTGGCTGCCAATGCAGGGCAAGGTGGAGGTGGATTAGTCCGGTAGGTGATGTGAGAGGTGCTGCCAAGGTGTGGAAGCACCTTAGTAATCAAATAAAAACACTCTCCTGACTTCTAAATAACAGTCAATGCCTACTGTTACAATGGTAGGTTGAAATTTTATTGATAATTGCTGCCTTGCCAAGGGACCACGAGCACATATAACATTTGATGATGCCAATTCAACTGTCTGAGCTTGGAAGACACCACACTGGAAGCCACACACTGAGTAAAACTGAGTAAAACTGAAGCCACGCATGTATACAAATAGTGAGAGTGTACTCAGGTTTATCTTATGTTACACTGTGACACAACACTGTCCTCTATAAAAAATCTCATAATGTTTTAAGTAAATTTACAATTTTATGTTGGGCTGCATTTATCGCCATCCTGAACTACATGTGGCTCACGGGTTAGACACCCGTTTTAAGACTTGCTTAAGCATCAACTATTCCCAATGCTCTGGTTCAAGCTTTATTCTAGGTCTCTACCTAAGTCTGAAATGAACTTAAGCTACAAAACACACTGAAGGGTTTAAGTGGCCCAGAGATGAGACTGAGAGGAAGTGAAGAAGTTAAGGTTAGGTTTATTGATAGGGAAAGCAACCTGCCTGGGTGGGGCAGATATGTGTCTTCACCCAGAGGCAGTTAGAGACCACTTTTATACAGGGCTGTAAGGGCCAGCTTGCCTGGAGGGCTTTGGTGGGTTAGGGTCCTTTGGCCCAAATTTCTTTGGGGTGAGGCTAAATGAGTCTTTGTGTTCTTTGGGGGGGTGGGAAGAGAAGGGTTCATGTAGGGCTGTGTAAGTCATAAATAGTAAAACACTTTGGCCCAAGGATATATTTGCACTTTGTGACTACTTTTAAGATATCCAATTAATTAAGAAATAAAAAAGAATTAAATCTTAATTAAGAAATAAAAAAGAATCAAATCTAAGTAATGTTACTGCAGTTTCAAGGCACACAGCCACAGGCCTTATTAAGAAGTTACTGATTACAAACAAGAGAATCATGACATAGTCTGTAGGAAAAGGAAAACAATCAATCGATAAGTTTAACTGGTATCAGACCAAAACTAACAAAGCGGTCAGTTGAGAATAAGATTGACAATTAATAATATTACAGTGTGCTAGGCATGGTACCAGATAGAACACATAGATCCATCTACAAATAAATTTCAGAGGCATTGCATTTACTATTCAAGTACACTGAAGCCTGATGAAACACTTACATTTTCATTCTTTCTTTCTTTTTTTTTTTTTTTGAGACAGAGCCTCAAGCTATTCCCCTGGGTAGAGTGCCGTGGCATCACAGCTCACAGCAACCTCCAACTCCTGGGCTCAAGCGAGTCTCCTGCCTCAACCTCCCAAATAGCTGGGACCATAGGCGCCCGCCACAACGCTGGGCTATTTTTTGGTTGCAGCCATCATTGTTGTTTGGCAGGCCTGGGCTGGATTTGAACCCGCCACCTTAGGTGTATGTGGCTGGCGCCTTAGCCACTTGAGCCACAGGCGCCGAGCCCTAAATTTTCTCTGATGGAAATTATAGATGAGGAGATAGGGCTGAACCAAAACAAAAATTGTACTATTACATGTCAGAAGGTGTCTAGATTTGCCTCAAAGGAAACACTAGACTACACTAGATTCAAAGAAAATCCATGCCTTTAATTCATAATTTACAAATTGGTTATATCAATATTTCACTCAGGAGAAAGAGGAAATAGCCCTTAATTCTTACAATGAAGTCCAAATTAGTGGCAGTAGGAAGCCCATTAAATAGTTTTCTAAAATAAATTTGGTTACTAAAATAATTTTAAATTCTTCTGTTTGCTTGATTTTCACTGTCTAAACTCACTTTAGTACATGAATAAGAAACTGAAAAATACATTTTATTATCTCTTTAACTGTTCACCTTTAGCACTACAGATTAATGAATACGATTTATTCTGTTATTATCACTTGGTTGCTGAAAACTGCTCTTACTTTTATATACTCTGTGGTATTCAAAGTTCATTTAGCTTAACTGAACTACGGAAACGACTATATGTTCTAGACTGATACTCTAATTCTAGTCTGTCACTATTATGTGGTCTTAGATTGCATTAATGTTCACAAATCTTAATTTTCTCTATCTGTATATTGGAAATTTTGATTTAATAACCAAAGTTAAACTAGTATTGGATTTAGAAAGGTCTAAATGATCACAATAAGATATCTTTCAATAAAAAAGTCAGAAGTAAAAAGTTCTTACTTGATTTTTGAAAGTTTTTGTAGAATAATACTGAGCTTTTCTAGTATTTGAAGATCAAGCTTAGGAGTTCGAAGCAGCACGGAGCAAGTACGAAAAAATAAAGTGTTGCTACAGGCTTCCAGGAACGGCTGCAAGAATTCTGAAAAAATAGATCATCAGTGTTTTACTGTTAGGGAGTAGCTAAAAATGAAATAAAAAAACAAATGAAACCAAACTATGTGGGGGCATTTATAAGCACTAATTTAGATTTTCATTTTTTTTCATACTTAAACTTTGGCAAAAAACATCATCATTTGAAAAGTAAAACATATATTGGCTCTTACTGAACACTGAAAAGGAAAGTTATGATTATTTTCCCTATCACAGAGGGAAGTCATCTCTTCTGTAAAATAAATAAAGTCAGAGGAATGTTCTGCTGATAGAAAATAAAAAGCAGTTCTCATGATTTGAATGTCTGTCTCTCTCCAAAACTCATGCTGAAATTTAATTGCCATTGTAATCATATTAAGAGGTGGGACCTTTAAGAGGTGATTAGACCATTTGGCTCTACTCTCACAGATGGGATTGGTGCCATCATTAAAAGTCAAGTTCAGCCCCCTTGTGCTGTCTCTTCACCCTCTTGCTTTCTATTACATGATGAGACAGTAAGAAGGCCCTTACAAGAAGATGGCAGAAGCTTGATACCAGACTTCTCAGCTTCTAGAATTATGAGCCATTAAATTTCCATTCATTGTAAATTACCTACTCTTTGGCATTCTGTTATAGCAGCACAAACAAACTAATACAGAAATTTATAACAGAGAAGTGGGGAGTTGTAACAAGAGCCTGAAAATGTGGATGCAACTTTGGAACTGGGTAATGGGAAGAGGCTGAGAGAATTTGAAGGAGCAAGCTAGAAAAATGATAGACTGTGTAAGGGTCAAAGGGAGGCTTAACATAACTAGCTCCATCTTGCTTCTATTCCCCTGTGGCAATATCCTTTAGGTTAAAAGCTTCCACTTAGCTCTGCAAGTAGGCCAGCATTAGCCAGCCTTTTTCCTTATGGGAAGAATTTAGGTTGCGTTTCAGCTCTAAAGGAAAGAAGATAACTATTTCCTTCCCCAAACTAACTTCTGTGGAGATAAGGAAAGTATATACACAAGCAACATATCTATGTTAAAGATCATGACCTTACCCACTCGTTCAAAGTTAACTGACTGAGAACAAAGAAATTTACAACCTCCTCAGACCCTCACTGAAGTCCAAACGTCTGAAGTCTTTAATTAAATCTTACAACTGCACCCCTTCCCTTAACATAAAAAGCCTGAAGTTCATAGTAACTTAATAGGACATTAGTCCTCCATATTCTCAGTTGCCATCTCTCCCAATAAAAGTTGCTTTCCTTGCCTTAACACCTTGTCTCTTGACTTAACTATCTGTTCTGCAATGAATAGGATGAGCTTGAACTCAGTTACAATTGCTATGAATAGAACATCAAGGGTGATTTTGGTAAAGGTTCAGAAGGGGAAAGCTGTAGGGAAAGACTAAAACTTCTTAGAGATGACTTAAGTCGTCATGACTGGAATGCTGGTAGAAATATGGACAAAAGAATTTCCGCACGAGGTTTAGCAAAAATCTCAGAAGTGAGAGCACAGCCCCAAGAACCTAGAAAAGATGGTGTGTCATCACTGCCTACAGGGGAGAAAGTATATTAGGATAAACGGCTCTTAAATAATAGCTCTGAAAGGGGAAAAAACTAGACTTGGATGTTATAGAAAGAAGAAAGTACAGAACTTTTTTACCCTCTTTATGAGGATATACAGGAAATTTGAGAGAGGGAGGCCTAAGAAAGATCAACATTAATTAGAAACATAGTACAGCAACTGATTAATCAATTGCTCAATAAGAAATACAGCATGCAAAAGACAGACACATAAGAATTGCTCAATAAGAAATGTAGCATGCAAAAGAAAACACAGCTCAAAGAACACATCAAAATTTTCAACAAGAGTTTTAGGGTTTCAGTTGACCTAACAAGAACAGGGCCAGTCAATAATATAAGAAAGATCCCAGTACTCTGGGAGGCCGAGGAAGATGGATTGCCTTAGCTCACAGGTTTGAGACCAGCCTGAGCCAGAGTGAGACCCCGCCTCTAAAAATAGCCAGGTGTTGTGGTGGGTGTCTGTAGCCCCAGCTACTTGGGAGGCTGAGGCAAGAGAATCATTTGAGCCCAGGAGTTAGTGGTTGCTGTGAGCTATAACGCCACAGCACTCTATCCAGGGCGACAAAGTGAGACTCTGTCTCAAAAAAATAAAAAGATTAAAACAGGCAGAGAAAAAACTTTTTAAAAATGCTATTAAAGGGTAAGCTGCGAGCTCTCCTTGCTGAAGTCACCGAGCGCCAGGCACTGCCAGAATTGTGTGCAGCAGTCCCCTGCCCTGATGCTGGATCCATGTGCCCTGTGCTCCGGCTCCCGGAGCTGCTCCTACAGCCAGAACTCCTTGGCTGTGGCAGTGGCCTGGGAGCTGTGCAGGATCACTTCCCACAAAGATTCAGCAACAACAGACCGATCCCGCTGGGGTCTAATCTTGGAGAGACACCTCCTCAACTCTGAGGACTGCCAGAGGAAACCAGAACTCACTCTATAGGGATAACCGGTGCTGCAGAGTGGCGGGGCAAAGGCAAGGTGGCTGAGGGAGAAAAGCATTTGCTGACTTGTTACCCTCAGGATTAGACTGAGTTCCAGTGGAACACTTGCCAGTGGCTATTATCTGAGGCAGGCCTCAGCTTCCCCAGTGGACTGGTGACAGAGGGTAGTGGCTGGGCCATGGGCATTGACCTTCCTTTGACGCTGACAGACGCAAAGCCCCAGCATTATCTGCTTATTGGAGGGAGCAGAACCTCAGCCCTGCGGGGTCACCAGTGACTGAGCATGAAAGACGAGTAAAGTGGAGAAAGAAACACAGTCCCCTGGTCTAACTCTGCTACTGGGCAGGCTTTTCTGACTCCACAGAGCACCAGAGTGAGCCAAATTTGAGCAGCTAGTAGACCTCCACCACCTAGTTGCTGGAAACCTTTCAAACTCTCCCACTTGAGAGTTCACACTGACTGGGTCAATTGGTTTGGAACTCCTAACCTGAGCCAATCACCCAAGGACCCTCTCAGGTGGTACCCTGGTTGTGTGACAACAGGGAGGGTTGATTTTCTTCCAGTTCTTGTCCATAGGGGGGTGGGGTGTCTTAGTTGCTTGTATTTCTCCATAGCTAAGACTTCACCAGAGTCACTGATCCACTAGCATCAGACAAGAACCAGCTGAATACAAGACAGAGCCACCTAACCCCACCACACCAAGCATGTTTCCTCAGCCTCAGACTGTAATACTGTACGGGTCCTTTTCGAAGCTATAGGGGAAAAAGCTGCAGTCATTAGTCCTAGATCCTTGACAAAGGTCTGGTTAACCACAGGAACTCTCCAGGAACTCTCAATCCAATTTCACCTTATCTGCCCATCTAGCCAATGGTGAAAAACAACCATGAAGCAGAATAAACGGAAAAACTCTGGCAACATGAATAATCGGAGCAGATTAACTCCCCCAAGGAACGATATGGCAGACCCAGCACAAGATCCCATTCATAAACAAATAGCTGAGATGTCAGAAATCGAGTTCAGAATTTGGATAGCAAATAAGATTAATGGAGGTAAAGATGGAATTAGAATTTCAAGGAGTAATTCAAAATATGTCTCAAGAATTCAACAAATTCAAAGACAACATCACCAAAGATTTCGACACATTGAGGCAAGAACTTGCAGCCCTCAAAGATATGAGAAATACAGTAGAATCCCTCAGTAACAGAATGGAGCAGGCAGAAGAAAGGATCTCTGATAATGAAGACAAAGATTTTGAATGCTCCCAAATGCTCAAAGAGGAAAATAAGTGGAGAACAAAAATAGATCATTCTCTCAGAGAGCTCTGGTATAATTCAAAGAGATCTAATATTCACCTTATTGAAATTCCTGAAGGTGATGAGCTTGCTGCAAAGGATACAGGTGCTTTGATTCATGAAATAATCAAAGAGAATTTTCCAGACATGCTAAGAGATTCTGAAATTCAGATAGCAGACAGTTTCAGAACACCGGCACAACTCAATCCAAATAAAAATTCTCAGAGACACATAATAATTAGCTTCACCAAAGTTAATATGAAGGAGAAAATTCTGCAAGCAGCCAGATGTAAAAAAACATAACTTACAACCATAAGTTACAACATTAATGACTGCAGATCGCACTTCTGAAACCTTTCAAGTTAGAAGAAGGTGGTCATCGACCTTTGATCTCCTTAAAAAAAAATAACTTTCAACCCAGGATCCTGTATCCAGCTAAACTGAGTTTCATCTATGATCAAGAAATTAAATACTTTAATGACATGCAAATGTTGAAGAAATTTGCCATAACTAAACCAGCTCTCCAGGATAGTCTTAGACCTATCCTCCATAATGAACAGCACAATCCTCCACCATCAAAATAAACTCAGAAACTTTTGATCAAATTCCAACTTCCACAGTGGTGAAAGGATTAAAAATGTCCATTGGACTTTCAAAAACCTCGATACCCAAAATACTACCAGGCTTATCAATACTCTCAATTAATGTGAATGGCTCAAATTGCCTTCTAAAGAGGCACAGGTTGGCTGACTGGATACAAAACCTCAGGCCAGACATCTGCTGCATTCAAGAATCTTACCTTACCTTAAAAGATAAACACAGACTCAAGGTTAAGGGATGGTCATCTATAATTCAGGCAAATGGAAATCAGAAAAAAGCAGGTGTTGCAATTTTATTTGCAGATAGAATAGGCTTTAAACAAACAAAAGTAAGGAACGATAAGGATGGTCACTTCATATTTGTTAAGGGCGACACTCAACATGATGAAATTTCAATTATTAACATTTATGCACCCAACCAGAATGTACATCAATTTATAAGAGAGACTCTAACTGACATGAGCAACTTGATTTCCTCCAGCACCGTAATAGTTGGAGATTTTAACATCCCTTTGGCAGTGTTGGATAGATTCTCCAATAAGAATCTAAGCAAAGAAATTTTTAACTTAACCAATCAACATTTGCATTTAATAGACATTTACAGAACATTTCATCCAAACAAAACTGAATACACATTCTTCTCATCAGTCCATGAATCATCCTCCAAAATTGATCACATCTTAGGTCACAAGTCTAACCTCAGCAAATTTATAAGAATAGAAATCATTCTTTGTATTTTCTTGGACCATCACAGAATAAAAGTTGAACTCAGTAACAACAGGAATCTGCATACTCATACAAAAACATGAAAACTAAATAACCTCACGCTGAATGATAGCTGGGTCGTAGATGGGATTAAGAAGGAAA
The DNA here is from genome assembly GCF_000181295.1 of Otolemur garnettii. NCBI lineage: Eukaryota > Metazoa > Chordata > Mammalia > Primates > Galagidae > Otolemur > Otolemur garnettii. Next base: position 10,599,163 of record NW_003852457.1, read on the forward strand.
TTACCAAATTTTTGGAACTAAATGATAATGAAGTCACAAACTATCAGAACATCTGGGATATTGCACAGGCAGTCCTAAGAGGGAAATTTATAGCACTACAAGCCTTCCTCAAGAGAATGGAAAAAGAGGAAGTCAAAACTTGATGGAACATTTCAAGCAACTGGAAAAGGAAGAACATTCCAACCCTAAACCCAGCAGAAGAAAAGAAATAATTAAAATTAAAGCAGAACTAAATGAAATTGAAAACAAAAGAATCATACAACAGATCAACCAATCAAAAAGTTGGTTTTTTGAAAAGGTCAATAAAACAGATAAACCTTTGGCTAACCTAACCAGAAGCAGAAGAGTAAAATCCATAATTTAATCAATCAGAAATCATAAAGGCCAAATAACAACAGACTCCTGAGAAATTCAACAAATCCTCAATGAATATTACATAAAACTCTATTCTCAGAAGTATGAAAATCTGAAGGAAAACAGATTAATGCTTGGAAACATGCCATCCTCCTAGACTTAACCAGAAAGAAGTGGAAGTGTTGAACAAGCCTATAACAAGTTCTGAAATAGCATCAACTATAAGAAATCTCCCCAAAAAGAAAATCCCGGGACCAGATGGCTTCACATGAGAATTCTACCAAACCTTTAAAGAGGAACTAGTACCTAGATAACTTATCCTTTTCTAAAACATAGAAAAAGAAGAAATACTTCACAACACATTCTATGAAGCAAATATCACCCTGATACCCAAACCAGGAAAAGACCCAATAAGAAAAGAAAATTATAGACCAATATCTCTAATGACTATTGATGCAAAAATATTCAATAAGATCCTAGCAAACAGAATCCAACAACACATTAAACAAATTATACATAACGACCAGGTGGGTTTCATCCCAGGGTCCCAAGGATGGTTCAATATACATAAATCCATAAATATAATACATCACATAAATAAATTAAAACACAAAGACCATATGATTCTCTCAATTGATGCAGAAAATGCTTTTGATAATATCCAGCATCCTTTCTTGATCAGAACACTTAAGAAAATAGGTATAGAAGGAACATTTCTTAAACTGATAGAGGCCATCTACAGCAAACCCACAGCCAATATTGTACTGAATGGAATAAAATTGAAATAATGTTCACCTCACGTTAGGATGGTTATATTTCTAAACAAGGGGGTTCATGTTGATGTTTTTTAAAGTTTATGATTTCTATATTTCTTCTTTGATTTTTTAAGTTATAAAAGTTTATTTACATTCAATTTTTAAATTGTGGTTAAATGCGCATAATATAAAAGTCTATCATTTTAATCACTTTCACAGGTATAGTTGCTGTGGCATTAAGTTCAGACTGCTATGTAACCATCCGTGTCTAGAATTTTCTCATCTCCCTTGACTGAAGCTGTACACAGTGAACAGTAACTTCCCAGCTTCCTACAGTTCCCAGGTGCTGTGGTTCCCACCACTGCCTTCCTCAGCCCTCAGCCTGAATAAGGGTCAACAAACACTAAAGAGTGGGGGAAAGCAACAGAGAGAAGGCATGACGTAGGGCATCTCTTAAAGCACCCAAAGTGAACTCACCTCTTCACAATTTTTTTCAAGTCCATGCCCATTCTGTTTGGAAGAAGGCAGGGTGTGAAATGCACTCAAGATTAGCTATTTCTTAGAAAATGAGTAGGGGTTTGCCACAGGCTGCAGGAGGGACAAAGGCTATTTTGGGGCAGGGTAATCTATGTTCATAACTAACAACTCTCCAAGCAAACTTCCCAGTCTGCCATTCTCCTAGTTTCAAACCTCTGTTCCCTCATCTATTTCTCATTTGTAGGATAATTCCTTTTCTTTCTTACATTTTCAATTCCTGAGACACAGTGAATGCTGTCAATAATTCTTGCTCTGAAAGCCCTCAGTTCTGGGGTCCTAACTTTCAGGGTTTGTCTCCACTTCTTTTTCTAAAAGACTTACTTATTGCTCATCCCTGCCCTGGCGCTAGCCACGTGATTAAACAAGTTGCTTCATTTCTCATAGCCCCAGGATCTCCATTTATCTATACGTAAAGTAACACATACACATACATACATCTCTATCTATATATCTGAACTAGAGTAGTTCTCAACCCAGTGACTCAGTGCAATTTTTTTATGATAAACACTTTACAACTTTTCATTATCTTGCCTATATTCATAAAGCAATATAACCTACTTATACATATATATATATATATATATATATATATTTTTTTTTTTTTTTTTTTTAAAGACAAAAGGTCTCACTCTGTTGGCCAGGCTGGTGGTGCAGTGTACCATCATTGCTCACTGCAGCCTAAAAATGCTGGGCTCAAGCAATTCTCCCACCAGAGCCTGCCAAGCAGCTGGGACTAAATGTACATGGCACCATGCCCAGAGATTTTTATTTTTTGTAGAGATGGGATCTTACCATGTTGCCCAGACTGCTCTCAAACTCCTGCCCTCAAGTAATCCTTCTACTTTGACTTCCCAAAGTGCTGGGATTACAGACATGAGACACTGTACCTGGCCTACACATATCTCAATATAATGCCCTAATTTATGATTACCTAAATTTTCAATTTCTTCAGTATGTTAACATTTGAGGACAAGTGCACTGTACTTGTAGGATATGAAGTGGCTGGATACACATAATAACCCAGAATGAAAGAGAAATTCCCCAATTGATGAGGAAAATAGGTGAAAGACCATAGGTAGAGTAAATAATGGCTCCCCAAAAGATGCCCACATCCTTATCAATGGAACCTGTGAATGTTAGCTTATATGACAAAGACTTTGCAGATGTGATTAAGTTAAAGATCCTGTGATGAGGGAGATTATCCTGGATCACCTAAGAGGGGCTCTATATAAGCATGATTGTCCTTATAAAAAAGATGAAAAAAGGACATCAGCAGGATGGACGAATAGGAGCCCTGGACTCTCCTTCCCCCACAAACACACTGATTCAACAACTCTTCAATGGACAGATTCTCTTTGTGTAAAATCCGCAAATTTTAGGAGGCTTTTGCACTCCAATTGAGTGTCAAACCAGCTACACTGAAACCAGTAGGACAATTCAGATACTCTACTGCCATAATCCCTTATCCCTGGCATAGTTCCACAGATAGGGACAAAACTCCCCAGCTCACAATTCTTTCCAGGGAGGGAAAAAGGTACCCAATTTCCAGGGACTACCCAGAGGACTGACCTCTGTCCAGCCTGTCTTAGAGCACTGATAGAACCCCGCAAACTCTAAGTACCTACGGTGGTTTGGCTATCGGTCACCCCACACTAACCTCTAGATCAGTACAGAGCAGGCAGGTGAAAAACCCCAAATACCAGCTTTACCTAGAAAGGGAAAGATGTGCACCAGGTGTCCAATGACCTACCTTACATGGGGACTGCCTGAGCACCTAGCTTCATTCTCCTCAGATGCCCTCCTCAGCATCTCTCCTCAGCATCTCAGTCTCAGATGCTCAAGAAATCATCATGTTAGAGATGCCTGGGGGCTGCTAGGAACAAGCAAGAAGGTTTTAAAGGCCCCAGAATCTCTGCCTGGGCTAATTGGTGAGGATCTTCCCCAGAATAAGACTAGTCCGTGAAGACTGAGAGAAGGGACTTTGTCTAATGTGCAGATAGTCAAGAAGAAAAGGAGAAACAGGCAAACAGTTTTCAAAAAAAAAGAAAAAGTTCAATCTCTAGGGATTGACCTCAATAAAATGAAAATATGATTTACCTGATGGAGAATTCAAAAAACTACCACATACTACCAATAAAGTTACACAATAAAAACTTACTTTTGGATAAGGTTATTCACAGAAGCACTGTTTATAGTAGCAAAAGACTAGAAAGAAACCATCAGTGGTGGTGTACTTAAATGAATGAATTTTAATAGAAGAAATTATGTACTAATATAAGATTTCCAAGATAAACTGCTAACAACAACATATATGAGGTCTGACAATTAAGTTTGCAAACTCATCTTAGAAAAAAGGCTACATACCTCAGTGCTGAGTATCACTACGGTCACTTTTAAAGTACTTTCTTGGAGAAGTTATGCACCAATGCCAGCTCCCAGGTCACCCTTCAGAGTAATCCTGGAACACTTTCTCTGGAATGACCATCATAGCTGTCATGGTATGGCACACAAAAATACAATAATGAACGCCACTCAGCAAGACACTGCCACATGTTGACACAAACACAGCTGTGAGACACTGATATACCACAGTTATGAAATCTTACCAACTTGTTTGTACAGTGCTGCCAATTTAAGTCCACGGTGGCAAGTTCACACATGAACTTAACACACTGTTGACTGGCATAGCCATTTTACAAAGAAACTATCCATGTTACCAGGTTACTTGTGACTGGTCCCACTGTGTTAACTGCCAAACCTTGTAGCATTACAAGCTCTGATGGTCATACCAATAAAAGAGTTTCAAAATTGCTCTGAAGGGTGGACTAGGAGCTGGTGTTGGTGCATAGCTTCCCAAGGGAAGTACTTTGAAGGTGACTGTAGTAAGATTCAGCAAAAAGATATGTGGCCCTTTTCCTACGATGAGCTCATGAACTTAATTGTCAGACCCTGTGTAACATGCTATCATTCTTGTGGTAAAAAGGAAAAAATAAGAGTGTGTGTGTTAGTGTGTTGGTTCCTTCCATGGAGGAAAATGGTGACTGAAGCTTTTTCACTTTTGTACCCCTGAAATTATAAGCTAGGTGAATGTGATACCTTTTAAACAATAAATATAATTGTCTTAAAAAAGATCCTTACGTTAAACAGCCAGAAAACGCTTATCTTTTTAAAAAATAAAAATAGTATGTTCATTATTTGTGTATTTATTTGATTTCTCAGCTTTTTCTCCTAATTAGCAGTTTGTATTTCACCCCTCCCCCCATAATATATAATGTTTTCTTCCACAAAATACTGGAATAGATTTCCTCAAGATAGACTATATAACAGAAACCTAAAGCAAGAAGAGTCTTACATCATCTAGCGTTACACAGTAGAAAAGCCAGTCTTATGTGTTAGAAAAAGAGATTCTGTTACTGTGTCAAAATAAGAAATGCAAAGCATTATTAAAGTGATTATGCAACTTTTAAGAGAGCTGTAAATCTAGCAGCATTCAGAGACCAGTATCAAATATTCAGCTACAAGGGCTCATTAAATGCCTCTTAAGTAGACTTCAGAGCTTATGGAAGGAACTGTTAGTTCATCACACTCCCTTGTGCCACATATCCCTGAAGTGGCTGACCAAAAACTACTTCAAAGCCTGTAAGTGCGGAGACAGAAGGGCAATGAATCAATTTTCTTATTAAATTTCATAAAAACTGCCCAGAAAACTCAATTGCCTTAATAAATAATAAAAAATGGTGGTATATAAATATCATGGACTATTAAGCAACAATTAAAAATAAAGGCTTTGCATAAATACATATTAAAAGCTCACAAAATTACATTCAACAAATCAGAATAAAGAGAGAAAGATGAGGGAGTTTTACTACCTAAAATTCCCCAAGTCTCAATGATGGCCAACAAAGCCTTTCATGGTGAGTACTCCCAGCCCTTCTTTTTCTTTCTTTCTTTTTTTTTTTCCAGAATACTTTTTAATAAAAAACTTAAGATAGCCTAGCTTTATTTTACAAACACTAGGTATCGAAACAAATGTATGTATTCATTTTACTTAAAAATTTGGACCTTTTATAAAAGTTAAATGTTATGGTTTAAAAGTTGTTTACCCTTACATAATTCAAACAAATCTAACAACTTTCCAGTTGATGAAAAGGTTTATTTTGGAAGTCAAGTAAGACAACATATGTGTGAGTTCATGATCAGAAAAAGCTTATTATCTAAGAACGTACCAGTTGTGTGACAAATTTGAAAAGATCTTCAACTTCTCAGAATCCTCTCTCTCTAATTTTACTTTAAAGGGGATGAAGACATAATGGTTACCAAAGTTTACTATCAAGATAAAAATGAGGCATTTAAAAACATTGTTTTTAATTCTCTGAAGAAATGTGAAGATTTATAAAATACTTCCAATTCAGATGGTGAAGGCTTTGAGAAAGTGGGAGAGTATGAGAAAGTGGGAGAGTATCTGAGACTAGTTCATAATCTCATAGAGGATGATATAAACTGATAGAATAAAAATTAAGAGACAGAGACTCTAGAGTGATAACAACAGAATACTCCAGAAGTGCCTCACAGAACTATTTAACTATAATAGCTACTCAATAAAGGTGCATAAAATTAAAGTTTAAAAGTATTTAAAAAACAGGCTGGACATGATGGCTCATGCCTGTAATGCTAGCACTCTGGGAGGCCGAGGCTGATGGATCGTCTGAGCTTAGGAGTGTAAGACTAGACTAAGCAAGAGTGAGACTCTGTCTCTCCTAAAAATAGAAAAACTAGACAGGGATTTGTGGTCAGCGCCTGTAGTCCCAGCTACTGAGGAGGCTGAGGCAAGAGAATCTTTTGAGCCCAAGAGTTTGAGGTTGCCGTGAGCTAAGATGACACTACCCAGGACAACAGAGTTTGACTGTTTCAAAAAAGAAAAAAAGAAAAAAGTGACCTTTTCTTTGAACGTCAGGGACATGTGAAATCTCTGTCACAGAACGAATTTTCTCTGTAGTAAGGAACACGTGTTAACAAAGCATCTGAGGGGGATAGAAATGACTTAGACTCCAACAAGACTTTATGGAGAAGAAAGGCAGAATTTATGTCTTAATCAGACAATAACTTAAGGAAGCAAGCAAATAGAAGATGGAGTTTAAGGACACATTAACCACACAGAATAGTGTTTAATTAATTTTGGGGTGAGGAAGAAATTACAGTAGAACCTCTGTAAGAACTAAGGGACTGCAACAAACTAGTCAACATAAGGTTTTAGGCCTACTGTACTGATACACACATATGGTGCATGTCCAGGCTTGAAATTACATCATCTTTAGGAGGTTACAGGTGGTCAATGTAGGGAGGTGGTCAATTATGGAGGTTCTACTTTATTTTAAAAGGTATCATCTCGAGTCTACATTTTGACTAAGTACCAAGGAAATATTTATAATGACTGAAGTTAGAAAATGAAAATAAAGAATAACAAGAACTAATACCCAATGCTGTGTGCCAGGCATTGTTTTAAATGCTTTGCATGTTTTAACACATTTAATACTCACAACTTCCCTATGAGTTAGTCTTATTATTATTATTATTCTCTTTTTACCCAGGAAGAAAAAGGTTAAATAAATTTCCCACCACAGTATTAAGAGGCAGGATCATAACACATATTAGAAAACTGTTAAACAGGATTTGTAGCAGGCATCAACTACCTAAAAGTACCTTGTATGAAAAATTAATTTCACTGTTTCTCCATTTAAATGACCAACCCCCAAAGAAAAGAAATATGTGGGATTTTTTCCTCTAATTCGTCCTTGTTGGACTAGGCTTAATTTCCCTGGAGAGATCTTTCAAACTAGATGTATTTTTATGATCTGTACCATGGAGCAATTACAATACTCAGTTGTGTTACTCAAGTTCACTACCAAAAAGAAAATAATTCTTGGCTTGGCGCCTGCGGCTCAAGTGGCTAGGGCGCCAGTCACATACACCTAAGGTGGTGGGTTTGAATCCAGCCCAGGCCCACCAAACAACAATGATGACCGCAACAACAACAAAAAAAATAGCTGGGTGCCTGTGGTCCCAGCTACTTGGGAGGCTGAGGCAGGAGACTCGCTTGAGCCCAGGAGTTGGAGGTTGCTGTGAGCTGTGATGCCGCAGCACTCTACCCAGGTGACAGCTTGAGGCCCCGGCCCAAAAAAAAAAAAAAAAAAAAAAAAAATAATTCTTCCTCCACCAAAAGAACTCCAAACAACAACAACAACAACAAACAAACAAAACCCTCCAAAACATACAATTTCTTTTTCTTGTGTTTTTCCCTCTAAGAGAACTGGAATAACTACACCATCTTAAAGATACCAATAAACTAGGCAAATAACCATAAGTTTGTTTTAAGTGAACAAGTCAGACTCATTTCTTTGTAACAGTTGTATAGTAAAGTTCAATGTATCAGGCTAGGCAATTAACTGAAATACTGAACCGCAACCTCAAAGAAATGAATAAATCTTGTTTTTTTAACTTTAATTGCTTCTGAAAGCCAGTCTTGCAACATTTTGACAGATTTAATTATGTTACTTTAAGTCTCCAGAGTTCTGAATCCTAAATATAAAAGTTATTTAAATGTGTTTTCTCAAGCAATGACCTATCAACTTTTGATACTACCAATAACCCAAGGCTATTCTCTACTTCGGAGGGTTTCTTGCCTTAGAAAAGTAGTGACACTGGAACCTGTGTCTTCCAGCATCTGGCACTGTTCTTGCCCCTTTTTCCTTTTCTGGAGCAGCACACAAAACTCTTAAGAGGAGAGGTTGAGACCTCATTCTTTAAAAAGAGAGACAACGTGCTGCCAAGAACATGGTATTTGTCTGAAGTGGGGTAGGTAGCCTGACACCCAGGAGGACAGGTTGGTCTTCACAAGGGACCGAACTGCCCTGAGGATCGGAGAGGCCACTGAGGCACTATGAGAAGCAATAAGACATAATCAGAGGCTATTGAGAAGCATCTGAACTCCTTTGAGTTACAAGATACCACAGAGGTACCTGCTGCCCAGGGTCCTGCCAGTGACGCCTATGGGGGGCAGGAGAAGAGCTGCCCCTTCTTTTTCTGATTCTCCTACTGGCTTCCCTACTGTTTCTTGAAAATACAAACCCCAAATACCACACAGCTTTGGCTCTAGCTATTAAATTTTTATTAAACTTTTAAAAATACGTATATGTCAGTTATTAAAAGTAAACCTTCTTTTTGTGCTACCTTATTGATAAAGTTTGGATACTTTCCCCCTTTAAATCTCACATTGAAATTTGATCCCAGTGTTGGAGGTGGAGGCAGTTTGGATCCCGGGAGTGGATCCCTCATGGGGCCCTCCCTCTATTAGTTCCCTGGAGAGCCGGATGTTTAGAGCCTGGCAGTTCTATCTTTTCCCCTTGCTTATTCTCTTACCAGGTGACACATCTGTCCCCCCTTTACCTTCAGCCTTGATTAGGAGCTCCCTGAAGTCCTTGCCAGAAGCAGATGCTATCACATGCTTCTCATACAGTCTGTAGACCTTGAGCCAAATAAATCTCTTTTCTTTATAAATTACCCAGCCTCAATTATTCCTTTCCAGCAAAGCAAAATGGATTAACACACTCATAAAGGAAATTTTCCCATATGAAAACTTTTTTTTTTTTTTGAGATAGTCTCACTTTCTTGCTCTCAGTAGTGTGCCGTTGCATCACAGCTCACAGCAACCTCAAACTCTTGGGCTTAAGCAATTCTTTTGCCTCAGCCTCCCAAGTAGCTGGGACTACAGGCACCCGCCACAGTGCCCAGCTATTTTTAGAGTGGATGACCTCAAGTAAGTGGGATGCAGATTCTCCCTCTTGGGCATTGGAGCTACTATACAAAAAATGCTTGTTTTTTGTTTATTTGGTTTTTTGGAGACAGAGTTTATGTTGCCCTTGGTAGAGTGTGTGGCGTCACAGCTCACAGCAACCTCCAACTCTTAGGCTTAAGTGATTCTCTTGCCTCAGCCTCCCAAGTAGCTGGGACTACAGGTGCTTGTAATGCCTGGCCATTTTTTGGTTGCAGTCGTCATTGTTGTTTGGCAGGCCTGGGCTGGGTTCCAATCCGCCAGCTCTGGTGTATGTGGCTGGCACCCCAGGCACTGCACCAGGCCCATATGAAAACTTTTAACTGAGAAAACAGATTATATATATGTAGGATTCATGACTGGAAACATAAGTTAGTATATATTAGGTTGGTGCTTTGCTGTAAATACATCTATAATTTCTTTTTTTAAGTATTTTTTTAAATTTCAGATTAATATAAGGGTACAAATGATTAGGTTACATTGTGTTAGGTAGAGTTCGAGTTGTAGTTGAGCCCTACGCCCAGGGAGTGTGCTGTATATCCTTACATTGTGCACATTAGGTGAGAGCTTACCAAACCCTCTCCTCCTCCTTGCTCCCATTTCTCTTCCACCCCCTCCCCTTCACTTGAATTTAATTGTGTTTTTCTCTCTTGTGTGGGCATATAGTTGTTTACCTATTAGTTTCATATTAGTATTACATACATTGGATACTTGCTTTTCCATTACTGTGATACTTTACTAAGAAGAATATTCTTTTAACTCCATCTAGGTGAATAAAATAGATGTAAAAAGTCTCCATCTTTTTATGGCTGAATAGTATTTCATGTGGTATACATATACTACAGTTTATTAATCCATTGATGTGTTGATGGCTACTTGAGTTGACTCCCCCTCAACTATAATTTCAGTGAAATTATCCTTCCTTTAGTCTCCTTAACAAAAATGTTGTGGAATGGCAGAATAAATTAAAAACAATACGAAGGGAAGAAATTATGTGGCCCCAATCAAGTAAAATAAACTGCCAATGAAAAATAGTACGGGCATCAACAAAAAAATATGGATATATTCAGAAATAAGTTTTAGATCTATAGCACAAGTTTAATAATGGAGTATGAATCTAAAGTATCTGATAATTCTTTGCTATCTTTAATACATTTCTTACTCATACTCATACACAGAATTTACAGAGAATAACCCAAGTCTACTTCCTTGCAAAATCCCCTAGGATTTTCTCACATTTGGTATTTTCTTTGCATTATACTTACTGGTTGAGCATCCTTAATCTGAAAATCCAAAATGCTCCATATAGTATTTCCCCAAAAACGTCAGATTTTGGAGCATTTTGGATTTTCAAATTAGGGATGCCCCACCTATATAACATGGCCCAACCACAAGCGTGTAACTGTATATACAATAGTATATAACCATTTTCAGAAAAGGGAAAGAAAAAGCTAACCAACATCACAAAAGCCATTTGTAGAAAAAAAGAGGGGAAGCAAATGTGTTTTTTCTGGGCTATTTGGTGGTTTTTTTTTTTTTTCATTAGCAAATGAAAATTGTATATATTTATCAGGTACAATATGATGTTTTAATATCATGTATGAATATATTATAGAATGGCTAAATCAAGATAAATAACATATCCCCTATTTTTTTTATAGTGAGAACATTTAAAATGTACTTTCTTAGCAATTTTAAAGTGTACAATACATTGCAATTAACTGTAAGCATTACGATATACAAGTTGAGCATCCCTAATCCAAAAATCTAAACTCTGATACGCTCTAAATCTGAAACATTTTGAGCACTGGTATGAGGCTCGAAGGTCATGCTCAAAATCAAATTTTGGATTTTCAGATTAAGGATGCTCAACTGCTAAGTATAATGCAAATATTCCAAAGTTAAAAAAAAATGTAAAGGCCTGGCATGGTGGCTCACACCTGTAATTCCAGCCCTCTGGGAGGCCCAGGTGGGTGGATTGCCTACATTCAGGAGTTCCAGACCAGCCTGAGCTACAGTGAGACCCCATCTCTAAAAATAGCTGGCCATTGGGGTAGGCACCTGTAGTCCCAGCTATGTGGGAGGCTAAAGCAAGAGAATTGCTTGAGCACAAGAGTCTGAGGTTGCTGTGAGCTACGATGCCATGGCACTCTTTGGGGAGTGACAAAGTGAGACTCTGTCTCAAAAAAAAAAGGTAAAATCTGAAACACTTCTGGAACCAAGCGTTTTGGATAGGCATACTTGGCTTGTACAATAGACCTCAAGAATTTACTGCTCCTATGTGAAATTTTGTATCCTTGACGAACATCTCCCCTACCTCTACCTCAGACAATTTTTTCCCTCAGCTTTGTAGTTTTCCATATTTCTGTTATTTTTATAATAAAAATAAACTTTACTTTTAAGGAAGTCTGAAAATGTCCTCAAGTACATTATTGCCATTCAACTGTTGAACAGCAGCACGTTACCTGCCGCGTGTTGCGGCACTTTCTAGGCCGCGAGAGAGAATAAACTAAAATAATACAAACTTAAGCCCCTCTATTTAAACTAAGCCTGACAAGAAAAGGAAAGCATTCTTTGAAACAAAAAAAAGACTCGCGTTCTCACACAGCAAAACCCAGATAAGTGAGTAATAGCTTTCAACCACTGACAGGAAAAAGAAACCACAAAGTATTTTTCTAAAAGCAACACCAATAAGTTATTACATGATACATACTCATGCCAAAAATAGATAGAATCCGAAGCCTCCAATCTAAAAATAAAACTGTGTTCATAATATATGTATGGCAAGAAAAGTCCAGGGGTTAGATCTTAATTTATACTCAAAGAAATGCATTTCAGTAGGTTTCATAAAACAGTACCTGTGCAGCTACTTCTCACTTTGGAAAAGATGAAGCTGAGAGAAAGACACAAGTGGAGAAGAAGATAAAACTGCCCTGTCTTACTTTGTCACCCTTCATAGAGTGCGTTGGTGTCATGGCTCACAGCAACCTCAAATTCTTAGGCTGAAGAAATCCTCTTGCCTCAGTTTTTCATTTTCTTTTTTATCAGTAAAGACCAGGGTTGGGGCTCGGCGCCTATAGCTCAACCGGCTAAGGCGCCAGCCACGTACACCTAAGGTGGCGGGTTCGAATCCCCAGCCCGGACCCGCCAAACAACAATGACGGCTGCAACCAAAAAATGGCCAGGCGTTGTGGCGGGCACCTGTGGTCCCAGCTACTTGGGAGGCGGAGGCAGGAGACTCGCTTGAGCCCAGGAGTTGGAGGTTGCTGTGAGCTGTAATGCCATGGCACTCTACCCAGGGGGACAGCTTGAGGCTCTGTCTCAAAAAAAAAAAAAAAAGACCAGGGTTGGGGGGGGGGATTTCACTCTTGTTCAGGTTGGTCTCAGACTTCTGAGTTTAAGCAAACCACCTGCCTCAGCCTCCCAGAGTGCTAGGATTACAGCCATGAAACCACTGCGCCTGGCTGAGTTTTTAGTTTTTGTTTTTCTTGAGATGGAGTCTCACTGTGTTCCCCAGGCTAGTCTTGAACTCCTAGACTCAAGCTATCCTCTCATCTCAGCCTCTGGAAGAGCTGTGGCTACAGGCATGCTATAGAAGGAAAAGGGAAGAAGCCAGACCACAAAGGAAAAGGAGTTATTTAAGCAAAATGTCTACTTGATACAAGACAAGGGGGCTGTATGAGGTTCAAAGACCAATGTCAGTAGAAGCAAAGCAAAACACTGATATTCAGCATCCCTGTACTTAACTGTACTCAACTAGAGACCAACAGCAGCAAGTTAAAATAACTGGTTATGCCAGTATAAAAAGCCAAAGAAAAAACACCACAGTCTATAAAACATTACAAATAGGAATCAGAGTAGCCACACAGATAATAGCCTAAGTTCCCCCTCCCGTCTGTAGTTGAAGAGGCAACAACAGGAATACGTTTGTGTCATTATTCTCACTTTAGGTAGAGATATATTTGATGACCTCACTCCTTCTAAGCAAACAGGGAAGATGTGATTATATGTGTCAGAACAATGGGATGAAAGAGAACAGAGAAAGAGGCTTAAATGTGTAACATTTGCAGTGCACACGTAACAAATGACTACTGGAAATAGTGAAAATCTGAACAAAGGAGTGATGTTATTAATGACTCACTCACACAGTTGTCAACAGTATTTTTAAGCATTTAAATTACAAATGCAATAGTGTCCGTGACCACATTCAGACAAATGAGAATAGAAAAATCATCCCATTTACATTTTTATATGTATATAAAACTTAAAACTTACTAGATTCCACTGTCATCTGAAGCAAACTATCAATGACATTGGATAAGAGTCCTTTACTGGATATTCTTAGGTGATTCAGTATTACTGGAACAGTGTGATATTTCAAAAACAAGAGTTTTCCTTCATCTGTCTTCAAGTCCACACACAGAGAATCAAATGCCTGAGCCAGGTAATCAGCTGAAAAACAATACGTAAAATTAACTACCCCATTAATTCTCTGACTGGGAATCATAAACAGAAGGTAAAAAAGGAGTATTATCACTTTAACACGTTCAACAGAGAAATAAAACTTAAAAGATAAGACATCATAGGCTAAATTTAGATTCTAATTAATTTGTTAGAACCCAATGGGGAAGAGGAGAAAAGAGGCAGTATGTTAGGGTAAATTTCATTTAGAATTTTCATAGTTTAACACATATTTATTAAGATAACAAATAAGCCCCGTTTCTTTGTTATACCAAGAAAGAAAACCAATGACTAATAGTAAATGCCACAGATGTTTATTTGCCACGTGTGATAACTATAACACACTCCCCCAAATTTAAACAGCATTAGTATTTCTATTTTATAACAGCTTTCTAAGATTACATATATTTTTTGTTGCTGCTTTGTAAATGTTTACCTATTTCAAAATGTAACTTTATATAAACTTGCTAAATGGATTTTAAACAAGGATTTCCATCTTCTAGTAAAAATCAAGCATTAGGCCATTCAAAGATAACTTCGGAGGAATGAATACGCTCTGCTGTGTTATTTTTCATGATACAACTGCCATTAAGATGGCAGCAAGATTTTACCAAGGCCAGTACTGTAAGGATACCTGCTAGATCAGAATCCCTGAACTTTCTTTTCTTTTCTTTTTTTGATACAGAGCCTCAAGCTGTCGCCCTGGGTAGAGTGCCGTGGCATCACAACTCACAGCAACCTCCAATTCCTGGGCTTAAGGGATTCTCTTGCCTCGGCCTCCCAAGTAGCTGGGATTACAGGCGCCCACCACAACACCCGGCTATATTTTGGTTGTAATTGTCATGGTTGTTTGGCAGGCCTGGGCTAGATTCGAACCCACCAGCTCTGGTGTATGTGGCTGCTGCCTTAGCCTCTTAAGCTACAGGTGCCGAGCCAGAATCCCTGGAACTTTTTTAAAGATGGCCCACAGATGATTGGGAAGCACTAATTTAACCAGAAATGAAATGTTATGTTAATTGCATCATTATACTTGGATACATCAAACAATCCAAGTCACTACTCTTACAATTTTACATTATGCTTTTAAATGTATAGTATTCAAGTTTTCTAAAACACTTTTAAAATACTATGAAGGAATAAAAAATCATTCATGTTCTTCAAGCAATAGTAAATTAATTTTTCTACTGAGATTTCTGTTTAAAGGAGAAGGCTTAAGAGTACCTTGAATAACTGAAAGTATGACAGCATTACCATATTAAAATTTACTGTCTTCTGGCCTCATGTTGCTTTTCTTCTTTGCTGTTTCAGCTTATAGAAACAATAAACAATTTGAAACCCTAGTTATTAAGAATGAGAAGTTGAAAATAAATAACTTGCTTTGAAGTTAATATACATATGGAAGAATTCTGAGAAATTAAGATGTGCCTCTGGATCAATTTATAGACTATTCCATTTTTATTTTTCATAGTTTAGTTCAAGGAATGAATACTAATATTACTGTACTTAATTTTATAGTTAAAAATGTTGCAAATGTTTATTAATTTAGGCTAAGAAAATTAGCTAGATTCTCTTCAGATTTGCTTTTTTTAGAAACATTTTTTTTCCCCATAGCAACACATGTAGAAGAATATAGATGAATCCTGACTGCAACTCTTTACAGCAACAGAATTTTTATCACAGCACCACCTACTGTACTTGACACAAATTACTTCATGTCTTATGAATATCATCTGACAAGATTAAATGAGTTGAATGCTATATGGCATTTTAAAAAACAGATTGAATACTATATAATTCTTTTTAAGTATGCAGGCGTAAAATTGCCCTTTATTAATCTGGGGGGAAGTAAAAATGGTATTTGGTTATTTCTTCATGAGTGACTTTATTTTTGAGATAATTCAGAATTACATTCCCATTTTTAATATCCCTAATAAAAATGGGAATGGGAAAATTTTCAAAAAACAAGACCAATTTAACTTAAAAAAGAATATTTTTAAAAATTTAATTATAGATCATATCAAAATTGGTGTTCTTATAAATACATTATATAGAGTCTTAACAGTGTTCTCACATTCAAGTGCAATCTTTCTATTTCTTATCAAAAGTCAGTATATTGATCTTAACAAGTAGTAAATAGTGCTTTCCATTATTCAGTTTATATGGTAGATCAAAAGACTAGAAAGTCGTTGCAGCAACTCCCATCAAAAGGTAGATCCTACTGCCCACCCTTTGAATCTTGGCTGACCGTGACTTTAACCAACAGAATGCAGCAGAAACGATGTGTGAGTTAGGACTTTGGGCCTCAAGTGGCCTTGAACCTTCCACTCTTCAGCTAGATACTTTTCTGCCACTTGTAAACAGGCCCTGTTGAGAAAGGCCAACAAAGAACAAGAAAGCCTAGCTAAGTAAAACCATTCAACTGAGCTAAGCCAAAATTACTGAGCCAGAGAAGTGAGCTAGTAAATAAGATGATGGGTTTTTTATATCATGAAGTGTTTGGCTTATTATGCAGCAAAAGATAACTCATGTAGTCTAACGATCTCAATTCTAAGTAAAACCAATATAATAATTAATAATGATGATAGTGGCTAGCTTATTAAGAACTATATTCTAGACTTTTGCTAAACCTTCATGCTAATCTTAAAAAAAAAAAAAAAAAAATTGGGCTCGGTGCCTGTAGCTCAAATGGATAAGGTGCCAGCCACATACACCAGAGCTGGTGGGTTCAAATCCAGCCCAGGCCTGCCAAACAACAATGACAACTACAACCAAAAAAACCTACAACCCACCACTGTTGTGGTGGGCACCTATAGTTCCAGCTGCTTGGGAGGCTGAGGCAAAAGAATCACTTAAGCCCAGGAGCTGGAGGTTGCTGTGAACTGTGATGCCACGGCACTCTACTCAGGGCAATAGCTTGAGGCTCTGTCTCAAAAAAACAAAAAAATCATAATGTGAACAGAAAAGTGATCTTCTGAATGACATACAGCGAGTAGTGAAGCTGAGATTTCCAACCTTAGTTGCTTGACCACAGTGCTGAAGTTCTTTACTACTACATTATACTGGCTTCCCACCAAATCAATGGTTCTTGGTTTCTGAGACTGGCACTAATTCCCTACATTTCTCTAAGCCTAAAGTCTAAGTGTATAATTAAAAACCACACAAATCTGCATAAGGTGGGGGCCAAGTGGGAAAGGACAGAACTATTAAAGCACATATTAAAAATATACATAAGCGTATTTTTGAAGAAAGTGATCCCTAAACCAAGTAACTATCAAATAAAATCCTATGACCTCTTTTAATAATTACATATAATTTAACCTAAAGATTAGTGCGTACATATGGAAGGATTAATTATAATGCTTTCACATGAATTCCGACAGTAAGGGACACTGAGAAAGCTCTGAAATACATAAAAATTAAGAAACATAAAATCATTTTGATTATTATATTTTCTCAGAATAATGACCATGAAACTCTATGCACTTTTGCATTTTTGCAAACCATTCTTGAAAACACTCTTCCCACTAATTTTCTTTAAGTGTTGTAAGCTCACTTTTGTAGCCATCAATGGCTTTTTCAGGGCTGGAGAATCTTCCATCATTCAATTTTCCACTGTATGGAACAGGAAATAATCCCATGGTGTTGGGTCAGGACTGTAGGTTGGATGAATCATAAGTCAAACCTCTGTGGACTCTAGGAACTGAATGGTGATGTTGGCTCTGTGTGTGTGGGGTGGGGTGGGAGTGGGGACACATTGTCATGGTGCAAGATGGTCTCTTACAGTTCTGTCCTTGGCTACCATTCTTAAAGCTTCCCCCCAATTTTTGGTAGGCATATTGTCATGTACCACTGAGAAGTAATAGTCCTTTGTTCCTCTGAGGAACAGTTGTGACATGACCGCTTTTGGAGAATAAAGTTGCCACCATTTTCTTTCTGACACTTCAGGCAACTTCACTTTTGTTGGTGGATTTTCATTGGGAAAGATATTCACACTGTTGACTTACCCTTATTCTCTGGCTCAAACCATAAATCCAGGTTTCATCGCCAGCAATGTCAGAAACACATCTAGACCTGCCTCCATCAAATCTGACCAGTGTTTCTTCACACCATTCAACACAGATGCACTTTTGTTCATCTGTCAGGGTGTGAGGCACCATCAGAATGAAACCTTCCTACTCGAAGATAATCGTGCAGGATTTTATCACTGCTGGTGATGTAATCTGTAGTGCTGCTTCAATGCAGTTAAATGTCACTTGATTGTTTTCTTGAATCTTTTTTTTCCATAGCGGTGATGTTTTCCTCAGTCACTGCAGTTGCCAGATGCCCTCTCCTCTCTTCACCTTGCAGTTAAGTTCAGCTTCTTCTAAATTCTTAAAACCACCAAAAAATTGTCACAAGGGAAGGAGTAAGGTCCCCCAAAGCCCACTGCAAACACTCAAGGCTTTGAGACTCTTAACCTACTTTTTTTTTTTTTTTTTTTGAGACAGAGCCTCAAGCTGTCCCCCTGGGTAGAGTGCCGTAGCATTACAGCTCACAGCAACCTCCAACTCCTGGGCTCAAGCGAGTCTCCTGCCTCCGCCTCCCAAGTAGCTGGGACCACAGGCGCCCGCCACAACGCCTGGCCATTTTTTGGTTGCAGCCGTCATTGTTGTTTGGCGGGTCCAGGCTGGGGATTCGAACCCACCACCTTAGGTGTACGTGGCTGGCGCCTTAGCCGGTTGAGCTATAGGTGCCGAGCCCTTAACCTACTTTTAAAATCATAGAAAATCATCACGGGAAAGTGTCTCTTTCCAGCTCTGTAGCTGACACCACCTGAGTGCTGCGGACTGAAACAAATGAAACTTCCAGTGACAATGATGAGCCGGGCAAGGCAAAACCTGCACGGGCTAATCAGAAAGGACGCTGTGACTATGTTTCTTGGAAGTGAAATTAATGGAACATAATATCTGTCTGGAATCTTTCGTAGTGACCTTTGGATAACAGGTACTGTCTTCATGATGATGCTGTTAAGGGCCCAATATTTGGGATCAAGAAAAATCTGGGTCTATGATATTTGTGAAAATGGTAATGTTACCCACCTCATAAAGTTACTGTGGGGAATAAATCTGAAATGACCAAGTACAAAGATAAGAACATTGTCAGCAACAGAGCAAGAACTCAGTTAATATTCATTTCCTTTACTATTCCAATCAGGGGTTTGTCAGTTATTTATCCTTTATGATTATTACAAACAGCACATTAATACCTTTGAACTTTTTCCCTTGTAAATTATTTCCTGACAATAAATCCCATGAAAGGTTATGATGTATTTTGGTGGGGCCCACGAGCAGAAAGCCCTTCAAAACTATTGTAACTTGCAATACAAACAAAATTGTGCCTGTAACCTCTCAGGGACATATTATATTTGATTATTTTACTTCTATGCGTAATAGATGAGGTTATCTTACAGTTAGATTTTGTTTCAGAGATTCAGCATAATCAGGTGATTAAGTATGGAGGCTTTACTTCTCTACACTGCAGTCTCATTTGAAAAACTGAAATATTAATAATACTGACATCTCATAACCTTGTTGTAGGAATTAATGACTTAATATACATAAAGCACTTAGCCCCAAACATAAGAAGTGTTATGTGTTTATTCCTTCTTTGGTTACTTCAGGAAAGAATACGTTTTTAGGAAGTGGTATGTTACATAGTAGGATAATCATCACATTGAATTCCATAACGGCATGAATGTATTTATGATCTATGTACAAATGACTTAATAAAAAAAAAAGAGAGTGAACGTTAAAAACTGATGGAGCTGGGTTAAATTAGATTCTGTCAAATACTGGTTGTATAACCTTGGGCACAATTATCTAACCTTTGTAAACCTTGTCATTGATGGGGGATAATAAAATTCAGACATAATGTATGAAGGGCTTAGCATTACAGGGCCAAATTCACACTAGGTAGTATTATGTATGCTATTTTTTATTGAACAATCTATTCAGTATAATCAAGTATTATCTCTACAGATCAAGCACTTAATATTTATTATAAGTATTATCCAGCACATTTATCCTCCTTTGTTTTTTCTACCAAATTTATTAATCTTGTAATTGATATTTCTCTTATAAACAGAAAGCATATTAAGTCTATTATAATTTAAGAGTTTCCTTGTGTTTAAATGTTTAATTCTCCCAGAATTTACTGTAGTGCCTAAGACAGTAAACTAAATTTTATTTTTCTCATTCTCCTGGTGGTATTTACTAGCTCTGTTAGTTGGCTTTCTTTACAACATCACAAAATTATACAAACTGAGATCCAACAGCTTCCTTCCAACTTTCAGCCTACTCAACCAGCCTCCTGGTACATCTAACAAGGCAGGCAGAAAACACAAAATCAAAAAGGAATCAGCTTATCAGCTCTGGAATTTGACTCTGATGTGAATTTGAAGGCACACACCTTCTTTCCTCGTGTTCATTTCTTCTCCCTCAAACATGAGGATAGAAAAAGCACTCCTTGGGGTAACGTGAATCTTCAAAAGGTATTACAAAGGTACTTCATGAACTGTAAGACAGGACTCCTCAAATTGTCTTCCTTAAAAAATCAGTCCTGCATACTGAATGCTCTTCCACAGAGAGTTTGAAAGTTAATAAGTTTGGGAAATGCTGCATACAGTATATTCAAGTTTTAGAGATTTATAATACCCATTAGGACATTAAAGTAATGAAATTATTAAATTTTACTTATCCTAAAATTTCCCAAACACTTTAAACTACATACCACAATGACCCCTCCTTTTTTCTTGAGGCGCATCTATTATTTAGCCCACAGAGATGTTTTCCCATGGAACGGACCGCCAGGATGCACAGTGCAAACAAGCAGACATATTTTTAAAAGTAGCTACCAAAGGATCTGGGGCCTCTCTGGGTTCCCACTCTTATTTCCCATGGAAGCTGGCACAGATTTTTAAAAATCTCCGATTTTAAAAGACTAATTCTAAACTTTTCAAACACATAGAATATAGAGAAAATGGTGTGAAGAACATCCACGCTATAAATTTAACAGCTGTTAATATTGTGCCATTGATACTCTTTTTAGAAAAGAAATAAAATGTTAGAGAAAAAAAAGAATTGAACAACAATTAATAACGTGTTTGTCATAAACCGGGAAGTTGGGGATGGTTTTACAACTTTGATGTACCACTTCATCCCTTCAGGGGCTTTGCCAATTAATCAAAACTGGGAAAAGATGTTTTCATGGAGGGTGGTAATTTCTGAATACTACATAGGCAATCCTGTAACTTTTTCAAAATATACTTTACTATTTTAAAAATGTATTCTTTAGATTTTTAATAAGATACCAAACCAGTTAATTATATTCATTCTGAAAGTCTGGTAATGTTTTAACTAGTTTTTCAATTTTTATTCCATCTCCCAAAGCTAATCTGATACTGAAGTAGACCTAAAAGATTTTTTTCAACTACCATTTGCATATTAATACCTGTGGACTCTGCTAAGTGATTTTTAAAAGAGCTTTAAAACATACTTGTAAATGAGTTCTAGGTAGTTTCTTCACTGTTTAATAAAAATGTTTTAAAGTCATTTTCATAATGAGAATGAACATCTCAATAATTTTTCAAAGTAGGGAAAAATATCAATGTATATGTGTTTTAAAATGATAAACTAATGAAGCACTTTTCAGAAATAGACAACAACAATAATAAAAAGTCTAACTACAGCCTGTTGGAAGTTGTCTATCTTCTCATGAAGACTTGTCCAAAAAGGCTATAGGATAAAGAAATGCTTATATTGTTTTGTAAAGAGGAATCACTGCCTGAAAAGCAATTTAAATTAAAAAAATTAACTTAGAAATTTGAAAAATATCGTAAGAAAAATAGATGAAATAGTCAAAAGTTTCTAGGATGGACAAGATATACCATTAAGTGAACTCTGTTTAAAGCCTTTATTATCAATTATCATAGAAAGCTTAGAATTCACTCAATAACATCAATACAAATAAATTATAGACAAATTGCAGAATGAAAACAGTAAATTGTAGAGCAGCATGGTTTGTTGTAATTGGAATTTTTTAAAAAGAAGATAAACCCAAAGTAATGCTGTGTTTTCTAGAGATTCATTTGTAGGTACACAAAATTTTTAAAAATCTAGAAAAAAGTACACCAAAATATTACCAGAGATTCTCTCTGCAGAGAAACACAGAAATTTTTATGGGGGAGAAGGGAAGTAAGTGTGTAAGTATTTTGCACACTTTTATTAAAAAATAGATGTTTTTATTACTTGTGTAGTTGAGTATTTCTTTTTTTTCTTTTTCTTTTTTTTTTTTGAGACAGAGCCTCAAGCCCTGGGTAGAGTGCTGTGACATCACAGCAATTTCCAACTTCTGGGCTTAAGCAATTCTCTTGCCTCCACTTCCCAAGTAGCTGGGACTATAGGCACCCACCACAACACTCAGCTATTTTTTGGTTGTGGTTGTCATTGTTGTTTGGCAGGCCCGGGCTGGATTGGAACCCTCCAGCTCTGGTATATGTGTCTGGTGCCTTAGCCACTTGAGCTATAGGCGCTGAGCCATGGTAGTTGAGTATTTCTAAAAAGATTTAAAAAATATAAATATCTTGCTCTAAGATGGTGCCTGCAGCTCAATGGGCAGGGCACTGGCCACAAATACCAAGGCTAGTGGGTTTGAACCCAGCCTGGGCCAGCTGAAACAACAATGACAACTGCAAAAACAACAACAACAAAAATAGCTGGGCATTGTGGTAGGCGCCTGTACTCCTAGCTACTTGGGAGGCTGAGGCAAGAGAATCACTTAAGCCTGAGAGTTTGAGGTTGCTGTGAGCTGTAACACCACAGCACTCTACTCAGGGTGACAACTTGAGACTGTCTCAAAAATAATAAATAAATGAATAATATAAATGTCTTAAAAATTTATAAATGTGGCCAAGCATAATGGCTCATGCCTGTAATTGCAATACTTTAGGAGTCCAAGGCAGGAGGATCACTAGAGATGAGGAGTTTGAGACCAGCCTAAGCAAGAATGAGACCCATCTCTACAAAAAACTAGAAAAATAAGTTGGGCAGGATTGTGTGCACCTGTAGTCCTAGACACCTGAGAGGCTGAGACAGAAGGATTGCTCAAGCCGAGGAGTTTAAGGTTGCAGTGAGCTATGATGACTCTGGCAAAGGCAGAGTCAAGAAGCAAGAAGACCCTATCTCAAAACAAATAAGCAAACAAACAAAATATATAGATGCATAAAAACCTCTAAGAATGGTTATCAAAAATTTCTGATATGGAAACACTAGATGAGTTAGAATTCTCTCATCACACTTATTTTAAAAATTTCAGCTGAATTAAAGACATAAATGTAAAACATAAGAAAAAAAGGCTTTAAGAAAATTTATAGGCTCTGCGCCTGTGGCTCAAGTGGCTAAGGCACCAGCCACAATATACCTAAGGTGGCGGGTTCAAATCCAGCCTGGCCCTACCAAAACAACAATGACGGCTGCAACCAAAAAATAGCCAGGCGTTGTGGCGGGTGCGTGTGGTCCCAGCTACTTGGGAGGCTGAGGCAGGAGACTTGCTTGAGCCCAGGAGTTGGAGGTTGCTGTGAGCTGTGATGTCACAGCACTCTACCCAGGGGAATAGCTTGAGGCTCTGTCTCAAAAAAAAAAAATTATAATATAGTTTGTAAATAGGAAATTCAGAAATCATAACAAATATACATTATTTAACTAAATAAAAATTTAAAATTTTGGTTTTACAAGACAAACCATAAACAAATGAAGGACTGACAAAAGTTTGCAACACAAAGGACAGAGAAATCATCAAAAGAAAATAAATCAAGGGTATGAGACGGACATTTATAGAAGAGAAAATGCAAATTGTCCAAAAATATATAAAAAGATCAAGGGTACAAGTGAATCTTTCTAAAAGCAGAGTATGAACATTTTAACTCAGTAACTAAGAAAATGACATGAAGGTTATGTTAACCAGTTTGATGAGAGATTTTCAAAATGTATATGAAAACAGCACACTGTACCCCATGATTGCATTAATGTACACAGTTACCCAATGAGGCTGACAGATGTTAAAAATAATATTTTATGTATAATACATATAACATGTATTACCAAAGGGACACAATAGCTATAGTCTTTTTGAGAAGGAATCTAAAAAATTTGTTGTAATTTAAAATACACATTTTCTTTCATGTATCAGAGTAAATTCAGTGTATCTAAAAACAAGTTTTAATGCATCAGGATATGTACAAAGATAAGTATTGCATCATTATTCGTAGTGACAAAAACAGAAAAAAACTGGAATATCACTGATAAGATGGTTAAAAAACTGATCCCTAAGATCAGTGAACAACAAAAATTTCAAAAAAATATTAACTAAATTAACTAAGCAAAATATATTAAAAACAAGGAATTAGATCGATATGGATGGACCTGGAAGTGAAACAGAGGAAGCTGCAGAGGATATAAATCAGGCTATTCAACACCGAAGAGTTTCCTGGAGAGTGGTGCATACTTACTTTTTCTTTCATTCATAAATAATCACATCTTAAAGATTATTAGCACGTGCATTACTATGTTTTTTAACTTTTCTGAAGTATAATTACATACAAAATATTTCATATATTTATAGTTCAAAATTTGGTGAGTTTTCACATCTCAATAATCAGGAAAAATCCATCACCCCCCAAAGCTTCCTCAGGCCCTTTCCAATCCCTCCCTTCTTCCAACACCAGCACTTATCCCTAGTAGGTAATCACTGATTTGCGTTCTGTTATTACAGATTATTTTGCATTTCCTAGAATTTTATATCTA
This sequence comes from Otolemur garnettii, assembly GCF_000181295.1. NCBI lineage: Eukaryota > Metazoa > Chordata > Mammalia > Primates > Galagidae > Otolemur > Otolemur garnettii. Next base: position 10,623,936 of record NW_003852457.1, read on the forward strand.
TATGGACATAATCACGCAGAATGTTCATTCTTTATCTAGTTTCTTTCACTTAGCATAACTGAGATTCATTCATGTTGCTGCCAATATAAAAGTTGGTTACTTATTATTGCTGAGTTGTATTCCATGGATAATACGGTTTGTTTCTCCATTCACCTGTTGATGTACACTGGGCTGTTTTTAGTTTGTGTTGTTACAAAAGCTGCTACAAAGGGGCTGTGAACAAGTCTGTGTGCGTATACACACTTTCATTCCTTTTGGGAAAATGGAAATGGGAGTGGAAAGGATCAATCATACAACAATTACAAATCATGCAATAATTAAGTTTTTAAAACTTTTTTAAAAACTGCCAAAGTGGTCTCTAAAGTGCTGATACCATTTCCCATTCCTGCCAGCAATGAGTTCCAAGATACTTTAAATCTTCACAAGTATTCGGTTAATGCCAAATCAGGGCTTTTGGTGCACTCATCACCAGAACAGTGTACATTGTACCCATGGAGTAGATTCTTATCCCTCAACCCTCTTTTTGCCTCCCTCTTCTTAGTTTTCAATGCCCATTACACTACTCTAAGACCCCATGCATGCACATCCCTCATTTAGCTCCTAGCAGAAGGTAGGATCATTTCCTATTTGTTTTTCCATTCCTGAGATACTGCTCTATGTGACCTTTAAGATCAATTTATCGATTTCTACCTAAGAGCCTAATGGGATTTTGATTGGGATTGCTTTGAATCTATAGATCAATTTGTGGAGATTTGACATCTTAACAATATTGAATCTTCTGACCCATGAACAAGGTGTATCTCTCTATTTATTTAGGTCTTCTTTAAATTCTCAGATTACTACACAGTTTAAGAATATGCTACATCTTTTTAGTCTGGAAATCTGCATAGAATGCTTGGTAGAATTCAGCAGTGAAACTACATGGGCCTGTAATTTTCCTCAAGAAGAGTTTTGTAACTACAAATTCAATGTCCATAATAAATAATAAGTAGTACCTTCAGGTTATCCATTTCCTCTTAAGAAAAATTTGGTATTTTATACCTTACGTCTCCATTTCGTCTAAATTGTCAAATTTACAGGCATCAAATTGTTTAGACTATTCTCTTATTTATTTTTAATAGAACCCCTAATGATCACCCTCTTTCATTTCTGATATTGGTAATTTACACTTTTTTTCTTACTCAGCTTGGCTGAGTTTATCAGGTTTATCAACTTACCAGTCTTCTCAGTAAGAGCTTTGGTTACACCAATTTTTCTCTATTATTTTTCATGTTTTCCACAGATTTCTTTTCTTATATTGATGATAAAACCTCTCAGCTTATGTTGGATTTAATTTGCTACTTTTTAAAAAAACTATTTAAAGGCATTTGATGCTATCAATTTCCTTCTAAACACTATTTCAGCTACATCCTACAGATTTTGTTAGGCTCTTTTTCATTTGGTTAAAGATAGTTTCTAATTTTTCTTTTGATTTCTTCTTTGGCCCCTTATATAAAAGAATGTTATTCAGTTTATAAATACTTGAAGACTTTTAGATATCTAGTAATTATTTCTTATTTAATCCCCTTTTGGCCAGAGCACACTTTGTATGATTGGAATCTTTTAAAATTTGTTAAGATTTGCTTTCTGGCCCCAACTATGGTCTATCTTATAAATATACTATGTGCACTTAGAAAGATTGTGCACTCTGCTGCAGTTAGGTGGGTTGTCCTATAAGTACACCAAGTTGATTGACAGCACTGTCCAAGTCTACTATTCCTTAATCACTTTCCACCTACTTGTTCTATCAATTACTTAGGAATGTTAGAACTTCTCATATTATTGAGGACTTATTCTTTCAGTTTTATCAATTTTTGCTTGAGATTATTAGGTACATAAAGATTTTGGATTATGATGTTCTCTTGATGAACTGACCATTCATCATTCTGAAATGATCCTCTTTATCTCTGAAGATAGTTTTTAGAACCTTCTTTGCTTACTAATAAAATAGTGATGCCATTTTTCTATTCAATAGTGTTAATATGGCATACCTTTTTCCATTTGTTTACTTGTAATCTATTAGTGTATTTATATTTAAAATGGGACTCTTGTAGGCAACATATAGTTGAATGCTGTTTTTTCATCCAATTAGATCAGTGGTTCTTAACTTTCCTAATACCCTGATGTATTTTCATTGTTACAAAGGGGTCACGACCCCCAGGTTGAGAACTGCTGAATTAGATGGACTCTGCCTTTTAACCAAGGCCTTTATCTCCTTTGTCAGCATATTAGTTATACATTTTTAAATCAGTTGTTTTATGTTTTAAATATAGGGTATCCATAAAGTTTATGTGCAGCTTTTAAACTTAAATACTTTTAAGTTATAGCAGTCTACTTTTCAAATACCATTTCAAGCATAAGAAATTTACTACACTGAACTCTATTTTGGCCCAGCTAGACTTTATTATGTTGTTGCCAAAACATTTACTTCTATGTATAAGCTCCACAGTTCAATATGCTGCTGGGGGGCAGCATGGACGAGACAGACATAAACAACTGCCTAGCCAGGTGTGAAGGCCTGGGCAGATGGCATCCCAGGGGCTCCTCAGGCAGCCATCCTGGAACCTGGCAATGTTGGTACCAGTTATAAGTAGATGCAATCCACTTCTACTTATCAATCAAACTCAGACATTTTCCTTTTTGTTACATTTGGAGGAGACTGAGGTAGGCAGCAATTTAATGCTGATCTTTGAGTCAGGAAATATAGTGGAAAAATGCCCTAAACTTTGAATTAAAAAAGTGCTGGGGGCGGCGCCTGTGGCTCAAGGAGAGGGTGCCGGCCCCATATGCCAGAGGTGGTGGGTTCAAACCCAGCCCTAGCCAAGAAAGTGCTGGTTTCAAATAAGAGCTCTGACAAGTTGCTTAGTGACCTTGGACAAGTCAATGAAACCTCGTTGAATATCAGTTTTTTCATCTGCAACTTGGGATAGAAGTATCTAGTGCTATTGTAAGGATTAAACGGTGTATACCAGTGATTCTCAAATGGAGGCAATTTCCCCAAGAGACATTGTCAGATGTCTGGACACATTTTGGCTGTCTCAAGTGGGAGGGAGGGTGCTGCTGGATCTAGGTGGTAGAGGGCAAGAATGCTGCCAGTGCTGAGATTGTGAAACCCTGGTATGTACCCTAAGGCTTCACCTCTTGCTCAGTACCCAGGAGGGTGTTAAGGTTAACTGCCTTGGATTAGACTGTTAAGAGCAGGACTTACTGTTGGGCCTCTTATCAGGCCCAAATTCCTCCATAATTTGCTTCAGGGACCTAAACAATCAGCTCCAAGGAGGGCTGTGAACAGGTAGATAGTCATCTGTCAGGGAACAGTGGACTAGAAGGGCTGAGTCGGACAGAGCTTCTGAAGCCCATCTGGCTCTGATGTTTCTTCCTAGGTGTTGCCATGTACTAGGATATGACTGGGACCAAGGCTCCTTTACACCTGTAGTCACTTGCACACATGTCCTATCCAACCTTTCACAGCTCCAGGATGGACAGTCAACCTGTCTGCAGCTCTGGAGGGAGGATGGGCTGTTGGGATGTACTCTTCTCTCCAGAACCCGTCACCCCCTGGGCTTCTCTCTTGACAGTAGCATCTTGTACCTTGACCCCAAGTGGGATATGAATAATACTAGAACCCACTAGGTTTGGGCTTAAGAGACCCTTGCACCTAGGCTGGGTATGGCTAGCCCATGAGGAAAAGAACTCTTATATTTTTCTCATGTTCCATGGTGATTAGTCTCAGGTCTTTTTTGAGGCCACCAGGTTGAGGAGCACATAATATCTATCAGGCAAGAGCCTTACCAGAGAGAACTGCTGACAGCAAGTGTACATGGAGATTAGCAGGGTAGGCAGTGAAGCCAGGGAAATATGTTACGTCTGTCTGTGGTGAAGGGAGTGGTCAGGAGGGCACTGAAAGGTCCCAGAGAGGGGATGAACAGGAGAGCTGAATTTAGGCAGCATTCTTGAATTCCACTGGCCAGAGGTCAGCAGGGTATGGAAAAAAGAGGTAACATCCAGATGTCTAGAGGAGACCAAGGAAGAGAGAAGAATAGAAATGACCAGGAGCTCAGCTGGACAAGCTTCTTACATTTCTCTTTATAGTTTTCATGACATTTAGGAAACTTGGGGTCATTATTTCTGAAGTACTTGTTTGTCTCCCCTCTTCATGGACTCTAAGGACATATATATATTTTGTCCCAAAACTCAGTGACGTTCTGTCTTGTTTTTCTCAGACTTTTTTTCTTCTGCATTAATTCATTTTGGACAGTTTCTACTGCTGTGTATTAGTTTACTGGTCTTTTGTCAGCAATATTTAATACTCTCTACTGAATTTTTAATCTCAGGCCTAGTGTCTTTCACCTCTAGAAATGTGATTGATGTCTTTTTCCTTTTCCTTATCTTCCAGGTGTCTCCTAACCAGGCTCATACTTTCCTCTACCTTCTTGAACATACAGAATATAGTAATAATAATTGTTCTAAAGCCCTTGCCTACTAATTTTGTTATCTATACCATGTTTGATATGATTCTATGTTCTCAAAAAGAAAAAAAACAACAAAAACAAACAAACAAACAAAAAAACCCTACTTGTTAAGGAAAGGAATCAAATTCATTAACTTAATAAATAATATGAAGTACCATTCTGAGCCAATTCTGGACTTCCTAATCCCACTGTCCTGTTTTGACGTATTAAGTCTATGGTTGTTTTAAAGTCTGCTAATGCAAGCTTCTGCCCCACTGTTGCTGTTTTATTTATTTTAAATCATTATTACAATATTCATTGTAAATATTTTTCCATATAAACTTTACGTGACAACACTGTCTCAATTTACACAATCTACACTGGAATTTTAACTGGTATTACACTAAGCATGTAGGATATCTTATCATTTTTAACATACTTGGTCTTTGCAGGTAAAAAGAATAAAAGTCCTTTATTTCTGACATTTAACTATAACAACAATCTTTATCAATCTATTTATTCATCCATTTTTATCCATTTCTTTATGTCTTACTATATTTCTTTAAATGCCCTCAATTAATATAGAGTATCCATGAATTAATATTTTTACTCCTTTCCAATATTCATACTTCATTTTCTCATTGCTTGTTAGAAAGCTTATTACTGACTGGCATGTCCGGTATTGTAGCACAGGGAGCAACCAATTCTCTCCTGTTTTATTTCCCCTTTTCAAATAAACATCCCTTATTGCATTTTTCCCTTTTTTACGGTTTTATCACAGGAAAATTTTAAATAAAAAAAAATTTATTATATTATCAAATGATTTTATATGTTGACATACAATTTTAAATATTTCTTAATTAAATGATTAATGAATAATAATTTGTCTTATATTAGAGTGGCTCTGAATTCCTGATATTAACCTTATTTGATCTCTGGTGAGTAAGTACATTTTTTAATGTTTGGCTATGGTCTGTTGGTTAAAGCTCCATTTAAAATCTATTCATTTGTGTGTGTATGTGTGCATATGTGCATTTTTTCCTATGTTAATGGGATAAGTCTATAATAAACTTTATTTTAAGCTAATACCCTCTTCTCATAAGTGAGCTTTCAAACACTTACTGCCTAGTCCATTATATTTTGAGAACCATAAATATAAAGAAGCAAAATAACTGAGGACAAAGATATACAGATTTCTGCTTTTTTCATCAAGTCTATACCATCAAGCATAACTAAATAAAACATGCTTCAGAGAAAGAAGTCAGATTAAATTACTGTCACGACACACTTAAAAAAACAGCCAGTCTGAGTCATGTAATTTAACAAAGGAAATAGAAAGATGATATACTGACTATGTTGTCATAACTCACATTAACAAAAAGTATCATATTTAATAATATAAAAAGATAACTAATTATAGCTACATATAAAGTTTGGCCAACTTTCACTAAAAGATTATTTTTAATTCATTTATTTCCTTATTCACTATTATATACCAAGCACCAGGCTAGGTGTAGGAGGACAATGGGAAAGAAGACATGTTTTTCTCTCAGTAAACTTACAAACTACGGTAGGGACAGACAAACATTTCCTGTAAAGGTCCAAATAATAATATAGACTTTGGAGGCTGTTCAGCCTATTTTGCTAACTACTCAACTCTGTCACTGTAGGGCAAAGAGAGTTACTGACAATATATAACAAATTATTTAGAAAATAAATAGTGGGACAGACTTTGCCCAAGGACCACAGTTTTCCAAGCCATTTGCTAGTGGAAAATAACAAACTAGCAATTTGAATCCTACATAGAAAATAGAGCAATAGTAGTAAAGGGTGCTATGGCAACATGACCTAAGAGAATCAACAAGGCTTTCTGGGAGGAGCAATCCAACTAAAGACTTCATTTCCTCAAATTCAGCCAATAAAAATAGCTTTTTGGTAAGGTGCTGCCATGAAAAAACTCAAAATCTCATTCCAAAAATGTAGAACATATTTGATCATAAAAATATTGTTTTATTATACAGAATTCTCTCCTACGTGTTTACCACAATTATACCATAAGCACACTTGGAAGCTTACCTTGAGTGACTGTTTTGAGAACAATTAAGGTTGATAAAAATCTCAATGGCAAATTAGAGCTCTTAAAGAAAGCAGTTGTCTTTGGTTTATTCTCCCCGGAGTGCTCTAAAGAATTATCCTGATTTCCTTTAGTTATTACTCCTTTAAATATGTCTTCACCCAATCTCCTCAATGTTGAAGTCATAGTTGAATGCTGTTAAAAATATATATAATCTTTTTATATTTATTCATGTTCAGAAAACATTTATTTTAAATACTATGATCAAATATATGAACTAAAAGTGAATTTTGCTAATTTACAAAAAAGTTGAAAATATGCAAGGTTGGAAAGTGACAATTTTATAATTAACTTTTAAGAAATTACTTATCTGTGACTTTACATTTTTCTAAAACATGTAGGAATATAAGTTCATGCTATACTTCTGTCACAGAGAAATATGATCAGAATAGATATGAACTACCTATACTCGCAGGTCTTCATTTCTCCACTATCGCTGACAATGGGCTTATCAGGTACACCTTCACTGTGTCTGCTTATGGAATGACCATCTAGATGTCTCACTACCTTCAGCCTCACTCTGACCATAAATGTCACATGGGGACTAAAAACTGTTAACAATTTTAGAAGAATACAGGGCTAGAATCATGGATAATTCCCAGGAGAGTAAACTAAAATAAGAAAATGGGCAAAATAGGAATAATCACACAGAAGTACCCTTAAAATAACATGTAACATAATGACATTTCATATATCCATTAAGAATCAAAAGAAAGGAAACCATTTCAAAGTGTTACAAATGAGTATGCTTAAACCATTCTTAGAAATAACTTAAAATTTCCTTTATTATGACCAAATTCTCTAACCTCTTATCACTGAGTTTAGCATGGGAATTTGTGACCAACTAGTTTCTAACTCAATATTGATACTACAATTTGGATAACAAGTGTCAGCTTATAAATTTCAGAATCTAAAATTAGAAACAAACATGTTGAGATTTTGTGGGTTGATATCAAAGGCCAAATGATTGGGTGGTGAGAAACACTAGTGCTTAAATCTAGTTTAAATACATTGGTGGTGGGGTGTGGTAGCTCATGCATGTAATCCTAGCACTTTAAGCAGTGAAGGTGGGAGGACTGTTTGAAGCCAAGAATTCAAGACTAGGCTGGGAAATACAGTGAGACACTCCCAACTCTACAAAAAAAAAAAAAAGAAAAAAAAAACTAAAACTAAAAAAATTAGCCAGCTGTGGTGGCACATGCCTATAAGCCCAGCTATGAGGATGAGGCAGGAGGATCCCTTGAACTCAAGATTGTCAGGCTGCAGTGAGCTAGGATTTTGCTACAATACTCTAGCCTAGGTGACAAGAGTGAGACACTGCCTCTTAGAAAACAAAACATATAGAAAATAGAATTTTCAAAATAATAGTCATGTGTTTTAAAACTTTTGTGTAAAAATGATAAAAGAAAAAATACTGCAAATTTCTATTTATAGCATGTTAAAATGATAGGATTAGGCAATTTTACTTTTTTTTGCTTTTTTATTATCTCAAATGTTTTATACTACTTTTATAATGAAAAAATAATCTTAAAAAAAAAAAACCCAAATCTAGTAGAAGAAAAGAAATAACCAGAATTAGGGCAGAATTAAATGAAATTGAAAACAAAAGAATCATTCAGAAGATCAACGAAACAAAAACTTGGTTTTTTGAAAAAATTAACAAAATTGATAAACCTTTGGCCAACCTAACCAGAAATAGAAAAGTAAAATCTCTAATATCATCTATTAGAAATGATAAAGGAGAAATAACAGACACTTCAGAAATTCAAAAATTCCTCAATGATTACTACAAAAATCTCTATTCCCAGGAATATGAAAATCTGAAGGAAATAGACCAATACCTGGAAGCATGCCACCTTCCTAGACTTGACCAGAAAGAATTAGAAATCTTAAATAGACCTATATCAACCACTGAAATAGCATCATCAATATGAAATCTCCCTAAAAA
>NW_003852457.1:10633562-10664793 GCF_000181295.1 Otolemur garnettii
TGCCAAACAACAGTGATGGCTGCAACCAAAAAATAGCCAGGCGTTGTGGTGGGCACCTGTGGTCCCAGCTACTTGAGAGGCTGAGGCAGGAGACTCACTTGAGCCCAGGAGTTGGAGGTTGCTGTGAGCTGTGATGCTACAGCACTCTACCTAGGGGGACAGCTTGAGGCTCTGTCTCAAAAAAAAAAAAAATGTCCATACTACCCAAAGCAATCTACAGATTTAATGCAATCCCATTAAAGTACCACTGTCATACTTCAAAGAACTTGAAAAAAATAGTACTTCATTTTATATGGAATCAGAAAAAACATCGAATGGCAAATACATTACTCAGAAATAAACAAATCAGGAGGTATCACATTACCAGACTTCAGGCTATACTAAAAATCCATAGTGATCAAAACAGCATGGTACTGGCACAAAAACAGAGCAGTAGATTTATGGAACAGAATACAGAACTAAGAGATGAACCCAGCTACTTATCATCATTTGATCTTTGACAAGCCTATCAAAAATATTCAGTTGGAGAAAGACTCCCTATTTAACAAATGGTGCTGAGTGAACTGGCTGGTGACGTGTAGAAGACTGAAACTAGACCCCCACCTTTCACCATTAATAAAAATTGATTCTCACTGGATAAAAGATTTAAACTTAAGACATGAAACTATAAAAACACTAGAAGAGAGTGCAGGAAAAACCCTTGAAGAAATTGACCTGGGAGAATATTTTATAAGGAGGACCCCCCAGGCAATTGAAGCAACACCCAAAATACATTTCTGGGATCTGATCAAACTAAAAAGCTTTTGCACAGCCAAAAGCACAATAAGTAAAGCAAACAGAAAACCTTCAGAATGGGAGAAGATTTTTGCACATTATGCTTCTGACAAAGGTTTGATAACTAGAATCTACAGAGAACTCAAACTAATCAATAAGAAAAGAATAAATGCCACCATTTCTATGTGGGCAAGAGACTTGAACAGAAACTTTTCTGATGAAGACAGGCACGTGGCCTACAAACATGAAAAAATGCTCATCATCCTTAATCATCAGAGAAATGAAAATCAAAACCACTTTGAGATATCATCTAACTCCAGTAAGATTAGCCCACATCACAAAATACCAAAACTACAGATGTTGGTATGGATGCAGAGAGAAGGGAACACTTCTACACTGCTGGTGGGAATGCAAGCTAATACGACCTTTTTGGAAAGAAGTTTGCAGAACACTCAAGGAACTAAAAGTAGACCTACCATTTGGTCCTGCAATTCTTCTACTAGGTATATACCCAGATGAAACTAGAAAAAATTATTTTACAAAAATTATTTTACAACAAAGACATTTGCACCAGAATGTTTATTGCAGCCCAATTCATAATGGCCTAGACATGGAAACAACCTAAGTGCCCATTGTCCCATGAATGGATCAACAAATTGTGATATGTGTACACCATGGAATACTATGCAACCATAAAAAAATGGAGATGGCTTGGCGCCTGTTGCTCAAGTGGCTAAGGCGCCAGCCACATACACCTGAGATGGCAGGTTCGAATCCAGCCCAAGCCTGCCAAACGACAATGATGGCTGCAACTAAAAAATAGCTGAGCATTATGGCGGGCGCTGGTGGTCCCAGCTACTTGGGAGGCTGAGGCAGGAGACTCACTTGAGCCCAGGAGTCAGAGGTTGCTGTGAGCTGTGATGCCACAGCACTCTACCCAGGGTGACAGCTTGAGGATCTGTCTCAAAAAAACAAAAACAAACAAAAAAGAAAAAAAAAAAACCCTAGAGATGAAACCATCTCATATCAGCATCTGAGGTTGCTGTGAGCTATAATGCCATAGTACTCTACCCAGGATGACAGCTTGAGGCTCTGCCTCAAAAAAAAAAAAAAAAAAAAACCTAGAGAGGAAACCAGTCTCATATCATCATCTGATCTTTTCCCCAGCATGCACTAAGGAAAAGAATCCCTATGTAAGAAATGTAGAACTGGTTACCTATGTGTAAAAGACTGAAACTGGATCCATACCACTTCTTACCACTTACAAAAATTGACTCTCACAGTATAAAAGATTTAAATCTAAGATATGAAACAATAAAAACTCTAGAAGAAATGGTTGGAAAAACTCTTTAGTGTATCGGTCAGGAGAAAGATTTTACGAAGACCTTATTGGCAATCAAAGCAACAACAAAAATAAATAAATGAGACCTGATCAAGCAAAAAAGCTTCTGCACATCTCAGGACACAACAAGTAAAGTAAACAGATAACCTTAAGAATGGGAGAAGATATTTCTATGTTATAAATCTGACAAAGGGTTAATAACCAGAATCTACAGAGAATTCATACTAACCAACAAGAAAAAAGGAAAACAATCCTATTTATCACTGGGCAAGAGACATGAATAGAACCTTCTTTGAAGAAGACAGACGAACAGCCAACAAACACATGAAAAAATGCTTATTGTCCCTAATCATCAGAGATACGGAAATCGAAACCACTCTGAGATATCATCTAACCCCAGTGAGAACAGCTGACATCACAAAGTCCTAATGCTACAGATGCTGGCATGGATGTGGAGAGAAGAGAACACTTTTATATTACTGACAGGATTGCAAACTAATACAGCCTTTTTGGAAAGAAATATGGAGAAATCTCGAAGAGCTAAAAGTAGACCTTCCATTTGATCCTACAATCTCCTTACTAGGTATCTACCCAGAAGAAAAAAAATCATTTTACCATAAAGACATTTGCATTAGATTGTTAATGCAGCTCAATTCACAATCGCCAAGATGTGAAATCAACCCAAGTGCCCATCAACCTATGAATGGACTAATAGACTATAGTCCTATTAGTCTATTAGTCCATTCAGGCATAAAAGACAGAGACTGCATTTTTTGTATTAACCTGGATAGAGGTATTGAACATTCTTCTTAGTAAAATACCACATGAATGAAAAAGCAAGTACTCAATACTAATATGAAACCAATAGGTAATCAACTATATGCCCACAAAAAGAGAAAAACACAATTAAATTCAAATAGCTGTATGGAGGGAAGGGCACTGGTGGGCTCTCACCTAACAGGCATAATGAAAGTACATACAGCCCACCCTCTAGGTCAGGGGCTCAACAACAACTTGGACTTTACCTAAGAACCCAAACAATGCGATCTAATCATTTGTACCCTGATATTAATCTGAAATAAAATTTAAAAAATAAGTAAAAGATACAATAAAAAACCACTCTGAGATAGCATCTAAGCCCACTGAGAACAGCATACATCACAAAGTCTTACAACTGTGATACTGGCATGGGTGTGGAGAGAGGGGAACACATACATTGTTGGTGGGATTGCAAACTAATACAGCTTTTTTGGAAAGAAATATGAAGAATCCTTAAAGAGCTAAAAGCAGGTCTTCCATTTTATTCCACAACCCCATTACTAGCTATCTACCCAGAAGAAAAAAAATCCTTTTACCATAAGGACATTTACACTAGAATGTTTACTGCATTTCAATTCATAATTGCCAAGATGTGGAAACAATGCAAATGCCCATCAAGTTATGAATGGATGAAAAAACACATACCACAGAATACTATTCAGCCATAAAGAAAGATGCAGACATTACATTTTTTTTTTTTTTTTGAGACAGAGTCTTATTACATTGCCCTTGGTAGAGTGCCATGGATCACAGCTCACAGCAACCTCAAACTCTTGGGCTAAAGTTGTAGTAGCTGAGCCCCGAGCCCCTAACCCCCAGGACTAGTAAGAAATGCAACAAACCCATTATACTTGAAAAAGGAATTTCTCCTAAACCTTTTAGCCTCAGCCCCCACAAGGGAGGAGAAGTTAAGTTCTGGGAAGAAGCTTGAAGATAAGAAGGAAGGAAGGGAGGAGTGGATTCCCTGGGTGAAAAGGGCCTAAGTTGTTTTCAGGCCCAAGTTCTGGGAAACTTGTCCAATACTTGGTTGTACCCTTTATTTGATGAATTGTTAGTTAATGTACTTTAAGTTTGCATGTTACCCCCACCCTGAATTGTGTAACCCCTCATGCCCCATCTTATGATGATGAAGTAATGTGTTTGTGATGTATCTTGTGACTTATGAATCAATACGCACCCTTACCTTGCGACCCTGCTCTAACCGCTATGATTGGCTTCTGTATTGCGCTAGCTTGCTGATTATGCAGAATAACAGTATAAAAGGATTTCTCACCCGCTATTTGGGGCTGCATGCCTCTAAGAAGGTATCAGCCCCCTGCAGGTGTAATAAATTTTTATCAATTATTGCATCAAAGTGGGGTCCACCTTTTTGCCTCCGCAGCTTGGTTTCTTTTCAATTGGAGGCCCCAGTGAGATTTGTGGACCCCTGCCTGGGCCCACCTCCGGCTGACAGCTCTAGGGGTAGGCCCTGGGGAGTTTTCTCCCTGCCCCAGAGTCCTCAAGCACGGATTTATAGTCCCAGGTTCCTCAATTTTCCAATTCAGTGAGTTTCTCTGTTTGTCCCTGTTTTTGGTGCTGTCTGTGTCTGTCTTTGTATGGTCTTGTTCAGAGGTCTGGGGAAATTCCCCATCAGAGGAGCTAGGCTTCCTACTGCCTACTTGTAGGTATATGCTGGATGCAGCTAGGAGGCTATTTTGGGGGGGGCAAGGGAGACAGCCCCCCATCTCACTAATTAGGTTTATTGTTTTTTATGTTCTGTACATGTTATGTCCTGTATAAATGAGTGAGTGAGTGTGTGAGTGAAAGAGTTTATATGTGGCTCCACAGCTAAGGCTACAGAGTCGGATTGGACCCCAACCCGCAGTTCCAGGACTCTATCATACGGCTTAGTGGTGGGCCCCTCGAGGCGACCTGGAGTGGGGTTTATACCTCCCCATAGGCGAAGATTGAGCTGAGAATCCCTTTGGGGACATGGCCGGGAGGGCACCTGAATGAGAGTCAGGAATAACTTTATATCTGACTGATATTTGTCTGTCCATCTCTCTGTCCGTCCATTTCCCTCCTGTAGTGTGTATTGGATATTAGTGTGGCTGTTAGCTCAACTTCCTCTTTGTACCCAAAAGCTGTTCCTCTTTTCAAAAGTGGCACATTTTTCCCTTCCTCATTTTCATTTTGAGCTATTAGAAAAATTAAGGTTGAAACTTTATGAAAGTAAGATTGTGTGAAACTTGCCAGTCAAATTTGTGTTGGACTTGTCATGTTTATGTTTGCTTTGTAAATTCCTGCATTTTGTCCAATGTCTTTTTAAGGTCTGCATAAGACCTTAGTGTTATAGCTTTGAACATTTATTTAAGTAAATCATGGGTTAACTCTGATAGTAAACTCTTTTTAGTTTCACTTCAGGAGAAATCTTTGTGCCTTGTCTTTTAGTAAATATTGGTGTTTTAAAGCTCCTTTTAGTGTATTTTTAAAGTGGTAAAATTCTTTTTAAGGATTGTGCTGTTTGTTTATTAGTAAATGTATGCTAAATTTGTCTGTCACCCTTATGTTTAATTTGTAGATTCTTTTCATTTAGTGTTTGTCTGGAGTACTAAAGAGTAAATAGCCATTTAGAACTCTCGTGGGCACAAGTTCTGCTGATCGGTGGGCGGTCTCTAAAGGGCGGTGGTCCCTCTGAGGGAAGGTGTCCCTGGAAACGTTCCAGGGTCCCCAGAGTAGAAGTCCCCCCCACCCCAGGAGACCAGCCAATGTCATTGGAAGGAAAAGAAACTGTGCAAAAGGAGGTCTGGTGTAGACACTGTATAAGAAAGCAATTTTATGTAGAAGACCTGTGCATGTAATAGATGGTCAGGGCCACGGCTCTTTTTTAAAACTGTGAAATATAATTGCTGCTGTATTTATTCTCCTTATATTCATTCCCCCCCCCATGTTTGCCCCTTTAAGAAGTGATGATGTGACTTTAGAATATAAAGTTATTTTATCTAGGATAGTTCCCACCACTACTTGCCTTTTTTGTCAGAAAAATATTAGGTGTTTTTACTGTAGGTAGGGGAATTCGGGAGGGTAGTGCACTCAAGAAAGAGGTATACATTCTTGGCACCTGCCTGGCTGTTGAACAACCAGGTGCCACCAGCTCCAGTGGTATTCCTGGACAAGTTGTACAGTTACACTCCACCCTTGGTGGGTCCAAAACTCCTACCCCGCCGACTTCCTGGTTCATTTGTTTTGTCACCCCACTCCTTCCTTTCCTTACAGGGGTTTGTCTCCAGATAATAGGCTTTCTCTATACTTAGGAGTTTTTGCTTTATTTCACGCCTATTATAGAGCCCCTTACTTGAGCCCCGGTTGGGGTGATCGCTTTAAATCTCAGCTTGACAATTGGAGGTGGTGGCTGGAGCTTGTAGGTGGGTACCCCTTGGGCCACCACCATCAGGGCTTCCCCCGACCTGGTTTGAAAGTTTAGGTTTACAAGTGGAAGCTCTGCAGGATTTGGCAAGTTTAGCTCTCCTGCAACCCTTGGTGGACAAGGTCTGCACCTACCTAAAGCGAGCTGTAAGGGACGTCATAGGAAAGGCACGGATCAGCATCCAAACCCCCCTTGATTCTTTCACAGATCATTTTAAATTAGCCTTTACCGTGATAGACAGAAATAATTTAGAGGCAAGCTTTCCAGAGACCATCTGCAAACACTCTACGAGTTGGAATGGCTACCATTCAAGGTCAGCTGGCCACCTGAGGGATCTTTTGACCCTGCCCTTTGCCAGGCCGTGTGGGAGGTTGTAGAAGGAGGAACAGGCCATACTTATCAAGTTCATACATAGAAATATGGACAAAACTTTGTAAAGTCACCTCCAAAATGGCTCCGCAGATCCTCCCTAAAAAGAAGTAAAATCCTGCTTTCCACAATCACACCTCCACCCACCAGGCCCCTGGAACCCCAACGAAATGGCAGGGGAGCCCCCTAGAAAATCCTCACTAACTCGGGGAGGGACCCCATACCAACCAGCAAGCCCAGTCCCTATTTCTGTCCCAAATTCCCCAGAGGCAGGAGCACTTTTGGAGATCCCTATCTTACCTTTATGTCCATTAACTCCTACAGCAGGGGAACAGCCCTTTATATGTTCTCCTTTTCCCATCAGTAGCTTATACAACTGCAAAGGCCAGAATTCCTCTATTTCAAAGAAACCATAGGTTTCTAGTGGTGAGACTATTTGTAACACTTACCAACCCACTTGGGACTACTGCCAACAACTCCTTCAGGTTTTATTCATGGCTGAAAAACACAAACGCATTCAAAGAGAATCGAGGAAAGCTGTTTTAGGTCCAGATGGACATCCTAGCACCAGTACCACCTCACTGAGGCCCAATTCCCAAGTAACCAACCCCCGTGGGACCATACCTCAGCTGAAGGTAAGGAGGTTCTACCACAGTACCACCAACTTCTGAGTCAGGACCTTAAAACAGCTCCTACCAATTTGACTAAAATTAGTGGAGTCATTCAGGGAGCCACTGAAAACCCCATGGCTTTTCTAGAAAGGCTATTAAAGGCCTTCACAGCTTACGTAGTTGACACTCTTGTTAGCCCAGAAGCCCTGGAAATCACCTGGGCCATAAAGATAGCCTATGTTACCAAGTTGGCCCCTGATATTAAAAGGAAACTATAGAAACTCAAGAGTTATGAGACACAAAATCTCAGTGAGTTGATAAAAGTAGCCCTGCAGGTTTTTCACAATAGAAAACCTGTAAATGCAACAGCCAAGAGGCACATGAGGACCCGGAAAATTTCCCCAAGCACAGGCACCCATAGAACTCCACCAAATTGAGACTCTAATTTCCCTTATTACAAGGGACTGAAACACTGGAAAAAACAATGTCCTCAAACTTCAGCCAGGACACAAACGCCGACAAAAATCTGAGTTAAAGAGAACTCTGCTTAACAGGGCCAGGGCTTTTCTCCTTAAAGTCCCCTAGAAACTCATAATAATTGAATAACTGTGCCTATTGGAGGCCACTTGTGAACTGTCTAGCAAACGCAGGTGCAAATTTGAGTGCCTGCTCCAGAGTCATGCCTGACTGTTCTCTATCACTGACTCCTTCGGATTGGCTGGAGCCATCCTGATAGTGCCTTACAGCCCAGGTCTGGGCTGAGGACAACCCCTCTTCCCCCCAGGACTAGCAAGCCCCCAACCACCAGCGACAGTGCAGCTCTCCAACAGGGCCACCCCAGTGAAAGTCCACTAGGAGACCCACTCATAAGGGCCTTAAAACCAGTGGGGCCCAGACCACCTGTTGCCACCCTCATCAGAACAGATGGCAAGATCCAGTAGGCCCTTGGGATGGACTCCTTGGGAACAGGCTCATTTGCCTTCCTTCCTCGGAACATCAAAGGAATAAATTGTTAACCAGCTACACCAGAGAACCACTGCCAGCTCATCTCCAGATGCCTGCACAATTTCCTGCCTCCATGAATGGACTAAAGATACAACCACCAGGTGCCTCCCCTGTAACAAGGTAAATGTTGCCTGAGTGCCTCAGCACATGGGATCATGTCTTCGAGGCACACTGAAATCAAGCCAGGGTAATATGGGTATAAATACATGTTGGTTTTAATTGATACCTTTTCAGGAGGGCCAGGAGCATTCCCATGCAAAAGGGAAACAGCCTTAACAGTGGCAAAACACCTTTTCACTGATATTACCCCAAGATTCAGCTTGCTCCTCACCCTGGGGTTCGACAATGGCCCGGCCTTTATAACCCAGGTTCCTAAAAACTTGGCGGCCGCCTTAAACACTACATGAAAATTACATTGTACTTATAGGCCTCAAAGTTCAAGACAGGTAAAAAGAATGAAACTTTGATTAAATTACACATAGAAACTGGCAGCAACTGGGTGGACCTCCTCCCCTTTGCCCCATTGAGGGCCTGGTGTACTCCTTATCATCAAGGGTTAACTCCTTTTGAAATAGTCCATGGAACTCCACCCCCAATACTCACAAAACTAACTGATGAACTGTTGGGCCCCGTCCATAACCATAAACTTCTCACTTCCTTACAGGCTCTACATTAAAGCTGCGCAAAGATCTCCGGGAGACCATGCAGCCGGTCAACTCTTAGGCCACCAATACCATGGAACAGGTATACAACTTCCAACCTGGAGACTGGGCTTGGGTAAAGAGATATAACCCTGAAAGCTTAACTCTATATTGGGAAGGGCCTTACCCTGTTATTTTAACTACCCCAACAGCCAGCAAAGAAGGTGTGGATCCATTACTCCCACACTAAGAAGGCCGCAGAGGACTACATCCCTGCAACATGGCACTCCAAGTCCCCGGGGACCCCCTAAAAACCTGGTGGCACAGATCTCCCTCCTCATCTGCCTGCTCCACACCAACCAAGGAACCAGCAGAAAAGAAAACTATGATCAGCACCAACCAGTCCCCTATGACTGGATCCTCTCCTATACCGTAGATGGCACTGAAGTAGCCTGTGTCTCAGCTCCATGGATCCTCTCCATGACCAAGGACAGAGGCATAAAAGAAGCCAACGCTTGGCCAGTCTTCCATTTCGACCTCTGAGCCCTCTTTGGCTATGGCTGGACCGGAACCACATAGACCAGGTACTGAGGAAAGGGGGATCCAATTTGGAGCTGCATAAACCAGTATAATGCCCAGGGACTTAGATATATAGACTTCTACCTTATGCCCTTCAACCAACAGAGGTGGACATTATTGTGGGAATGCAAAAAAAACTACTATTATAGTAATTTATTATAGTATAGTTCAACTGAGACTGTGAAACTATAGCATCATGGGGACTGTCCAGGGACCTACAAATAGACTTCCGAAGGGAAGGACCAGGTATTTGTACTTCAAATTTCAATTGTAATCCTATCAAGTTGTCTATGAAAAATTGGCAGGAAACAATATGGGAAACAGGTTTAACTTGGGGTGTTACACCGTACGTTAGTGGGTGGGACCCTGGCTTCTTGTTCACTATTCAGAAAATCCCCCACAGTCCAGAGCCACTGTTAATTCTTATCCCCAATGTCCAAGCTTTGGCCAGTAAAGCCCCAGATAATACCGATTCAAATTCAAAAATGCTGTTTGCAGCTCCCACGCCTCCTATAGCTTCTGTAATATCCCCTTTATTTACTTTTTTAGATGCAGTATTTAATGTTAGAAATACTTCTATGGTTATGAGCACCATAATTTTAGCTTCAAGATTATCCAACCCAAATATGAAAACTTTTACCACTCAGCTCAATGCAGATTTTCGAGCTTTAGAAATTTCTGTTGCCCATTTAGA
Source organism: Otolemur garnettii (assembly GCF_000181295.1). Lineage (NCBI taxonomy): Eukaryota > Metazoa > Chordata > Mammalia > Primates > Galagidae > Otolemur > Otolemur garnettii. The sequence continues at coordinate 10,643,803 of NW_003852457.1, forward strand.
AAAATCCCTAAACTCTTTGCCAGAAATAATATTCTTTTGGGAACCAAGGAACCTTAACAAAACTTTAGCCGGCAGTCTCATTATGTTTAACCACTTCATAGTCCTTGCCCCTTTGTCCCAAACAACTCAGGTACATTGAGGACTCAATTTATCAATAAAACCAGTGGGGACTGTAATAACTGAGCCCCCAGCCCCTAACCCCCAGGACTAGTAAGAAATGCAACAAACCCATTATACTTGAAAAAGGAATTTCTCCTAAGCCATTTAGCCTCAGCCCCCACAAGGGAGGAGAAGTTAAGTTCTGGGAAGAAGCTTGAAGATAAGAAGGAAGGAAGGGAGGAGTGGATTCTCCAGGTGAAAAGGCCCAAGTTGTTTTCAGGCCCAAGTTCTCGGAAACTTGTCTAATACTTGGTCGTACCCTTTATTTGATGAATTGTTAGTTAATGTACTTTAAGTTTGCATGTTACCCCCACCCTGAATTGTGTAACCCCTTATGATATGCCCCATCTTATGATGATGAAGTAATGTGTTTGTGATGTATCTTGTGACTTATGAATCAATACGCACCCTTACCTTGCGATCCCTCTCTAACCGCTATGATTGGCTTCTGTATTGCGCTAGCTTGCTGATTATGCAGAATAACAGTATAAAAGGATTTCTCACCCACTATTTGGGGCTGCATGCCTCTAAGAAGGTATCAGCCCCCTGCAGGTGTAATAAATTTTATCAATTATTGCATCAAAGTGGGGTTCACCTTTTTGTCTTTGCGGCTTGGTTTCTTTCAAAGTGATTCTCTTGCCTCAGCCTCCCAAGTAGCTGGGACTATAGGCACCCACCACAACTCCCAGCTATTTTTTTTTGTTGTAGTTGTCATTGTTGTTTGGCAGACCCAGGCTGGGTTCGAACCTGCCAGTCCCGGTGTATGTGGCCAGCCCCTTAATCACTGAGCTTCAGGCACCAAGCCAAGAGATGTTATATCTTTTGCATTTACCAGGATGGATCTGGAGGACATCTTCTTAAATAAAGTATCACAAGAATGGAAAAGTGAGGGCTCAGTGCCTGTAGCTCAAGTGGCTAAGGCACCAGCCACATACACCTAAGCTGGAGGGTTCGAATCCAGCCTGGGTCTGTCAAACAAAAATGATGGCTGCAACCAAAAAATAGCCAGGCGTTGTGGCAGGCGCCTGTAATCCCAGCTACTTGGGAGGTGGAGGCAGGAGACTCACTTGAGCCCAGGAGTTGGAGGTTGCTGTGAGCTGTGATGCCATAGTACTCTACCCAGAGTGACAGCTTGAGGCTCTGTCTCAAAAAAAAAAACAAAAACCAAGAATGGAAAAGCGAGTATCCAATATACTTAGTACTAGTATGAAACCAGTAGATGAATAATTACATACTCACATGAAAGAAAAACACAATTAAATTCAAGTAGGGGGAGGAGGGAGGGTGTCTGGTAAATTCTCACCTAATGGGCGCAATGTAGGGGCACATGGCACACCACCTAAGGGAAGGGCTGAACTACAACTTGAACTTTACCTAACAAACACAAACAATGTAACCTAATCATTTGTGTCCTTATATTAATAGGAAATTTACAAATATAATTTTAAAAAGGAAAAAACAGGTAACTTGGATCACATCCAAATGAAATAATTTTTGCACATCTAAGGACTCAAATACAACTTAGACTTTACCTAACACATGCAAATAATGTAACCTAATTATATGTACCTTTATCTTAATCCTAAATTAAATTAAAATAAATCCTAAATCCTAACTTAAAATAAATAATGAAAGAAAAGGGGTCAACAAAAAATACCTATTATTGTCAAACTTATGAAAACCAAAGATGAAAAAATATATATGTGTAGAAAATGGCAAGAGTAAAATAATACTTTACATAGACGGGGAACATAATTCAAATGACAGAGATTTCTTATCAGACACCATGGAGCCGAGACAGAATTGGCACAACACTTCTGCAAGCACTGGAAGTAAAGAACTGTCATTCCCAAATCACTATTATAAATTACTGAATTAGAAAAGCCCTGTAACTACTAAGGAACTTGAATTCATTGTTTAAAGCCTTCCCCAAATCTCCAGGCCTAGACAGTTTGACTAGAGAATTCTATCAGATGTTTAAAGAAGAATTAACACTAACTGTATATCATTTCTTCCATAAAATATATATGATGGAATACTTCCCAATTCATTTTATGAACCTAGCATTATAATACAAAATCACAAAAAGTTCAAAACAAAACTATAGAGCAATATCTTTCATTAACATGGATGCAAAAATCCTTACCAAAATGTTAGCTAACAGAATTCAACACTATACAAAAAGAATAAAACACTACAACCAAGTGGGCTTTCTTTTGGGGAGGCATGGCTGATTCAATATTTGAAATAGAATGCAATCCTCCATATTAACAAGTTAAAGCTGGAAAATATCACATAGTTGTATTAACCAATGCATAAAAAGCATTTGAAAAAATTCAACACTCATTCATGATAAAAATCTCAGAAAAATAGGAAAAAGAGGGGGGAACTAACTAAACCTGATAAAAAGGATCTATAAAAACACTACAGCTGATATTATATTTAATGGTGACAGACTGAATACTTCCCCCTAAGATGAACATGGCAAGGATGTCTGCTCTCACTACTCAAATTCAACATTCTGATAGAAATTCTAGCTAATGCAGTAACATGAGAAAAAGAAATTAAAGGCATATATATAAAAAACAAAATATGCTCCCATTTGCATATAACAGGAGAATCTGTAGAAAAATCAAAGGAAACTATTAAAGTCTATAAGGTCAAGGTCACAGGATCAAAAATAAATAGAATAATCAATTATACATATTTGTATACACAATCAATGATCAGTGAACATCAAAATTAAAAAGACAACACCAAAGAAAACTTCAAATATTGAGTTGAAAATCTAAAAAAGAACACAGGAATTTTATGCATATGTCAAATAGTTACAGGACACTAATGAATGAAATCAGAGTTCTAAAAAAATGGAGAGATGTTTTCTTTTCCTGAATTGGGAGATTCAACACAGTAAAGATGTCAATCCTCAAATTGATACAAGGGTGTCAACTGCTTATCTGTGGTGTCAGGTATCACAAAATGTATGCATGGACCTTTTCTTTTGCTGATCAGCTTTCTTTAGTGTTTGTGTATTTAATGTGTGGTCCAAGACAACTCTTATTCTTCCAATGTGTGTCAAAAAAAGGTTGGACACTCCTAAACAAAAGTTTAATGCAATTCCTATCAAAATTCCAGCAAGCTATCTTATAGGTAGAGAAGATTACCCCAGGATGAAAGAGGGAAGAGGGGGGAGGGTTGAAGGAGGGAGAGGGACCACACCTATGGTGCATATTGCAAGGGTATATGTCCTATCTATTAAGCGCAGAGTATAAATGTCTTAACACAATAATTAAGTAAATGAGGTGAAGGCTATATTAAGTAGTTTGATGTAAGCATTCCAAATTGTATTTAAAATCAGCACATTGTACCCCATAAATGCATTAATGTATACATGATCTATGTGTTTGTGACTTAATAAAAAAATATAAAGAGCACATACTCAAAAAAAAAATTAGAAAACAACTACATCAAAAGAAATATTGAACAGAGTATTCCTTGAAGATTGATTGCTACTAATCAATTACCTGCGTTCCAGCATCTAGCTGTCTTAGTGACCAATATATAAATTTTACAAAAGGCTCGTGAAGTTTGACATTCACAAATGGCATCCACTGTAGTTGCTCTGTCATCATAGGCAAAAGCTAAAGATAAAATAATGAAAAATATAAAGGTATAGTAATTTTAGATGTCTGAAATCAATTACCACAATTTTCTAAAAATTATATTTTAACAAAAAAGAAAAAAGAGTTCTCTAACAAAATATCTTCACTTTAAAATCATATGTAATACAATCTGGTAACATGTATTTGAAATTTTAAATATGTATTTCCTTTCATCCAGCAATAGCATGTCTACTTTAAGAAGATTAACCTATTATACAAAGATAGTCTCTGAACCTTAAATGGTTCAATTTGAGATATATATACACATACACATATATATGTAACTATTAAAAATAATAACCTAGATTTATATTTATTGCCATGGCATATTCTAGTGTGAAAAAAGCTGGTTACAAAAGAGTGAATGTCAATTACAGTGGAAAAGAGATATATGAAAGAATTTGAAAAAAAAACTTGAAGAGACAGTATCAAGATGACTAAATACAGATAGTATATGCCTCCTTCTCAAAATAATATGATAGATAACATTTTGAACATATCATGTTAAGAGAGAAGGCCTGGATTTACCAGAGGAGTAACAGGAAGAACCAAAAGTATGGAGAGAGTTCAAAGTAGCTTGCCTGGCTGGGGACTGGGTGAGAGCCTGGAGAAGCTCCTGAACATGGGGAAACAGTAAGACAGAAACCCCCAGGGCTCCACACTCCAAAACAGGGTTTTACAGTCTTGGCTATGAGAGAGTATTTTGACTCATGCAGGCCTTAGGCCTAACATAGGGAGCTGCCTAGAGTCACTGCACAGAGACAATGACTGCTGCTGCTACATTACTCTAGGAGAAAGGGATACTGGGGGCTCCCATGCAATCCTGGAAAGATCCCCACCACCCTGCTGTGGGCTGCTGTTGAGACTGAGACATGAGCAATTTGCACAATCCACTCAGCTTCCTGCCTACATTGCTTGCTCAAAAGGGCCTCTCCCTCTTTGGTGGTAGGCCCAACATGCTGTTTTGAGAGTTTAATGCTGAGCTGTGTCCTGCTCTTAAGCCAAGTTTGGGTAAAGTCTGGGCTGACAAACTACAACTGCCATCTGACCCAAGAGGGACAAGAAACCAGGCTCTCCTTGGTATATCCAGAATAATACGTATCCACCACCTGGTAACCACGTGAGACCAAGATATTCTCCAAAGCTTCTTCCATATGCTGCTTGCTTGGAAAAGGCCTACCATCTCTCCTAGTAGGCTCAAGGCACCATTTTGAGAGTTTAACTCTGGGTTGCACCCAGCCCTTGGGCCAAGTTTGGGTTGAGGCTATAGCAGCTGCTACTAAGCCAAGGAGAGACACCTAGAAGCCATGCTCTCTTACATAGACTTAGGACAAAAGCCACTGCCATGCAACAGGATGATATGAGAATGAGTAACAAGTGGACTACTTTCCACAACTTCTTGCCCATGTTACATGCCTGAGCAGAGCCCCTCCACCCCAGCCCCAGGCCCACAGATGGCACCACTTTTAGACTGTAGTATTAGACTGTGCCCTGCCCTCTGGCAAGTTTGAGGCAACACAGCTGCAGCGGCCACTTGGCTATAAAAGGACAGAGCCAACCAAACTCTACTAAACACACTTAGAACCATCCCCACTGCCCTGCTACAGGCAGCTTGGAACTAGAGACTAGCCTGGTCAACCCACTGCAGCTACCAGCTACCCTCTGAGTCCCAGGAGGGTGCTCTACTGCCATTACTGCCATTACTCAAATCACAAATGCTGCCCAGGGGCCTGATAATCTTCCCAGGCACCTGGCCCACAGCTCCCACTACCAACTTCTGAGCAAGCCACCTACAGGCTCAGGAATTGGCCCTCCGAAACCACTAAGAGTGGTGCCAGCATAAGCTGCTCCAGGGCCTAAAATCAGGCACACTAAGCCCCACCAGGGCCCATAGACTAGCTCAATTGGCATCCAAGTCCCCAGAAAATCTTGACCACAACCTCAACTAATAATCATATCCTAAGTCACCAAGGAAATCACAGATACCACTGACCCTGTGTACTGTTGAAAAAATCATATAAAGATCACACTACAACAGGCATGCAAATTAAAGCCAAAGTGTTCTACTCAACCAACAACATACATACATCTTTGGAAAAATTCTCCTGTGAAAGCAATTTCAAAAAACTCAGAAGTGGCTATTAACGAGATGCGCAGATATAAATGGAAGGACAAAGAAAACATGACAAAGCAAGGAAATATGATACCACCAAAGGACCAAAACAACATCCAACAATAGACCCTGTGGTATCACACGTATGTATTAGTTTTCATCCACAGTTCTTATGGAGGTTCATAACTCCTATAATCCTTGTTATAAGGTTGGGGCACTTCAGGCCTCAGGAGATACAATCTCTCTCTGCGCTTTTCCTAACTTCCTTTCATCTGCCCAAGGCTGGATTCTAATATGACTGTGGCTCAAAAGACCCTCATTGGAGAGAGGGTCCTGCCCCCTACCCTAGGGGAAAGAATGCTACACTGTGAGGCCAGGAGGAATCTGAATAGATAGGCAGTGTGGGGTTGGATTACGCACTTTTTGCCCAATCACACTTCTACGTGGTTATCAATCATGCCTAAATAATGAAGCTGCCATAGAAAACCAAGAGGACTCGGTCTGAAGAGCTTCTGGACAGCTGACCATGAGGAGGTTCCTGGAAGGTGGTAGGCCTAGTCAGGGCATAGAAACTCCCTTTCCCCCATACCTCCTTCTATGCATCTCTTCATTTTTATCGTTTGTAATATCTGTTATAATAAAACAGTAAATGTGTTTCCAAGATCTGTGAGTCACTCCAACAAATTAAACCCAAAGAGGAAGGGGGTCATGGGAAACCACAACTTAAAGCCAATTGTCAGAAGTTCCATAGGACTTGCAACTAGTGTCTGGGGTTGGGGGGTTGGAAAGTAATCCCCTATCCCTAGCATCTGACTTACTTTCAGGAAGAGTGTTGGAACTGAACTAGAACACAAGCAGCTGTTGTCCACTGCTTGGTGTGTGTGGAAGAACCCCCCATTTGGTCACAGAAGTCCTCTGTGTTATTATGATGGAGTTTAGAGGAAAGCACGGTTTGGCAGGGGGGTTGGGGTTCCCAAAGCAGATTCCAATGAAAAAAGAACTTGAAATGCCAGATAAAGAGTTCAAAATATTAAGGAGCACAATGAGATGCAAGAGAAATCTGAAAACCAATACAAAGAAATCAGAAAATCAATTCAGAATAAGAATGAGAAATTTATAAAGGAGAAAGATATCTTTAAAAAGATTCTGGAACTGAAAGTCATTAAAGAAAACACAAAGTACATTTAAAAGCTTCAAGAATAGGGAGGGGGGAGGATAGGTGGAGGGAGAGTAATTAGTGGGACCACACCTACAAGGGTGCATGTGAAACTTACTGAACGTAGAATATAAAAGTCTTAACACAATAACTAAGAAAATGCCATGCAGGCTATGTTAACCAGTTTGATGAAAATATTTCAAATTGTATATAAAACCAGCACACTGTACCCCACGACTGCATTAATGTACACCAGTGATGATTTAATAAAAAAATAAAAAAAATAAAAGCAATTTGTCCATAAAAAAATAAATAAATAAAAATAAAATAAAATAAATAAAAGCTTCAAGAATAGACTGGACCAAGCAGAACAATTAATCTCAGAATTTGAAGAAAGGTCTTTTGAAATAATCCAGACAAAAATAAAGAAAAAAGTATTAAAAAGAATGAAAAAGTTTTCGAGACTTCTGGGACTGAGATTACATAGTGACCAAAGTCATGAATTATCAGTATGCCCAAGGGGAAGAGAAATTAAAAATTGTTTAGATAATCTATTTAAGGAAATAGTTAAAACTTCCCACATCTAGCAAGGGAGTTAGACATCCAGATACAGGAGTCCCACTGATCCCCTGGCAAATATTAATACACTGCAAAAAGGACTTCACCTCAGCATATTATATTTAGGATGTCTAAAAATCAAAGTAATCAAAGTGAAATAAAGAATTTTAAAATTAGCAAGAGAAAAGCCTCTGGTCACCTATAAAAGAAACCCCATAGGACAAACAGCAGACTTATCAACAGAAGCCATACAAACCAGAATAACACTTCGAAAGTGCTGAAAGAAAAAAAAAAACTGGTAGCCTAGAATTATTTGGTTATTTTATTTAACTTTATTTCAATAGATTTAAGGAGTACAAGTAGAGTATGTGGATGAACTGAATAGTGAAGAAGTCAGAACTTTTAGTGTCCCTGTCACCTAAATAACATACACTGTACTCAAAAGGTAACTTTTTATCCCTAAGCCACCTCTGACCATTCCCCTGAGTCTCTAAAAGTCCATTCCACCACTGTGTGGAACCATGTATACCCATCATTTAGCTGTCACTTATATGTGAGCACATATAGTTTAAAATGTTGCTGGTCCTGAAATACTTCGGATTATGACTTCCAGTTCCATCCAAGTTGCCGTAAAAGATAATATTTCATTCTTTTTGATGGCTGAGTAGTATTCATGGAAGATACATATTTCCCACCACCACCACATTTTTTTTATCCACACAACAGTTGATGGGCACTTAGGGTGATGCCGTATCATTGCAATTGTGAATTATGCTGCAATGAACATACAAGTACATGTGTCTTTTTGACATAAAGATTTCTTTTTCTTTGGGTAGATACACCTAGTAGTGGGATTGCTGTTTTCCACAGAGGTTATACTAATTTACATTCCCACCAACAGTGTGTAAGCATTCTCTTTACAAGTAAATCTGAGCCAGTATCTATTATTTTTGACTTTTTAATAATGGTCATTCTGACAGGGGTAGGATGGCATCTCACTGAGGTTTTAATTTGCATTTCCACGATGATTAGTGATGGTGAGCATTTTTTCATGTATTTATCGGCCATTTGTATATCTACTTCTGGAAAATGTTTGCTCATGTCTTTTTGCCCACTTTTTAATGGGGTTGTTTTCTTCTTGGTATGTTTGAGTTGTACATACTGGATATTATAGACCTTTGTCAGATATAGAGCTTGTAAATATTTTCTCCCATTCTGTAAGTAGTTTATTTACTCCGTTGGTTTCTTTTGCAGTGCAGAAACATTTTAATTAAGACCCATATATTTATTTTAGTGTTTTGTATGTTTGGGGGATCTTACGCAAAAATTCTTGGCCTAGGCCAGTGGATTCTAAAATTTTTTCTAGGTTTTCTTCTATAACTTTTATGGTATCAGGTCTTATGTTTAAGTCTTTAATCCATCCATCTAATTAATTTTTGTGTATGGGGAGAGGTAGGAATTTAGTTTCATTCAGCCAAGAATTTTATATCCTATGAGAACAAGATTCATAAATGAAAAAGAAATAAAAGTCTTCCCAGGCAAATAAACACTGAGGGAATTACTATACCAGTTTTACGGAAAATGCTCAAAGAAGTCTTAAACATGCAAACAGGAGGTTGATATTTACCACCATGAAAATAAATGAAAATATAAAATCCATAGGTCTTATAAAACAATCACACAAAGGAGGAAGAAAGGAATCAAATGGCAACATGATAGAATTTCATCAAACCAAAAAGACAGAAAAAGAAAGAAAGAAAGAATGTATGAAGCCCCACATACCAATATTAGCCTTGGAAATAAATGTGTTACATGCTCACTTAAAAGATATAAATTGGCAGAATGGATTTAAAAAATGATCCAACTATATGCTACTTTAAGGAAACTGACCTTATCCATAAAGACATACATACACTGAAAGTAAAGGATTGAAAAAGGATATTTTGCACCTCTCTGGTCATGATTTCCATCATTTTCTTCCAGATTTGGCAAACCTGTTGGTGCTGGACATGAGAGGTCTTTTGTGTCTGACTGTTGCGTTTTTTAGTAAAACCAACACAGAACAGATGAAGCAAATAACCATCAGTAGTCTTAACATCAGCATGAGCTTCAGTCATAGTTTGTCATTTTTTAACCACAGAACACATTTCGTCACGGGTAAGACCCATACCATGGAAGTTAGGCAGTTTTCGCCCCGAACATCTTCAGTAATCAGCATGAATTTTCTAAGTGCAACTTCAGCATTCTGCAGATCAGTAAGACTCACTTCAAACATATGATCTTTGAGGCCATCAGATATGATTTTGGTTCTTTGAGTCCTGGTGACTAGTGTTTTCCTAATATTTATTATATTGAACACAGCAGGTGTCTTCACATCATACCAATCTTTCTTAGAAAATGGATCGACCACTTTCTTCTTGGCTCCTTTTTTGCCGCCTTTCCTCAGGTGCTTGTTCTTGCCGATCACCATAGTGGTGCCCAGAGAACAAAAGGTTGTACAATTTTGTAGTTGGTTTTCTTGTGTATAGACAGGAGAATAGTTGATGTAGACACCAAAATAGATAAAATTCTAAACAAAGGTATACTTGTTTCCTATTGCTGCCATAATATTTAAATAATACAAATCTATTATTTTGCAGTTCTGTAGGTCAGAAGCCTGATGTGGGTCTTAGCCAGCCAAAATCAAGGTGTCTACAGAGCGGTGGTCCTCTCTGGAGAATAGGGGAGGATCCACCTCCTTGTTCATTCAAGTTGCTGCCAGAATTCAGTTTACTGTGGTTATAGGACTGAGATCTCTATTTCTATACTGGCCATTCATTGAGGGCAATTTCCAGCTTCTAGAAGGCACCAAAATTCCATGACTCCTGGCCTTCTTTCTCCATCTTCAAAATTACCAACAATGGGCTGAATCTCAAATCTCCTCTTCTGATTTCTTCTGGCTAAAAGAGGTTATCTAATTACTGGGCCCACCTAGATAATCTATCTTAAGGACAGCTGATTACCAGTTTTAATTCCCCTTTACCATGTGCTGTGGTTAGATTGTTTGTTGCCTCCCAAACTCATGTTGTGACTTAACCCTAATATGGTGATATTGAGAAGTGGGGCCTTTATGAGAGGTTTGATTCTTGAGGATTAATGAACTGATCCATTTGTGGCTTAATAGATTAATAGGCTATAGGCGTTTATGAAAATGGGACTGGTGGCCTTTGTAGAGGAAAAGAAATCTGAGCTAGCACACTCTGCCCTCTCACCCTGTGATGCCATATGGCACCTTGGGACTCTATACAGAGTCCCAACAAATGAGAAAGCTCTCACTAGATGTGGCCTCTTGACCTCAGACTTAACTCTAAGAAATAAATTCCTTTCCTTATAAATTATTCAGTTTCCCCTATTCTGCCATAGCAATAGAAAATAGACAAAGACACCATGTAACATAACATAATGACAGGTTCTAGGGATTCAGATATGAACATCTATTATGCAACATTAAAAAAAATGAAGACTTTATCTCTTATGTTTACATGGATGGAGATGGAAAATATTCTTCTTAGTAAAGTATCTCAGGAATGGAAAAAAAAATATCCAATGTACTCAGTACTATTGTGAAACCAATTTATAATCACTCACACCTGCATATGAAAAATGAAACACAACTATAACCTAGGATGAAGAAGGGAAAGGAAGGGAGACGGGAAGGGAGGGGGGTGGGTCAATAGAGGGAGGGTTGGTAGGGGGACCACACCTATGGAGCATATTGCAAGTACAAGTTGGATCTATCAGGTGTAGAGCATAAATGTCTTAATCCTGTAATTGGGTAAAAGTGGTGAAGGCTATGTTGTTTAGTAGGATGTAAGCATTCCCATTTGTACAAATAATCAACACATTGAATCCTATAATGGCATAAATGTATTTATGATCTATATATGAAAGACTTAATAAAAAAAATAATTTGAACATCTTTGGTGCCATTATTCTCCTTAACACAAAAGACATTTAGAAGACACTTTGTAGATAAGGATGAAAAATGGAAATAATTTACTAAAACAAAACCCGAGCCTGTATTTAATTATTTCTGAAATTATGAACAAATAAAAAATTTTAGATGTCTATATTTCAAAGTTTTCATGTACTTCTCATGGAATAAAATTGTTAATAATCGGATATAAAGAATGCCAATATTCAAGCACTGTAATTTAAGCATTTATTTCTCTTTTTGTTTTTTTGTTTTTCTTTTTGAAGTTTTTGGCCAGGGCTGGGTTTGAACCCGCCACCTCCGGCATATGGAGCTGGCGTCCTACTCCTCTGAGCCATAGGCACTGCCCTAAGCATTCATTTCTCTTTGTTAATGATATAGTTCCCTTAAACTAGACTTTTTGTCCCTTAATGCCCAAAGGCAAATTAAAATTATCCTAGTGAGTTTTAAATCCTAAAATTACATGTAGCAGGAACTGTTCCCATCCCTAATTATTTGTTTAATCTAATATACAATAATTTCAGCATTTTGGAGTATAACCAGTCCTCCATATCCCTTGGTCCCACATCTATGGATTCAACTACTGCAGACAGAATATATTTTTTTAAAAAATTGGTTCTGTAGTGAACATGCAGAAAACTTTTTTCCTTGTCATTATTCTAAACAAAGAGTATAACAACTATTTACACAGCATTTATATTCTGTTAGGTATTATAAGTAATCTAGAGATTATTTAAAGTATATATGAGGACGTGCATAGGTTTTGTGAAAATACTATATACCATTTGGTATCAGGGATTTGAGGGATTTTGATCATGGAAAGTGCTAGAATAAATCCTACATGGATACTGAAGGATGACTCGTATTGTTTTTAATGTTTGGTCTCTACTTTTAAGAATTACTATCAAATTAAGAAAAATAAAAGTATAAATTAATTTTAATTAAGTCTGAAATGTATCTTTTCAAAACTGAGTATATGTATGATCAATTTTCTATCAAATATATTTTTAATAATGTTTCAGTTATAAAATATACCATATGCTTTTCCTTTTCAAAATATTCCTATCTTCTAAGTCAGGTATTTCCAATTAAAAAAAAAAAACAAACCTTTACAAACTTTTCTTGAATATCACTTCTCTGAGAAGCCAATTTGGGTTGAGGTTTTTCACCATCCATTCCAGATTCTTCATGCTTCACTTTACTAAGATGATGATCCGACATCCAATCCATGAAGACAGTTAAAAGTTCATAAACTTGTCCATTAAGTGGGACCTATATGCCAAAAATTAAATCATTTATTCCAGTTTACAACTTCATAAAACGTCAAAGGGAAAGTCTTAAATCTGATCAGTGATTATAGAAGAATTTACCTCAAGTGCTTCACTAAAATTTATGCTTAAGGAGGGAGCTGCTCCAAACAACAGAAATTCCAAATCAAACATCTCCAAAGAATATTAAAAGCATGTTAAATGATGGCTGAGAAAAGGCAAGAAAACCCATAATAATAAGGGAAATTATAATAATTGCATTACTAAATAGTAATGTAATAGTAATAGTAATTTTATTACTAATAATCTCAACACTTTGGGAGGCCAATGTGGGAGGATTGCTGAAACCAAGAGTTCGAAACCAGTCTGGGCAACATAGTAAGACCTCATCTCTACAAAAGGTTAAAAAAAAAATTAGCATAGAGGCACACATTTGTAGTCCAGATATTCAGGAAGATTGCTTGAGCCCAGGAATTTGAGAGTTTGAGGTTATAGTGAGCTTTGGTCAGGCTGGGTGACAAAGCTAGAACCTGTCTCTAAAAAAAAAGACTTTTTATCTAGAAATAAAACACGGTCCTTAGTTCAAAAGCATGAACCACTATAATGAAAAGATTCTAAAAAATTTAAAGATTTTCAAACGTAAAGAATTTCTACTATGGAAATATTTCATTTCCATTCCACATGGAAATATTCATATTTTCCAACAGCAAAAGTTATTACTTATTTGCTTTTACAATATAACATTATGTGAATATATATGAACATTTTTTCACATTATATTCATATAAGAGCCTACAAAAATGAAAGGCAAAAGGTAAAAACAAAATGCCTCTAATAAGTTATGAACGTAATTAGAGTGATTTTAGTATTTCTTCAAAATACAATCTTCCCTTAGGCAGGGAACTATACTAGATTTAATTTTTAAAAATCTGAAAACAGAAAAATAAAAAAGCAAATTAATAAAAAGGCAACATTAACTTGGCTCGGCGCCTGTGGCTCAAGCAGCTAAGGCACCAGCCAAATACACCTGAGCTGGCAGGTTAGAATCCAGCCTGGGCCCACCAAACAACAATGACGGTGCAACCAAAAAACAGCCAGGCATTATGGCCGGTGCCTATAGTCCCTGTATCATCAGGGACTGCCTTGGGAGGCAGAGGCAGGAAAATCGCTTGAGCCCACGAATTGGAGGTTACTGTGAGCTGTGATGCCATAGCACTCTACCCACGGTGATAGCTTGAGGCTCTGTCTCAAAAAATAAATAAATAAAAAGGCAACATTAAGAAGATGGCAGTCCACAAAAACACAATCAGATGTCTGAAAACAAACCATCAGTAGCTGGGTATAAAATCTCCACCTTTTCCAATTTACTTTATATAAAGAACTAGTACATTTACCAAAATAACTAAGGCCCACAATATGGTGACATACCTGCTGGAAGGGTCAAAATGAAAAAGACTGAAAATACCAAACTGGTAAGATTGTGGAGCAACCAGAACTTTCACACATTGTTAACAGGAGTACAAAATGGTACTCTTTAAAAAATTAACAGTTAATTAAAAACATGCATCTATCTTATAACCCAGAAACTGCAGTTCTGGTATATATGTAACATAAACAAAAATATATGCCCACAAAAACCCCATACGTATTTATTCATAAGAGACAAAAACTAGAAATAGCTCAGATGTCTTTCAAAAGAAGATTTAAATTAAAAAGTGTGATATATTCATATGATGGAACGCTACAAAACAATACAAACTACTAAAACACTCAGCATTATAAAGAAACCTTACACAAATGATTATACCCAACATTAAAAAGAAAAAGAAACCTTACACAAATGATTACACCCAACATTAAAAAGAAAAAGAAACCTTACACAAACGATTACACCCAACATTAAAAAGAAAAAGAAACCTTACACAAATGATTACATATTATACAATTCCATTGACTAAAGTTCTAAAGTAGGCCTATCTAATTTATGGTGACAGAAATCAGAATAACTGCTTCTAGCAGGAAAAAATGACCAGGAGGGGCATAGGAGAACTTTCTAGGGTAACAGAAATGTTCTATATTTGGCTGTAGGTTACATGAGTATAAGTATTTGTCAAAACTGATCAAACTTCACAAGATTTTTGTATTATGTTACTGTATTCATTTATACTCAAGTAAAAAATAGTGGAGGAAAAAAAATTCATGTTGTCTATTCAGGAATGGGTTGTACAACTGTCAGAAAAATGACATCAGGCTCGGTGCCTATAGTTCAGAGGCTAAGGCGCTGGCCACATGTGCAAGTGCTGGCAGGTTTGAACCTGGCCCAGGCCTGCGAAACAACAATGACAACTACAATGAAAAAAATAGCTGGGGAGACCCAGCTTCTTGGGAGGCTGAGGCAAGAGATCACTTGAGCCCAAGAGTTTGAGGTTGCTGTGAGGGGTGATGCCACAGGGCTCTACTGAGGGCAACATAGTGAGATTCTGTTTCAAAAAATGAAAAAAAAGAAAAATGACATCAAATGCTTGTGGAGCCTCAAAACATACCAAGTAATAAAGCTGTTATTAACCTTAAGTTCTTATGATTTGCCCATGTTCCTGTAACTGAAACACTGCTAATATTATTTTGTTTTTGTGAATAAAAGTATACTGTAAATATTCAAAAGATATTTCCCTATAAGAGAATTATTATGGTGCATCCTTTCATACCAAAAAGAATGTTTGCTAAATTAAAGAAAAAAAGATTAGAGAGCAAAAGAAATTTCTTGGCTTTCCACTGGAGAAAATGTTCAATCATTTCATACCTTGGAAGTTTTTGAAACTGGTACTTTTTCTTGTTTTGAATTTTTCACTTCAGGAGCAGTGTAAGAATTTCCTTTCAATCTCTGTACTGTCATGAATTCATACTTCCTCTGCAGCGATACATGTCCACGAATTAAAGAACAATTGCATCAAAAGTAAGTCAATACAAAGGCAATGATTTTAAAATTCACTTGTGTCTTGAGAAGAGCAAGCAACTTACCTGTAAGTTATCTAAACGAGCTTGAACTCTTTTAGCCTGAATTTCCATCCTCTTGTTTTCTTCACTTACTTCATTTAACTAAAAGAAGAAAAAGACAGCCATTTCAATCTAAACCTTAAACTGGTTTTATACTAAGGGTTTCTCAACCCACTATCTAACCTGGTCTACATTACCAAGCAATGTAACAAACAGAGGCAACATTCATGATGAAATTAGACCACAGCCAAAAATCACCATTTTTCCCTAAAATATTAATAGTGTGTAAGAAAGTTTACTTCTTTCTATAAAACATTTTTAGGACTCTAGATGTCTTAAAAGCATGTATTTTAGGCTAGGTGCAGTGACTTACACCTGTAATCCCAGCAGTGTGAGAGGCCGAAGTGGGAGGATTGCTTAAGGCCAGGCATTTATGAGGTTAGCCTGGGAAACAAAGCAAGACCTTGTCTCTACAAAACACTTTTTCAAAGCTTGCTGACATATACCATGTGTCCCTAGTTCTAGCTATGGAAAGATGAGGCAGGAGGATCACTTGAGCAGAGAAGGTCAGAGGCTGCAATGAGTTATTATCAGGTCACTGCACAGCATACCAGCCTTAGGGAACAGAGTGAGATATATCTTCTTTTTTTTTTAAGTACATTTTAGCAGGAAATGTTTTTCTAGTGAAATTTTTATTGAACTAGAACAAAATACCAAATGCTGATAAGATTATAGAGTAACCAAAACTTTCATACACTGTTGGTAGTACAAAATGGTATACTTAAAAAAAACACATTTAAAGTGTATGTTTTTTTTGTTTGTTTTTTGAGACAGAGTCTCAAGCTATTGCCCTGGGTAGAGTGCCATGGTGTCACAGCTCACAGCAACCTCAAACTCTTGGACTTAAGCCATTTTCTTGCCTCAGCCTTCTAAGTAGCTGGGACTACAGCAATTTTTTTGTAGCAGTTGCCATTGGTGCTTTAGCTGGCCCAGGCTGGGTTCAAACCCACCAGCCTTGGTGTATGTGCCTGGCACTCTACTGATTGACCTGTGGGTGCCCCCAAAACATATGTTAAAAAAAAGTTATGAATAAAAGGATGCAGGGCAATGAGTTATTATTGGGATTATATTGTATAGACACACACACAATGGGAAAAACTGACATCTTTAAAATATCGAGCCTTCCCATTCATTAATATAACATACTTTCAATTTATTTAAGTCTTCTTTCTTTTCTTTTTTTTTTTTTTTTTTGGCCAGGACTGGGCCCGCCACCTCCAGTATATGGGGCCGGTACCCTACTCCTTTGAGACACAGATGCTGCCCTCTTTATTTTCTTTTAATAATATTTTGTAACTTTAAGTATAGATATACATCTTTCTTTAAATTTATTGCTGGGTATCCAATGATTTCTTATGACATTATCTATGGTATCTTTTAATAAATAGCATTTAGTGTTTGATTGCTGTCGATATTTAGAAATACACTTAATTTATGTATATTGAACTCACATCCAGACATGTTGCTAAATTTGCTTATTAATTTTAAGAATTTGTCTATACTACATATACTTTTTTGGATACGTATGTACATATCATCTGTGAATGAGTTATCAGCTCTTCCCTTTCCAATTTTTATGGATTTTCCCTTTTTGCTTTCAGTAAAACTTTCACAACAATTTTTAATAGAAGAAGTAACAGAAGGGCCTTTATTTTGATCTCAATAGGAAAAACTTCCAATAACTTACCATTCCATATCATTTTGTTGTTGGACGCTTTTATCGGGGCTCCATCAGATTTAAAAAGTCCTCCTTTATTACTAGTTATCATGAGATGTTACTGAATTTTATATGATAGTAATTGTCACAATTTTTCTCTTCTTATCAGATAATGTATTAGTTTTCAAATTTTGATCCATCCAAGTTTTCTGGGACTAAATCTTGCCAAGTTGTATATGTACATATCACATTTTATGTATCACTGCATTTGGTTTGTAAATATTTTATAATATAATTTTTGTACCCATATTCCAAAGACAGACTGTCTATATTCTTCCTTTCAATGTCAAGGTTTAGCTTTAAGGTTATCTTGGCTGTATACAAGAATTAATAAAAAGAGATTTCCATTCTTTTATTAATTAAAGTCTATGTTTAAGATACGTGGTATTTCCTCCTTTAAAAGCCAGACAGCAGTCTTCCTACTGCTTTGTTGAAGGTAGGACGTTGTTTTATTCCCTGACCATCTTAAAGATTTTTCTCTTTATCTACAGTTTTTAGCAATCTTAAAATAATGTGCCTATATATGGTTTTCTTTAATATTTATCCTTATTACTTAAATCTGCAATTGATATCTTTAATCAGTTTTTAAAAATTCTTGGCTATTATCTCTTCATATATTTGGCTTTTGCCCCATTCTGTTTCTTCTCCTTACAGAATTGCCACATATTAAACTTCTTTTTTTTTTTTTTTTTTGAGACAGAGTCTCACTATGTTGCCCTGGGTAGAGTGCCATGGCGTCATAGCTCATAGCAACCTCAAACTCTTGGGACTCAAGCGATTCTCTTGCCTCAGCCACCCAAGTAGCTGGGACTACAGGTGTCCGCCCCACAATGCCTGCTACACATATTAAACTTAACAATTAATATGTACCACATGTCTTATTTCCTAAATTTTTTATTCTTTCTTCAATCGATATTTCAATCTGGGGACTTTTTATGCAACTATCTTCCAGTTCACTAATCCTTTCTTCTTCTATGTCTCATCTATTATTAAACCCATTCATTAGGTCAGCAATATGGCTGGCTAAATGTGTCTGGTGCTTCTCCCCACCAACACTGAAGGCTCAAAACAATGAATGACAATTTACGTTCAACCACAGTGTCTGTTAAGAGTACTGAAGTGCAACAAAGGACTGGCAAGATCCCTGTAGAGCATGGAAGCCCAAGAGAGGAGCATGAGAGGTGAGGAAGGCCCTGTTCCTCTGCTGCTATGCTGCCCCACTGGGGCTGGCTCATAGCAAGGATGGACTCCCCTTTCCAGGTAAAAAGTGAGCAGAAGGCCCCATCAACAACCAGTGCCCCCGTATACGCCTTACTACAGGAGAATTCCACAATCTTCATGAGCCCTGGAACTGCCTGGAAATCATGTGGCTCCATCATTCTAGAGTAGCAACACAAGTTGTGCATTCCCCAAACCCCCATGACCCAAGCTGCCACAGCATAGAGCTACCTTCAAACCAAAGCCACTGCTGAAGTGCTTGCTGAAGGCCAATAGCCACTGTACTTCTCAAACTTTAGGCTCCCCTGACATTCCACCAAGCCCACACAGGCGGCAAAACACCAAAACCCAAGCTGCTAGGAATGTAGGCCCACGAATTGTCTTGAATTCACTTGGACACATTAGAGAAGCCAACACTAAGCAGGCAGAAATGACACACATCTGCATATCTGTCTGGAAAAGGAGAGCCTACCAAACCTGTGCCTGTGAGGCTGCCTGGCACCCCTGACTAGGAAAACAACTTGGTGGACCCGCACCCAGTGAGCCTGTCCACCAGTCACTGCCATGAATTCACACCCCTGGTTTGAGAAACAGGCTGCTGGATCTTTCTCTAGTACACCCATCCTCAAAACAAGCTAAACTGACTGAACCAATGTGCACACACCCCAGCTGGAGAAACAGCCCAGAAGGCCTAACCTCAACAAGTCACTTACTAAACTGTCTAACCCACTGCATGCACGCATGTGCTCCCTGACTGAAAACCAGCCTGGCAGGCCTGCCCCCAGCAAAGCCACGCCACCACCACAAATTCCTACAGCCAAGCCCACTGAGGCATGCACAAAGATAACTAACATGAATTACAGTCGAAGAAACTGTATGGAGTCTACACTACTGTGTCCACCCAGAACCAAAGCCAATGTGTCCTACCCAAACATCTTAGGATCCATCTACAAGAATAAGCCTTTCCTTACAAAAGCTACTCTATAAAATTAAAAAGGCAAATGATCTGCCATGTACACAGATAGCAACATAGTGATACAAGAAAAGTGAAAATGCAAGGAAATATAACACCACCAAAATAATAATGCCCCAGTAAAAGACCACCACCAAACAGAAAATTTACAGATTTCATAAAAGGAATTTAAAATAATGATCTTAAGGAAACTTAGTGATATATAACACAGAAAAATATTTCAATTAATTAAAAAATACAATTCATAATCTGAATGAGAAATTCAACAAAGAGATAGATACCATAAAAAAGAAACACAGAGCTCAGATAGTGCCCCAGCTGCCACACACACCATGGGAGCTGTGACTGATGATTATCTGAAGACAAACTACAGCTTCTACAGAGAGTCTTCTATAAATAACTTAGCTTTTGAAAAAAATCAAGCTGAAATGAGGGAAGAAGTCAAAAAAGAAACACCTCCTACTTGATGGAGATGGTGCTGGAGATAATAGGAGAATTAATCTGCTGATGAAGAGCTTCATTAAACAGGGCAACTCTGGATCCCAAAAAGAAGGATATAGCCAATACCAGCGCACACCCAGCACACTGTTTCAATGTGAATTTTCTTTCTTTTCTTTTTTTCTTGAGACAAAGTCTCACTATGTTGCCCTTGGTAGACTGCCAAGGCATCACAGCTCACAGCAACCTCTAACTCTTAGGTTAGCAATTCTCTTGCCTCAGCCTCCCAAGTAGCTGGGACTATAGGCACCCACCATAGCACCAGCTATTTTCTTGTTGTAGTTATTATTTAGCAGGCCTGGGTTGGGTATGAACCCACCTGCCTCGGTGTATGTGGCCGGCACCTTAACTACTGTGTTACAGGTGCCAAGCCCAATGTGAATTTTTGACGGGCAAAACTTTTTGGTATATGATATGAATTTAAGAGAAATGGAAAATTATGAAAAAATTTACAAAGAAATAGAATGCAGCATTGCTGCTGTACATTTTATATATTTTCCCTCATACACAAGGAGTTTGGTTATTAAATGTTATATTGATATGTTTTCTCTCTATTGCTTTGTTCTTTAGAAGCCATTTTCAATAGGAAAAAAGTATTGATAAAGAGTTGAGGGAGGAGGGAGGGAGAGGGGAGGGGGGAGG
>NW_003852457.1:10665316-10674996 GCF_000181295.1 Otolemur garnettii
TTGTTTGGCGGGTCCGGGCTGGGGATTCAAACCCGCCACCTTAGGTGTACGTGGCTGGCGCCTTAGCCGGTTGAGCTATAGGCGCCAAGCCACTTGTAATTTTCTTAAGTACTATATGTGCAGTACTTGTTCAGTTTCATCTTTATCCATTTATTTTAGTTCAGAAACACGACACCTTGCAACAAAAGGCACATATGGAAGAATTCAACATTGCACTCTCAATATTGGACAGATTGCTAGACAGAAAATCAACAAAGAAACATCTCATTTAAACTATACAGGCCAGGCACAGTAGCTCATGTCTATAATCCTAGAAGTCTGGGAGGTTGAGGCAGGAGGATCCCTTAAGCTCAGGAGTTTGAAACTAGCATGAGCAAGAGTGATATCCCCATCTCTACTAAAAACAGAAAAATTAGCCAGGCATTGTGCCAGTAGTCCTAGCTACTAGGGTCACTTGAGGTTGCTGTGAACTAGAATGATGCCATGGCACTCTAGCCTGGGACAAAAGTGTGAGATTCTGTCTTAAAAAATAAAAATAAACTGTACTATAGACCAAATGGATTTAACAAATATTTATAGAACATTTCATCCAACAGCTCCAACACACATATTCTTTTTTCATCAGCACACAGAACATTCGCCAGGACTGACCATATGCTAGCCCACAAAACTGGTCTCAACAAATTTTTAAAAATCAAAATTCTATCACTGGATCACAAATGGAACAAAAGTAGAAATCAATAACAAAAGAAATTTTCAAAACTATACAGATACATGGAAATTAAACAACATACTCCTGAACAACCAATGGGTCAATGAATAAGTGGAAAAATTTTAAATTTCTGGAAACAAATGAAAATGGAAACACAACATACCAAAACTTATGGGATATAGAAAAAGCATTATTAAGAGGAAAGTTTAAAATAATAAATGGCTATGTCAAAAAAGTAGAAGGATTTCAAATAAACAACCTAATGCACCACAACAAACTGAAATGGCTGGGCGCAGTGGCTCATGCCTGTAATCCTAGCACTCTGGGAGGCCTAGGGCAGGTGGATTGTCTGAGCTCAGGAGTTCAAGACCAGCCTGAGCAAGAGTGAGATCACATCTCTACAAAAACAGATAATCTAGCTGGGCATAGTGGCAGGCACCTGTAGTCCCAGCTACACAGGAGGCTGAGGCAAGAGGATTGCTTGAGACCAAGAGTTTGAGGTTGCAGTGAGCTGTGATGTCATGGAACTCTACCCAGGGTGACAAAGTGAGACTCTGTCTCAAAAAAAAAAAAAAAAAAAAAAAAGAAACTCAAAAACCAAAGCCAAAATTACTTAATAGAAGGAATGAAATAAAGATCAAGTAGAAATAAACTAGGAATTAAAAAATATAAAAGATCAACAAAAGAATAAGTTGGTGTTATCAAAAGACACACAAACTTAGCAAACCATTAAATAGACTAAATTAAAAAAAAGAGGAAAGACCCAAATCCCAAATAAAATCAAACAAAAAAGAGACATGACAACTGATACTGCAGAAATATAAAGAATTGTTAGAGGCCACTATGAACACCTATATGCCAATAAACTAGAAAACATTGAGGAAGCAGAAAAATTTCTGAAAATATATGATCTACCCCAACTGAACCAAGAAATAAAATACCTGGACAGACCAATAATGAGTAATAATATTAAATCAATACTAGTTCAATGTACGTATTTCACATTGTATATCGAAGCAGTATCCTGAACCCTATAAATGCATCAATGTACAAAGTTTTGATTTAATACAAATTAAAAAACAAACACCTCTCCCAGCAACAAAAACCCAAACTGAATGACTTCACTGCTGAATTCTACCAAACTTTTAAAGAACTAGTATCAATTCTTCTCAAACTATTCCAAAGTTTGAGAAGGGAGGGAATTCTTCATTCTACCTGACCACCATGACTCTGAAACCAATACCATGCAAGGACACAATATCCCTGATATAGATGCAAAAAATCCTCAATAAAATATTAGCAAAGTGAATATAGTAGCACATCAGAAAGAATATACCACCACCATAATCGGTGATGTTTATCCCAGAGATACAAGGATCATTCAACATAGGTTATCAATAAATGTAATACTTAGCATGAACAGAATGAAGGACAAAAATCAGACGACCTCAATAGACGCAGAAAAAATATCTGATGAAATTCAACACTCCTTCATGATAAAAGCTTGCAGTAAAATAGCTATAGAAGGAAATACCTCAACACAATAAAAGGCACATATGATAAACCTGTCACTAATATCATAATGAACAGGGAAAAGCTGACAGCTTTTCTTCTAAAAACCGTAACAAGACAAGGATGCTCACTCTCACCACTCTTATTCAACATAGTACTGGAAGTAGTAGTCAGAGCAATTAAGTAACAGAAAGAAATAAAGGGCATCTAAAAGACAAGAACGTTAAAATACCCTTGTTTGCAGACGACACGCTCTTATAGATTAATAAAAAGGCTAGACATTGTACCAAAAATGAACTTAGAACTGGTAAACAAAGTCAATAAAGTTGCAGGATACAAAATTAACTTATAAAAATCAATAGTGTCTTCATATACCAAGAACTAGAGCCAAAAAAGAAATAAACAAACCAATCTCAATTACAAGAGCCACAAAAACCCCCAAATACCTAGAAATAAATTTAACCATGAAGGTGAAGGATTTCTACAAGGAAAATTATAAAACAATGAAGAATGAAATTAAGGAGGACACACACAAAAAAAATGGAGATACCTCTTGTTCATGAAACAGAATATTGTTAAAAAGACCACATTGTCTTGAGTGATCTTCATCAAAATTCCATTTTAAAAAAGCCAATAACATTCACAAATAGAAAAACTAATCATAAAATTCATGTGTGACTACACAAAAGATCCCAAATAGCCAACACAATCCTGAGCAAAAATAACAAAGCTGGAGGCATACACTACCTTCAAAATGCAGTACAAAGGTGGCACCTGTAGCTCAGTCAGTAGGGTGCAGGCCACGTACACCTGAGCTGGCAGATTTGAACCCGGTCCAGGCCTGCCAAACAACAATGACAACTGCAACAAAAAAATAGCCAGGCGTTGTGGTGGGTGCCTGTAGTCCCAGCTATTTGGGAGGCTGAGGCAAGAGAACTGCTTAAGCCCAAGAATTTGTGGTTGTTGTGAGCTGTGACACAACAGCACTCTACCCAGGGCCACAGCTTGAGACTCTGCCTCAAAAAAGAAAAAAAATTTAAAAAATACAGTACAAAGCTATAATGACCACAGCAACATGGTGCCGGCATAAAAACAGATACATAGACTGAGGGAACATAAGACAGAATCCAGAAATAAATCCACATATTCCAGCCAATTTATTTTTGACAAAGGTGCCAAGAACACTCACTGGGAAAAGGAAAGTCTCTTTAATACACGGTGCTGCGGAAACTGGACATCCATATGTAGAAAAATGAAGCTTTATATCACCATTTTAAAAAATTGACTCAAAATGGATTCAAAACTTAAATGTTAAGACCTAAAATTATGAAACTACTTTTGTGGAAATGTTTCAGGACACTGACCTAGACAAAAACTTTATGAATAAGAACTCAAAAGCAGGCTTGGCGCCTGTGGCTCAAGCGGCTAAGGCACTAGCCACATACACCTGAGCTGGCGGGTTTGAATCCAGCCTGGGCCTGCCAAACAACAGAGACGGCTACAATCAAAAAATAGTTGGGCTTTGTGGCGGGCGCCTATAGTCTCAGCTACTTGGGAGGCTGAGGCAAGAGACTCGCTTGAGCTCAGGAGTTGGAGGTTGCTGTGAGCGGTGATGTCATGGCACTCTACCCAGGGAGACAGCTTGAGGCTCTGTCTTAAATAAAAAAAAAGAAGAACTCAAAAGAGGCAACAAAAGCAAATATAGATGAATAAAATTTTATGAAACTAAAAAACTTCTCCCCGGCAAAGGAAATAATCAACAGAATAAAGAGACAACCTGCAGAATGAGAGAAAATATTTGTGAATAGTTCCACAAGGGATTAATATCCCAAATATATGAGAAACTCAACTCAACCTCAAAAAGTCAATCCAATTAAAAATGGTTAAATGAATATTTCTCAAATGTAGGCATACAGATGGCCATGTAATATATAAAAACATGTTCAATATCACTAATCACTGGGGAAATGTAAATTTAAACCATGATGAGATGTCATCTCATCCCAGTTAGAATAGCTATTATTGAAATGACAAAAAATAATAAATGCTGGTGAGGATGTAAAAAAAAGAGAACTCTTTCACTATTGGTGGAAATACAAATTAACATAGCCATTATGGAAAGAAATGTTATGGCAGTACCCCAAAAAACTAAAAATATAACTACCATATGATTCAGCAATCCCATTACTGCGTGTATGTGTGTCTATATCTATGTCTTTATCTATAATCTATATATAGCTCCAAAAGAAAAAGAAAAGAAATCAGTATGCTGAAGATTCCAGTATTCACTGCATCATTATTCACAATGACCAAGACGGTAAATTAACTTATGTGCCCATCAATGATTGAATGGATCCAGAAAATGGGGTATATATACATAATGGAAAACTACTCGGCCACGAAAAAGAAAAAAATTCTGTCATTAACAGCAACAGCCATGAGCCCAGACGGCATCATATTATGTGAAATAAGCCAGGCACAGAAAGACAAATACCACCCTTTTATTCATATGTGGAAGCTAAAAAACAAAGGTTGATTTAATAGAAGTAGAGAGTAGAATACTGGTTACTACAGGCTGAGGGGAGTAGCAGGGAAGGGGGGATAGGATGAGGTTGGCTAGCAAAGACAAAATTATAGCTAGACAAAAAAAGTCTTTTATAACACTGTAGAGCAACTATAATTGACAACAACTTATGGTACTTATGATATTTTTAAATAGTTAGAAGAGAGAATTTTGAATGTTCCCAACAAAAAGAAATGATAAACATTTAATATGATGGATTTACTAATTACTACAATTTCAATCATGACACATTGTATACATGTATCAAAATATCATAGTGTAGCCCATAATTATGTACAATTATTATGAGTTAATTAAAAATAAGTTAAAAATCTAGTCATTAAAGTTCTTAAGTTCAATTAATATATTTTTCAGTTTAGGCTCGGCTCCTGTGGCTCAAGCGGCTAAGGCGCCAGCCACATGCACCTGAGCTGGCAGGTTCAAATCCAGCCTGGCCCGCCAAGCAACAATGACGGCTGCAACTAAAAAATGGCCGGGTGTTGTGGCGGGCGCCTGTGGCCCCAGCTACTTGAGAGGTGGAGGCAAGAGAATCACTTGAACCCAGGAGTTGGAGGTTGTTGTGAACTGTGATGCCATAGCACTCTACCCAGGGGGACAGCTTGAGGCTCTGTCTCAAAAAAAAAAAAAAAAAAAGAAGGTATTTTTCAGTTTAGAATTTCTATTTAGTTCCTTTTTATAGATTCCAATTCTCTAGTGAAGTTTTCAATAATTTTTTCTACTTTCTTGAATTCATTTCCCATCATTTTATAGTCATTGCCTGTTAACCTCCATACAGGGATCATTTGCAGGTCTGTTTATACTCTGTGGTTTATTTCCTCATATTTAGTCATGTGATTCTGTTTTTTGATGTGCTTATTAATTCTGCCTGGAATGAAAGACACTGTATATAAAGTATCATCAAGGCTACCTATCACATCTTCCAGAGCGGAAGGAATCATCTTCTTCTCTGCTAAGTGTGTTAACTGAGGAGTAAACCCCCTCATCCTGTTAGGAACTGGGAATAACCAAGCTTTCCATTTGAGGAAGGTCAATTACACCTCTAGTTCGCCTGCTTCCTAAGTGCAGCTCTGTTTCTCTGGACTCTCTCTCCCCAGTGATCCTAACTATTAATTCTTATCTCCTTAGCTTAGCAAGACTTAATGGGAAATGCTTTTATATTGTTTTTGTTACGTGAAATTTATATCTAGTGTTACTATGTAAGAATTACATATGTGGAATTACTATGTAAGTCAATAATAGAAATAATAGTCAATTGAAGTTGGCTAGCAAACTTCAGGATAGTCGATTCTGTCTAGAATTACTATGTAAATCAATAATAGAAATAATGTACCTCTTTATTAGGAAATTTCCAAGTATATGTCATTTGTCATGCAAAAAGTTGGCAACCTATGGCCTGCAAGCCAACTGTGCCCCTTGCTTGTCTTTATTAATGAAGCACAAGCATTTTGGAGCATAGCCAATCATTGCCTGCGGTTGCATTTGCAGAATGATGTCAAGAGTTGAGTTAATGTGACAGAGATCATATGGCCATCAAAGTCCAAAAATATTTACTACCTGATCCTAAACAGAAAATGTCTGCTCATCTCCCACCTATTCCAAATGAAGAAATAAAGAAGCATTTTGCTATTTGGTATCAAAGAGTTTCTTGCAAGTTCCTTCAGTTTGAACATACTAGCTCATAAAGCCCATTAGCAACAGGTCCAAACATTTAGAAATCCACCTATCTAGGGCAGTGCCTGTGGCTCAAAGGAGTAGGGCACTGGCCCCATATGCTGGAGGTGGGTTCAAACCCAGCCCCAGCCAAAAACTACAAAAAAAAAAAAAAAAAAAATCCACATATCTACTCCATTCTCTACACATTCAAGCAAACATGCAAAATTATTAAAGACTGTATTATAGAAACCTAAGAGATAGATATATGTCTGTGCTAGCATTAAAAGCCCTTCTCACAAAAGGGTACCAAATTGAGATTGTAATGGTAAAGAGTTCTCTCTCTCCAGGCTTCCAGACAGGCTTCCCAACAGACAACAGATGGTTGAGTTCATAGTCTAACCGTGGGAAGCCATACATGAATTCAGGGAAGCCACAGAATTATATCAAGTGAAAAACAGGGTACCTACCTCACTATCACTGCTACGAAGAAGGGTTCTAACAAGTAGGGATTACAGGGAATCAAATGCAGACGGAGAACAGATGGACAGCCAGCTGACTAAGGAATCCCAGGAGGTAAATTAATTCTGAGAGTCTAAGATTAGCTACATTTTAGAATCCATACAGCTTCCTAGCCCCGTGCTTTAATTTTCAAAGTGACTGGGTTTACCCAATTTCTATGCATCTATTTCTCCTCCCTTCACAATCTAATTCATAATAATTATTTTTCTTCCTCTTGTTAACACACATACTCCTTTACTTTCACATCTTTCAGGCAAAACTGGCAGAAGAAAGTAAATTTTTTAAAAAATAGACACAACTCACAAAAATATTTCTGTTATGCAACTTTAATATTATGTATTGACCTGAATTACACCACTTATATAAATGATAGTGAAATATGACACCAGTCTATGACCATGAGACCATGAACAATGTGGAAGCTGTTGTCTACTACAGCGCCCAACATATAAGCAGAAACTCAGAAAATAATTGCTATGTAAATAGTGATATGTAACGGCAGTTAAAAGAATAATAGAGTCAGAAATCAGCACCTCAAGTATCATTAGTTCTCAGGTTACCAGGATTTTCCTTTTGCTTATTTTTAATCTAGTAATGCTCTTATATATTAAAAAAAAAAATTCAAACTGCCAAATATCTCAGTTGGTTGCCAGAACGGATGAAGAGAAAAAACAATGAGCTTAAGTATACTTTATAATTAGAAATATTTTATAATGAAAAAAAAAAGATTTTCTCCAACTGAAATACATTCTAAGAGTGACATAATTTGTTAAATAAACAATATAGTTCTTAGACTGTCTTACAATCTAATAAATAGTAAAACAAGTCTTACTTGCTTTTTTAATGTATCATTCAACTCTTTCAATGCATCAAAAGAGGACCTCAGTCTTTTGCTTTCTTTATTCTTTTCCTTAAGAACTTCAGTTAAGTGTTCCACTTCGGCATTATGTTGCTAGAAGAGAAAAGAAACCTCATGTAAACCTTAGGTGAAAGTAACATATCACTCATATCACTAACACCACTGAAAACAAGTTAATTAAAAATACAAACTCTTTCAATTGCAAAAACCTTAACTAATATAGCTAAGCATTGGTGCAATAATTTATAAATACTGTAAAATCTACCAAAGTATCAAAACATCAAAAGCACCTGTGAAATAGCATCAGAACATACTATTATACAAATTGAATAGCAATAAGTCTATTTTCTGCTTCTGCTCAGAAAAATCCACTCACAAAAACTCATTAAAATATTTTCTATTTGACATCAAAAAATAGTAAACAAGGATTTCTGACCATTTTCAAGAGACTAACAAGCTACTCATAGTGCTAATGTAAAATTTACATCACCTCTGAGGAGTTCAAAACCTATTCCATACAACAAAATAATTCCTAGTTATCATGCAGTAGCTAAAACTTTTGATACTAACTTTACATCTTAAAAAATGTTAAATATATAATAAAATTCCTCTGAGCCTCAAACTATTTGACTCTTCATAATCAGTTTTATAAATAATTCAAATCAACTTCCCCTCTAATTGCATTTTATTGAGATTACCATATTTTAAATAAAAATACGAATTGTTGTCTGAGCACAGGGGCTCACAGGGGACTGATTCAGCTGAGGAGTTCAAGAGCAGCCTGAGCAAGGGCGAGATTCTGTCTCTATTAAAAACAGAGAAAGAACCACCTCTGTGTGGAGGCACACGCCTGTAGTCCCACCTATTCCAGAGACTGAGGCAAGAGGATTACTCAAGCCCCAGAGTTTGAGGTTGCTGTGAACTATGATGCCACAACATTCTACCCAGGATGGGTATTTTATTTTTATAAAAATAAAAATAATAATAAATAATGGCTGAGCACTGTTGTTCAGTGGTTAGAGCACTGGCCTTGCAAACCAGGGGCTTGAGTTCAAGCTTAGCCTGGATCTAACTTAAAAAATAAAAATAATAAATAAATAAATAAAATTAATTGTTAAAGCTTCTTTCACTTTCTACTGTCCATAAAGTATTAAAACAAGTTTCTATAAAAAAATCAAGAAACTGGATTAATTTACTTCTTCTAAGTAATATGTAAACACAAAATATAAAGCAATTATCTTTGTACTTAGTAAGAATAGTAGACAAGCTTAAAAGAGAAGGAATCAAGACAAGGATGAGAGGTCAGAGAATCTAAGTATACTTTCTTTAAGCCAAAGAAAATATCCAATAATCTGAAAAGTTCAGTATTCTGTAATTTTATTCTATTAAATAATTCTTTAAGTAGCTTAGGATATAGTCACAAGTATAATAATTTTTAAAACTGGCTTAAATTTTTTTTTTTTTTTTGAATCAAAGTCTCACTATGTAGCCCTGGGTAGAGTGCCATGGTGTCACAGCTCACGGTAACCTTAAACTCTTAGGCTTAAGCAATTCTCTTGCCTCAGCCTCCCAAGTAGCTGGGACTACAGGCAGCTTGGGTAGCTCGGCTACCACAATGCCTGGCTATTTTTGGTTGTCGTTGTCATTGTTGTTTGGCAGGCCTGGGCTGGGTTCAAACCCGCCAGCTCTAGTGTATGTGGCTGGAGCCCTAGCGGCTGAGCTATAGGCGCCAAGCCAAAAAAACTAGCTTTAATATTTTTATTGCCCCAATTTTTCCACATCTAAAAGATATTAAAAATATATTAAAAAAGGGGCAGTGCCTGTGGCTCAAAGGAGTAGGG
>NW_003852457.1:10675041-10691188 GCF_000181295.1 Otolemur garnettii
ATTGTGTGTATATATATATATATATACACATCTATATATATATATATATATATATATACACACATATATATATATAAAATAACTCAAACATATGAGTTCCATTTCCAGCACATCAGGTCTAAGCCTGTACACTCTACTTCTCCAAATGATTACAACTAAAAATCCTACACAAAACACAAATAACTACCCCAGGACTGAAAAGTAAACAAGAACAAGAAATTATAGAAAAGATTGAAAATTTGAAGAAGCAACTCCCAAGGGGTAAAGTTTCCCACAGTTTGATTTTTCCTTTTCTCTGAACATTTTCCCCAATCACAGGTTAGTACAAGAACAACTTCCACTGAAGTTCTGAGAGAAAGCCAGGCTTTGTGGCAGGGAACCAGTAAGAGGAGCCCCTACAAGTCCAGGTGTGGGAGAATCTGCAGAAGAGAGACTCAAAGAAAGGATCCTCTTGCCCTGGTGTGCATGAACCTGTACAAACCAAGCTCACCCTATAACACCTGGGCACAGGACAGACCCAAAGAAGCAAAGCAAAGGCTTGGAGAATGGTGCTCAGTTTAAATATACTACCTAGGGACTCAGCCTAACCTGTCTGCCTCCCGTGAGTCTCTGCACGTATGGAAAAGACCAAGAGCACAAGAGCAAAAGCTTTGAGAACTGAACTAGATTTTAGTTAAACTGTTGCAAGGCTAGACTAACTTTTAAGTGGCACAGGCACAACATCCCTCCGGCAACACTGCAAAGGCCTTGAGAGCCAAACTGAGGTCAAATCCCTGCATATATCAGATGAGAAAAAACTGTGGGTCTAAACCTAATTGAGCTGAATTCTTTTTTTTTTTTTTTTTTTGGGAGGGGGGGACAGAGTCTCACTTTGTTACCCTCAGTAGAGTGCTGTGATATCACTACTCACAGCAACCTCAAACTCTTAGGCTTAAGCGATTCTTTTGCCTCAGCCTCCCAAGTAGCTGGGACTATAGGCACCTGCCAAAACACTTGGCTGTGTTTTAGAGATGATGTCTCGCTCTTGAGCTGAATGCTTTAAAAATAACATTCTTCAGAGAACTATAACAGGACCCAGAATCTATATAACATAATATCCAAAAGGTCTTAAATAAAATTTAAACTTCAATGCACAGAAATTATTACGAAAACAATTTTTAAAAGAGAACATAACTGGAATTTTAGAATTTTAAAATATCAGAAATGAAAAATTCACTAATGAGCTCATAGATGAAAAAAGAAACAGTGAACTTTAAAAACAGATCAATAGGGTGGTGCCGGTAGCTCAAGCTACTAAGGTACCAGCCACATACATACACCAGAGCTAGCAGGTTTGAATCCAGCCCGGGCCTGCCAAACAATGACAACTACAACCAAAAAATAGTCAGGCATTGTGGTGGGCGCCTGTAGTCCCAGCTACTAGGGAGGCTGAGGCAAAAGAATCGCTTAAGCCCAGGAGTTGGAGGTTGCTATGAGCTATGACACCACAGCACTCTACCCAGGGCAAGAGCTTAAGGCTCTGTCTCAAACAATAAATAAATATCTCAAAAAATAAATAAATAAATAAATAAAAACATATCAACAGAAATTATTCAATCTGAAAAGCATTGAAGAAAAATTTGAGAAAAAAGGAATAGAGGTTCAGAAATCTGTGGGATAATAGCAAAGAACTAGTATTTGAGTCAGTATAGATCCCAAGGAAAGGAGAAAGAAAATGAAACAGACAAAATATTTGAAGAAATATTGGTTGAAAATGCCCCAAATTTGGCAAAAGACATAAATTTAAGAAGTTCAGAAAGCCATAAACAGGAAAAACTCAAAGAAAATCACACTGAGATACATCATAACTGGCAACTAAAAAAATAAAGAAAAATCATAAAAGAATGCTATTTACGGCTGGGTGTCTGTGGCTCAAGTGGCTAAGGTGCTAGTCACATACACCTAAGGTGGCGAGTTCGAATCCAGCCTGGGCCTGCCAAACAACAATGATGGCTGCAACTGAAAAATAGCCGGGCGTTGTGGCGGGCACCTGTAGTCCCAGCTACTTGGGAGGCTGAGGCAGGAGACTTGCTTGAGCCCAGGAGTTGGAGGTTGCTGTGAGCTTTGATGCCACAGCACTCTACCCAGGGGGACAGCTTAAGGCTCTGTCTCAAAAAAAAAAAAAAAGTAAAAAAAAAAAAAAAAAAATATATATATATATAAAGAATGCTATTTACATGACATTCTGGAAAAGGGAGAACTATAGGGACAGAAAATAGATCAGCGGCTGCTAAGGGCAAAGAATGGGATAAAGATATTAACTGTAAGAGCATAAGGAAACTTTTGGTATGCTGGTATTATTCTTTATCTTGACTAAGGTGGTGACTGCAAGACTATGAATTTTTCAAAACCCATGGAAACATACAACAGACACAATGAATTTTACTCTAGGTAAGTTACACACAAAGTAATCACTCTACTGACAGCAAACAAAGAAGTACATTGTACCACCTATATAACATTCTTGCCAAAAATATTTCATCTAAATAGTGTATCTAGGGCCGGGCATGGTAGCTCATCCCTGTAATCCCAGCACTTTGGGAGGTCAAGGTAGGTAGATCCCCTGAGCTCTCAACTTCAAGACCAGCCTAAGCCAGAGTTGAGACCCCCGCCTCTACAAAAGAAAAAAAGCTGGCAGTTGCAGCAGGCGCCTGTAGTCCCAACTACTGGGGAGGCTGAGGCAAGAGAATCGCTTGAGTCCAAGAGTCTGAGGTTGATGCAAGCTATGATGCCATCATACTCTACCGAGGGTGACCAATTGAGACCCTGTCTCAGGACAAAAAAAAATTAAATAAATAAATATTATATCTAAATGTAATCACAGGCCATCTAAACATGAAACAGGCCAATATTCAGAATGTGACATACAAGACTGCTGGCTTGGACTCTTCAAAGAAAAGCCTCACAAAAACCAAAAACCAGTGAGGCTGAATGCATCAAAGAAACCAAAAAGCACCAAATACAATGCATGACTCTTGTCTACTTTCTTGAGCAGAAAATATAACAAAAAAACATTAAGACATTTTGGGGACCTACTGGGATAGGAAACATGGAATGCATATTAAGTTATATTATTTAATTAGCACTAATTTCTAGAACTGACAATGGCATGAAGAAAGTCCTTATTCTTAGGAGACACATACTGATGTATTTAAGGATGCAGAGTCATGACTTTTGTAAGTCTTTCAAATGGTTTAGGAGAAAATGTGTGTAGGGGGAAGAGGAAGGGAAGAACAACTAAGGAAATGTGGCAAAAATTTTAATAACTAGTGCATCTAAGAGAAAAAGGAGAAATAATATTACTCTAAAACAAAGGATACATAGTTACCTCCTTTATAATCTGAAATCTTGTAAGAACCTCCTCTTCAACACCTTTAATTTTGCTCAAGGCATTTTCATGTCTGAAAAGCAGCTGTTCTCTTTCAAGTAAAAACCGTTCTCGCTTTTGAAGTTCTTCGGCAAATTCTTGTTGTGCTGCAGTTTCACACTATATGAGAATGTCAGATTTAAATGTTTTTACAAAGTACATTTATAAATTTTGAAAATTATTATCTTGTTATAAAATGATATAACACTATGGCAAGATCTCATATTGATGACTCAAGAGAATATGTGGATCAGCAGTGTACAAAATTCATCACCTACACACTTAAATTCCATGTTCCATTTCTCTCCACTATTTTACCTATACCCTCTATTCCCTCATCTTGCTGCCCTTCTATCACCTTGGGCTAAAAGATCCCAAGCCTGGATTAACGCACTGATGATGTTTCTTACCCCAGTGCTAAACAGTTAAACACCAGGAGAGAAAAATCATACACCAAGAAAAGTGGCACCATGGGGAGGCGCTTGAGGCTCAGTGAATAGGGTGCCGGCCCCATATACCGAGGGTGGCGGGTTTGAACCTGGCCCCAGCCAAACTGCAACAAAAAAATAGCCAGGCACTGTGGCAGGTGCCTATAGTCCAGCTACTTGGGAGGCTGAGGCAAGAGAAACGCCTAAGCCCAGGATGTTGCTGTAACACCACGGCTCTCTACCAAGGGCGACAAAGTGAGACTCTGTCTTTAGAAAAAAAAAAAAAATGGCACCATGATGAATTCATGGTCCCACTGGGTTCTACAGTCCAGAACTCTTTTTGTATTTTTATGGTTTTCTGCGTTTTCCAGCGTCCCAATCTACTAGTTTTGAACACACCACATACACCACTCTCTGTATATAGCCTTGTCTTTACAGGGAAAACAAGACAGCAGAAGGAAACATCAATCTCTTGCTCAAAAAGTGCATGCACACATTTCTCCTCACCTCCTATTACAAAGGCAGGATCAAGATCTCACTGCCCTGGGTCCTCTTATGTTGACTATCAATATTTCAATTCTCCCATCTCACCTAAAATTAATGTCTTGGCCACATCCGCTTGTCTTCTTTCTTTTACAGCCAAACTTCCTTAAAATGTGCTTGTTTGCTGAGCCTTCCTGTTATCTCCCAATCACACCTCAATTTAGCCCACACCCTCCAAAATAGCTCACCTATTACTCAATCTAGAATCATTCTTCAGTCCTTACCTTATTGAATCTCTTAGCAGCTCAGCAGCACTTTATACAGGTGTCCCTTCCTCCAACTTACAACACTTATAGTCACTGGCTTCCAAGCTACCTCTTTCCATTGCTCTCATCAGTCTTCCAGACAGGCTTTGTTCCTCACTAACTTTCTGCAGGACGTAGGCTTCAGCCAGTTTTTTCCTCATTTTTTACACTATACTGTCTCTGTTTGCTTACATTAACTCAATGGCTAAAATACCAAGTACACGCTAATTGTTCCCAACTTTCAACTACTCTGATCTTTCCCCAAGCTCTAAATTCAAGTGCAATGTGTTCACTACACATACCCACTATCCAACACACACCTGCAACAAGCAAGCTATGCACTGAATGCCCATAACAACTAAAGAGGAATATGGAGATGTAGGAGAGTAGCAGTGTTAAAGGCTCACAGAACATCTGCCCCTCTTCTGCCTGGTCAATCTCTCAGTATAGGACTCAAATGAGTCATTAAGGGACCTCTCCCTCTCTTTTCTGAGAAAAAGAGTTCCCTGCAGAGAAGAACAGGCATATTTCAAAACCCATCTATCTTGGGCGGTGCCTGTGGCTCAAAGGAGTAGGACGCTGGCCCCATATATCAGAGGTGGTGGATTCAAATCCAGCCCCGGCCAAAAAAAAACCAAACCCTACCTATCTTAAGCTCAGAGAATAGGGTTCAGATTAAGAAGGAATCAGAATAAGAACTCTAGCAACATAAAATAAAATAAGTTGTTCTGATACCCCCAGAAGATCACAACAGTTTTCCAGCAATGGACTCCAACCAAAAGGAAACTGATGAAATGTCATATATCAAATTTAGAATATAATGGCAAGTAAGGTCAATGGAATTGATGAGGAAGTTGAAAACCAACACAAAGAAACAAAAAAATTCAGACATGAATAAAAAATTCGATGCAGAGATAATATAGGAAAAAATAGAACTTCTAGAAATGAAAGAACCATTTAGGGGATTTAAAAATATAAAGAAAGTTCAACAGACCAAACAGAAGAAATAATTTGAGAGCTTGAAGACGGCTTTCAAAATCACCCACTAAGTAGAAAATGTACAACAAAGAATAAAGAATGGAATAACCTCTCCAAGAACTGTGGAACTATGAAAAGTGAACAAAGCTAAGAATCGTAGGTATCACTGAAAAGAAAAAGCAAAAACCTATTTGAGGAAATAATTGAGGAAAACTTCTCTGATATCATTAGAGAAGATACAAGGTCGTTGAACACCTAGAAGACTCATGGCAAACAGGACATTCCCAAGATACGTCATCATCAGTCTGGCCAAAGTCAAAATGAAGGAGAAAATCATACGGCTGCAAGTAACTCATAAGCAACAAGTAACCTATGAAAGAAAACTCATCAGATAACAGAAGACTTCTCAGCAGAAACCTTACGAGCCACGGGAGAGTTGGGGGTCCATTTTTAGTCTCCTGAACAGAGTAACCACCAAGTAAGAATTCTGTATCCTGCAAAACTAAGTTTCATAAATTAAGGAGAAATAAAGTCTTTCCCAGACACGCAAACGCTAAGGGAATTTGTCAAGACTAGACCTGCCCCATAAGAAATGCTTACAAGTGCTCTATACAATAAAAAGAACAATCCATACCCATCAATGTAAAAACTCCTACAAGTTAAAGCTCACAACTCTTATAAAACAGTAGCACAAGGGAGAAATCAAGTAACAATCAACATAATGAACAGAACAACACCTTCTATATCAATACTAACACTGAATATCAATGGTCTTAATGCCTTACTTGCTGAATGGATTAAAGAAACACAACTCAAATATATGCTGAATTCAAGAAATAAAATTTAAAAAATCCTCAAAGATGCAAGGTAAAGGTGTGAAAAAAATACACAAGTGGAAAACAAAAGTGAGCAAGAGTTGCTATTCTTATATAAAAAAACATATACTTTAAATCAACAATGGTAAAAAAAGATGAAAATCGTTGTTATACAATGATAAAGGGAGCAATTCAACAAGATATAATAATTGTAAATATACATACATCTAACACAGCAGCTTTCAGACATAAACAAATTTTACTAGATCCAAAATAAATAGCAATATCACAATAGCTGGAAATTTTATCATTCTACTGACAAAACTCTAGAAAAGGCATCCTCAAACTACGGCCCACAGGCCACATGCAGCCCGCCTACGACATTTACCGGGTGTTTTTGCTGCTGCTGCCTGTCCTGCTTAGCAGCCGACTCGTCCTGGGGCCCACAGTCTGGCCCTCCAACGGTCTGATGGACAGTAAACTGTCCCCTGCTTAAAAAGTTTGAGGCCCCCTGCTCTAGAACAAATGGACCTAAAAGACAGTCACAGAACATTCAACCCCCAAATTACAGAATATGCATTCTTCTCATTGGCACATAAGATATTCTCCGAAACAGATCAGATGTTAGGCCACGAAGCAAGTCTCAGTAAATTCAGAAAAATCAAAACCATACCATGTATTTTCTCACATCACACTAGAATAAAACTAGAAATCAATTCCAAGAGGAACTCTCAAAACTACAAAAAATACACAGAATAAAACTTGCTGCTAAAATAATACTTGGATCGATGACAAAAAAATCAAAACGAAAATCAAAAAAATTTTTGAATGGAATAACAAAGATGACACAATTTACTAAAATCTCTGGGATACAGCAAAAACACTGTTAAGAGGAAAGTTTAGAGCCTAATATGCCTACATCAAAAAGACAGAAAAATCGCGTATTAATAACCTAATGTCAAACCTCAAGAAGCTAGAAAAAGAACAAACCAAACCCAAACCTAAGCAGAAGAAATAACAAACATCAGAAGCAAATGAAATGGAACCCCCACTCCAAAATAGACAAATCATCAATGAAAAAAAACTTGGTTCTCTAAAAAGATAAACAAATTGATAGACTACTAGCTAGAAAGAATCAGAAAGAGAAGACAAAGGACTCAAATAAGCTCAATTACAAATGAAAAAGGAGACAACTGATACCATAGAAATATTAAATATCATCCATCACTACTATAAAAACCTATAAGCACACAAATTAGAAAATCTAGAGGAAACAGATAAATTTTTGGAAACACACAACCTCCCAAGCTTGAATCAGTAAGAAAAAGAAATCCTGAACAGACTAGTAACGAGCAGCAAGATTGAAACAGTAATAAAAAGTCTCACAACAAATAGCTTCACAGCCAAATTATACTAGACTTACCAAGAACTGTCAGGTATCTTAACAAAGCTGTTCCATAACATCAAGGTGGGCATCCGCCATAATTCATTCTACAAAGCTATTCTCACTCTTATACAGAAGCCAGGAAATGATATAACAATAACAAAAACCCTACAGAACAGTATCTCTATACTACATAAATGCAAACACCCTGAACAAAATACTAGCAAATCCAAACCAACAGCCCATGAAAAAGATAACTCACCATGATCAAGTAGGGTTCATCCCAGAAACACATAAAATTACTCAACATACATCAATCAATAAATGTGATTTACTACATAAACAAAACAAAAATCACAGTACCCCAATAGACACAGAAAAAGCATTTGATAAAATCCAGCACCCCTTATGATAAAAATCCTCAACAAAGTAGGCATAAAAGGAAGATACCTCCAAATAATAAAAGCCATATATGACAAACCCATAACCAACATCATAATGAATGGGGAACATCTGAGAGCATTCTGCCTAAGACCTGGAATAAGACATGGATGGCCACTGTCACCACTTCTATCAGTACAGTACTAGAAGTCCTAGCCACAGCAATCAGGCAAGAGAAAGAAAAGGCATTAAAGTTGGGGAATAGGAGGTCAAAATACTGCTGTTTACTGATGATAGGATCTTGCACGTAGAAAACCCTAAAGACTCCACCAAAAGACTCTTAGAATTGATAAATTCAGTAAAGTCTCAGGGGCGGTGCCCATAGCTCAGTGGATAGGTTGCCAGCCACATACACCAAGGGTGGCAGGTTGGAACCCAGGACTGCTAAAACAACAATGACAACTGCAACAAAAAACCCAGCATTATAGCTGGCGCCTGTAGTCCCAGCTATGTGGGAGACTAAGGCAAGAGAATCACTTAAGCCCAAGAGTTTGAGGTTGCTGTGAGCTGTGATGACACAGCACTCTACCCAGGGTGACTAATTAAGACTCTGTCTCGGCTCGGCACCTATAGCTCAACCAGCTAAGGCGCCAGCCACATACACCTAAGGTGGCAGGTTCGAATCCCCAGCCCGGACCCGCCAAACAACAATGACGGCTGCAACCAAAAAATAGCCGGGCGTTGTGGCGGGCGCCTGTAGTCCCAGCTACTTGGGAGGCAGAGGCAGGAGACTCGCTTGAGCCCAGGAGTTGGAGGTTGCTGTGAGCTGTAATGCCACTGCACTCTACCCAGGGGGACAGCTTGAGGCTCTGTCTCAAAAAAAAAAAAAAAAAAAACTCTGTCTCAAAAAAAAAAAAATCAGTATAGTCTCAGGCTACAAAACTAACATACACAAATAAACAGTATTTCTATATTAACAGTCAAGCTGAGAATCAAATCAAGAACTCAATCCCATTTAAAATAGCTGCAAAAAAACCAAATACCTAGGAATATAATCACTAAGAAGATGAGCGATTTCTATAAGGAGATCTACATAACACCAAAGAAAAGAATCATAGATGATATAAACAAATGAAAAAACATCCCATACTCATGGAACGGGAAAAATGAACACTGTTAAAATGTCCATACTACCCAAAGTGAATTACAGATTCAATGCAATTCCCTTCAAAATTCCAACATTATTTCTTTTGGCTCTAGAAAAAATAATCTTAAATTTCATATAGAACCAAAAATAATCTTAAATCTCATAGAGAACCAAAAAAGACCCTGAATAGACAAAGAAATCCTAAACAAAAATGACTAATCTGAAGACACATTACCTGACTTCAAATTATTTTACAGGCTACAGTAAAAACTAAAAGCAGCAAAGTACTGATACAAAGACAGATACATAGAACAATGGAAAAGAACAGAGAACCCAGACCTAACGCCATATAACTACAACCAACTGATCTTCCACAGAGCAGACAAAAACATACACTAGGAAAAGCCGCGCTATTCAATAAATGGTACTGGGAACACTGGATAGCCACATGCAGAAGAAGGAAACTGGATCCTTATCTCTCACCATATACAAAAGTTAAATCAAGGTGGATTAAAGACTTATAAGTGACACCTGCAACCATAAAAATTCTAGAAGAAAACCTAAGAAAAACTCTTCTGGACACTGGCTTAGGAAAAAAATTTATGAGCAAGACTCCAAGAGCAAAAACAGCAACAAAAAAATAAGCAGGACTTAGACAAAAAAGTTTCTGCACAGTAAAGGAAACAGTCAATAGAGTAAATAGATAATCTACAGAATGGGAGAAAATGCTCACAAACTATACATCAACAAAGAGCTAATATCCAGAATCCACAAAGAACTCAAATCAACTAGAACAAAAAATAGAGTAAATAGATAATCTACAGAATGGGAGAAAATGTTCACAAACTATACATCAACAAAGGACTAATATCCAGAATCTACAAAGAACTCAAATCAACAAGAACAAAAAATAATCCCATCTAAAAGTAGGCAAAAGATATGAACAGACTTTTCTCAAAAGAAGATAGACAAATGGCCAACAAACATATGAAAAATGCTCAACTTCATTAATTATCAGGGAAATGCAAATTAAAACTACAAGAAGATACCAACTTACCCCTGCCTGAATCACCATTATTAAAAAGTCAAAAATTAATAGATATTGATGTGGTTCAGTAAAAAGGAAACGTTTATATACTGTTGGGGTAAATGTAGACTTGTACAACCTCTACGAAAAGCAGTATAGAGATTCCTCAAAGAACTAAAAGGAGACCTATCATTCAATAGAGCAATCCTACTACTGGGAATCTACTCAAAGGAAAAGAAGTCATTGCATACAAAAGATATCTGTGCTCAAATGTTTACTTGCAACACAATTCATAATACCAAAAATACGGAATCAGCCTAAGTGCCCATCAACTGATGAGTGGATAAAGTGATTTCACACACACACACACATATACACACACTGGAGTACTACTCACCCACAAAAAGGAATAAAATAAAGTCTTTTGTAGTAACTTGGAAAGATCTGGAGATTATTATCCTGAGGGAGGTATCTCAGGGATAGAAATACAGGTACCAAATGGTCTTACTTATGCTATGTAAGGAGGAGCTAAACAAAAGATGTTTGGTCATAAAGAGCAATGACAGGCATTGGAAACTTAAAAGGGAGCAGAGTAAGAGGTGATGAAGGATAAAAATCCACCTATCACATACAGTGCGAGGGATGTCCAACCTGTGGGCTATGGGCTGCATGCAGATTTTTTGAGGACTGTTTTACTTATCTGTGGTACCTAATATTGCAGAAAGTATGCACAGACATTTTCTTTTGCTTAGCAGCCTCCATCAGTATTAGTGTATTTAATGTGTGGCCCAAGACTACTCTTCTTTTTTTTTTTTTTGAGACAGAGTCTTACTCTATCACTCTGGGTAGACTGCCATGCCATCACAGCTCACAGCAACTTCAAACTCCTGGGCTCAAGCAATCCTCTTGTCTCAGGCTCCCAAGTAGCTGAACTTTAGGCATGCACCACCATGCCCCACTAATTTTTCTCTTTTTAGTAGAGACAGAGTATCACTTTTGCTCAGGCTGGTTTCAAGCAATCCACCCACCTCAGCCTCCCAGAGTGCTAGGATCATAGGCGTGTGCCACAGTGCCTGGGCAACTCTTATTCGTCTAATGTGCAGCATAAAAGAGAAAAGATGGAGATGGAAAGCCCTAATTTCTACGTGATATAATTTATCCACACAACAAAAAACACCTGTAGCGCTGAAATTTTTTGAAATAAAAATAGATAATGCATGCACAGAAAAAAATTGAATAAAACATATTTTCCCTTCTAATTGATACTGCCATCCATTTGGGAGAAAAACTGTAAGGTAAGAAGTAGGATAAATATGCTGTTTTATGGAAAAGACATCCCATCCAATTTAAATGATTCCAAATTTTTGTAACAGCTAAGAAAAATGCCTTCTTAAACTATTAATTGTACAAACAAGATTTCAGAAAGCATCTTTAAGCCACTTACCATTTAGGAAATTAAACTATACTGACACATTGCTGTACGTGTATTATTGCTACACCGATCAACATCTTTACCTGTTTAAACATAATTTGTGATGTACACACAGTGCCCTGATACTAATTGTTGTGAACATTTAGCCTCTATTGTCGAATAGGTTAAGACCACTTTTTTGAAATATTAATGAGCACTTAACCTAACTCCCTGGGTATAATTTAATGTCATACATCATCATTGCTTTACCACATTAACTGCTATGTGAGTTGTATTAAACTTATGCTAGTTTTGAGCCTGGGGCCTCATGAAGTACATATAACTCACAAGTCTCTTTACTTATCTTGACTTAATAAAACACTGTGGCCTCACAGAAAAAAAAAAAAAACCAACTTTTTCCCTAGTGTGACAGTCAATGTGTTAAAAGTACTAATAATTCTGAAATTATCTTGTAACTTGCCATCTCCACCCTCTTCCACCACCTCAAATTTATGAAATTTTTCTATGGTTATTCCCAATTATCAGGTCTTCTGGAAAAACCTCAGGACAGCCTTAGGAAATATGTTGCTAGCTAGTAATACACCATGACAAATCACAATTGGTGATGGAATTTAAAACATTCTCCATTAGGCAAACCCAAGATGCCAGTGCAATGTCTGTCCATTCACAAAATTCAGGAATATGAATCACAGTTGATTCTAGGGACACTCAGAAATTCTTCCCATGGCCTATGGAGAAACTGGTCCCATCTACATTTAATAGAAAAGGTGATGAAATAGAAACCAGTAGGTTTTCTTTCCAAAAGCTATCATGAGCTGCTATGAAGGGGCCATCAAAGTATTAGCAAAAGATGGGATGGGAAGAGGAACCCTAAGATCTTCTTATGCCTGGGAAGAGCCTAATGACTGGATAGCATAGACACCGTCAGGCATTATCATGCATTCTGTAACAGACGTTGCCATTAGGAGCCCTAAGAACCAATTACTGTTCACAAGCATGAAGACAAACTGCAATGTTAGCAGTAACCAGACAGGATGAGGTCTTGGTCTTAGTTAAGACTACTCATCAGAGGTGCCTTGAGCAGGCTGGAGATGGGGAGGAGGAGCTTAGGGGATTTTGCTTGGGGCCTTCCCAAACAAACAGAGCCTCACTTGATGAGGCAAGGAAGCCCCCCAAATGACCTGTCCTCCATGTAGTTTGTCAATTATGTCCCACAGCAAATCTCTGTGACTACACATGACATTTCCAGGATATAAAGGCTCCAGATATGTCTTCCTATGTCTACAGGTCAGGAGGCTCCCATGCTTATCTGGCAAAATCTTTTCCATATGCACTACAACCAGCCAGCTCAGCGCTTCCCTCCACACTGTTGGTCTGCCATGTCTGTGTTTCACTGCTCTTTTGGATAACTCATCCAATTTGTCCTTGACTTTCTTTGCTCCAAGGGCCTTCATTTATACTCTGTCTCACTAGCCCTACTAAGTCACATCCTGGATTCTGTCATCATCCAAACCTGCTATGACTCAGATACTTAAACATCAGTAATGTGGACCTCCTTCCTCCCAGATCTCCCATTATCCTGCTATGTTCTTTTTGAGACAGAGTCTTACTATGTCACCCTGAGTAGAGTACCGTGACATCACAGCCGACAGCAACCTCAAACTTTTGGGCTTAAGTAATTCTTTTGCCTCAGCCTCCCAAGTAGCTGGGACTACAGGTGCATACCACAACGCCCAGCTATTTTTTGGTTGCAGTTGTCACTGGTTACCAGGTCTGGGCAGGGCTTGAATCTGCCAGCCTCAGTATATGTGGCCAGCACCCTACTCACTGAGCTACAGT
Source organism: Otolemur garnettii (assembly GCF_000181295.1). NCBI lineage: Eukaryota > Metazoa > Chordata > Mammalia > Primates > Galagidae > Otolemur > Otolemur garnettii. Next base: position 10,688,667 of record NW_003852457.1, read on the forward strand.
GCTGAGCCCATTATTCTGCTTTTTAACTGTGTCTTCCCCCTGTTTATATGATTCAGCCAGGCCTGAATCAACCCACTTTTTTGTTTTCTCTGTTGCTAGATACAAAATTGCTACTAAAAAAAAATAAAAAAAAAAAAGGCAAAAGAGTGCTAGTGAAATCACTACAAACTCCAGTGTCCAACCTCAACCAGAAACCATTATAGCCTCCCACTTCCTTCTGTCTTGGCATATCAAAGTCCTCCACTCGTGCCTGTGTCTTCACTCTTCTCTCTGGGGCAGCTAAGCCCCTCTTAGCACCAAACCTAGCCACCCTAGCTGTGCTTCCACTCCTATCTCCTGTCCCTACCACTTCTTAGGTGTCTTCACCTCTCAATTACCCCTTTTCTATTTTCTCAGATGGCTTGGGAAGGAGGAAGTTCTCTTCACAAAGACAAGGGTACTTAATTAATTATGGAAATAATTTTTCATTCTTTCATTTCCTTGTTAGGATATAAGTATCCTCAAGGCAGGAATGGTACTATATGTCCCAGTGTCATATGGGTGCTAAATAAGTATATGATGAATGAATGGATGTAGAAATCTAAGGGTAGGAGGACAAATAAGAGAGGAAGTAGCCAATAGTGACCAGCTGTGCAGAGAGGACAAGAAGGAAAGGAACAGGGGTCCTTTGGCTCTGGCAAGGAGATAGTTGCCACTCATTCTAGAGGTCCCCCAAAATTCAGAATGAGCGGGCACTAGGAGCCTACTTCACATTGACTGTTTAGTTCTTGAAGTACCTCATGCCGGGAGGGGGAGGGTGGGTAGAGAGAAGAGACAACACAGTCACCTGGCCTAGAGAACAGGTGGAACTGAAGCAGGACAGTGTGGATGAGCTGCACGCTGGGGAAAGGGATCTGCAGCTTCAGACCACAAGCCAACTGTCAGAACTCACTCAAGTTTCTTAAATTTTTGTAATTTTTACATTTCAGGAAACTGCCATCAATACTTGGAAGCAGGCTAGACGTGGTACCTAACGCCTATAATCCCAGCACTCTGGGAGGCCAAGGTGGGTGGATCACCTGAGCTCAGGAGTTTGAGACCAGCCTGAACAAGAGTGAGACTCCATCTGTAAAACACAGCCAGGCATTGTGATGGGCACCTGTAGCCCCAGCTACCTGGGAGGCTGAGCCAAGAGAATCTTTTGAGCCCAAGAGTTTGAGGTTGCTGTGCACTATGATGCCACAGCACTCTACTGAATACGACAAAGTGAGATTGTCTCAAAAAAAAAAAAAAATACTTTGAAGCATCTCTGAATGGAGAGGGTGAATGAACCCTTTAGGGTCCTTTCCAATCTTAGCAAGTCTACTACACACCCTCCACCTTTGAAACCTCAGCCACAGCCTATGGAGCCTTCACCTGCCAGCTTTTACACACAGCATCCCATTCCATGCCTTCTTCCTTTCTTTTGTTGTGCTTGGGTCCCTTGTACGACCATGTGTAACGATGGTGGAAGGAGAAAGACAAGCACCAAATTCTCTACCAATTCTGCAAGAACTGAAAGAGGTGAGGCAGCACACTTCCTCTGTCACTGCACGCATTTTAGCAAGGAGACTTTCAGTGTAGAGCACGCACTTGCATTCAGGTGGTACACAGTAGAAACCAGTCCTGAATTCCTAGATCCTCAGAGGTGGGAGAGCCAGATGAATCATGATGGTCTCTGGATGTCCAACATAAATAGTTGTCTCTCCTCAGCTGAGATGTTCTAGGAGTCAAATATTATATGACTTCTTCTGCATTTGCACTTCTACAGCTTCTTTGGGTCTCTAATTTGCTTTATTCTCAGAAATGATGTGCTTATTATCTTATCAGATCCATGTAAGGTTATCACCTCTAAGTATCCATCAATCACATAAAATAGCTTTTTTTCTCTGATTTGTGCTCTTGTTGGCCCCCAAACTGCTGGTCAATTTGTTCAATTTCCTGAGGAAGGTTTCCACCTATCTTCATTATAGATAAATATCTCCTAACATTCCTCATACTTAGTTATTAAAGTGCTACTCAATTGATTTTCCTGTTTTATTATGTAGTTATTAAAATATTACTCAGTTGTTTTCACTGGTTTATTTCCTCCAACTGCAAAAATTCACAAACAAAAGGCATCTCCCTCTATGGTGTGTATTCATTCATTGTACTCACCCTGTGAAGCTAAAATAAATATATACATCCTCACTGCATATCCATAAGCTAAGAAAATATTCCAGGTAAGATTAGTGCAATATATTTCGGATGAAGGGGTATTTACTACAGAATTAAAAATGAAGAAAATTCTGTGGGTTCATTTTTTTTAAAAGCTTGCATACAGCAATCCTAAGCAAAAAGAATACACCTGGAGTTATCATATTATCTGAATTCAAATTAGAAGTCTACAGTAACTAAAACAGCAGGGAACTGATACAAGTTGACATACAGAGCAATGGAAAAGAATAGACAACCCAGAAAAGCCATATAGCCACAACCCAACAAAGTAGACAAAAACATACACT
>NW_003852457.1:10692476-10734170 GCF_000181295.1 Otolemur garnettii
CAAAAAATGATAGATGTTGGCCCAGATGCAATGAAAAGAAAATGCTTATACATTGTTGGTGGGAATGCAAACGAATACATCTCTATGGAAGATTCCTCTAAAAGTAGATCTACCTCTTGATCCAGCAATTCTACTACTGGGGATCTACTCACAGGAAAAAGTCATTTTATTAAAAAAAAAGACACCTGTATCTGAATGTTTATTGCACAACTGACAAATATAAAGATGCGGAATCAACCTAAGTGACCACTGTTTGATGAATGTGATGAATGTAAAGAAAATGTGGCATATATATACCACGGAGTACTACTCAGCCACAAAAGGGAATGAAATAATCTCCTTTGCAGCAATTTGAATGGAACTGAAGACCACTGTCCTAGGCAAAGTATCTAAAGAATGAAAAATCAAACACTATATATTCTCAGTTATGAGTTGGAGCTAAACAAGGTATGTACCTGGTCATAATGTGGTATACTAGACATGGGAAACTAACAAAGACAGAAGGTGAGAGAGGGGTTGATGGATGATAACCTATTTATTATGTATAACATCCACTATTCTTATGACAGGTACACTGAAAACCACGACTTCAGCATTACACAACTCATCCATGAAAAACACCTGTACCCCGCTTCTCCCCCCCCATATCTATGAAATAAAAAAAAAAAATTCAAGTCCCAACAGGCTGTTTAAGGCTGGGCATGGTAGCTCACGCCTATAATCTTAGCACTCTGGGAGGCCGAGGTGGGTGGATTGCCTGAGCTCACCGGTTCGAAACCAGCCTGAGCAAGAGCAAGACCTCATCTCTAAAAAATGGACATTATGGCGGCTGCCTGTAGTCCCTGCTACTCAAGATGATGAGCCAAGAGAATAGCTTGAGCCCAAGAGTCCGAGGGTGCTGTGAGATATTATGCCACAGCACTCTACTGAGGGCAACAAAGTGAGACTGTCTCAAAAAAAAATGAAAAGAAAACAAATAGGCTGTTTAATTTCTCCTCCTGTATGCTTTTTTCAGATAGCTTAAAATAAGCATGTCTACAACTAAATTCAGTAGTCCCTCGGGGAAATCTAAAGCAAAATACCCCCTGGGAAGGGCCAGGATTAAAATTATGGAAAATAAGCACCAGGAAGGACATGAAAAAACCAGAATCCCAATACACGGCTGGTGGAAATGTAAAGTGGTGCAGTTACTTTGGAGAATATCTGGCAGTTCCTTGAAAAGTTAAATACACAGCTGCCATATAATCCAGAAATTCCACTACAGGTATATACCCAAGAGGAAAAGCATATGTCCACAAGGAACTTAAATACAAATGTTCAAATCAGAATTATTCACAATAGCCAAAAAGTGTCAATGAGCCAAATCAATAGAAGGATGGATAAACAAAGTGTAAATAATGGAGTATTATTCAGAAATAAAAAGTACTAATACATGCTACACGAATGAACCTTGAAAATAATCATGCTAAGTAAAAGAAGCTAGATAAAAGACCACAAACTACATGATTCCATCTATATGAAGGGTCAAGAATAGATAAATTTATAGAGACAGAAAGTATATGAGTGGTTGCCTAGAGCTAGGGGGATATGAGAGGAAAAGCTGTGACTTCTAATGGCTAGGGAGTTTCTTTTGAGGATGACGAAAATATTCTGAAATTGGTTGCGGCAATAGTAGCACAACTCTGTGAATATACTAAAAATATTTTAATTATACACTAAAAAAATTAAAGAGGTATACATTGAAAACAACTGAAGCCATCCTCCTTCTCCAGTTATTTCCCTGGCTCTCCAGTTATTTCCCTGGCTCTGCAAAAAGCAGTATCATTTATCCAATTGCCAAAAAACCCCCTGCATTTTGCCTTTGACTAAACCCTTCTACACACTTCCTAAATCCAGTCTCCAAGTATTGCTGATTCTTGAACAATGCAAGGGTTAGCAGTGCAGACCCCTGTGGAGTGGAAAATTCATGTATAACTTTTGACTCTCCAAAAACTTTACAAACAGCCTACTTTTGACTAGAGGCCTTGACCAATAACCAGTCAATTAACACGCATTTTATATGTTATATTTATTACACACTGTCCTGTTACAATAAAGTGAGCTAAGGAAAAATGTTATTGAGAAAATCATAAGGAAAATACATTTATAGTGCTGCCCTTATTGATACCGTTAAGTTGATTTAGTCTGTTTACAAGATGAATCATCTATCTGAAATGGTGGGCAACAATTACTGCAGACCTCCATCAATCTATTAATATTTATCAAGCAATTCAACTTTTTCATAATAGTATTGTGAGTCTTCTCTGCTTCTCAAAAACACTTTGAGCATCACTAGTGGCTTATGGTATTGTACTAAACACAATGAAAAATACCCTAGAATTGCAGGAAATCATGTTTTACTGTGATAGACAATTTTACTGGAGCAATGCTCAGGTGGAGATGATTGTCATCATGTAGCATTCAAAGTGGATACTCGCAATACTTGATACTGCCAATACCAACAGTAGGTGGCCACAAAGTTATTACAGTAGTGCAATATGTACTACAATTAATTTTATGCAGTTATGATTTAATATTGCAACTTTAAATTTCTCTTGACTGTGAATGATACCATGTATAGTCTGTGTTTGTGTAAGTTTTAATAAATTTTAACAATTTTTTTTTCGTATTTTGAGACAAAGTCTCACTATCACCCTTGGTAGGGTGCCGTAGCATCATGGCTCACAGCAACCTCAGATTCTTGGGCTTAAGAAATTCTCTTGCCTCAGCCTCCCAAGTAGCTGAGACTACAAGCACCCACCACAACGCCCGGCTATTTTTTGTTTTTGTTGCAGTTGTCATTGTTGTTTTAGCAGGCCCAGGCTGGATTCGAACCCATCGGCCTCAGTGTATGTGGCCACTGCCCTAAATTTTAACTTTTTATAATAGATTTTTATATATTTTGTGGTAGTAAATGATAAAATAGACTAGTATCTCCATATATTTTATGTGTTCATGACACTATGTAACTCTTTGGTTTTTTAATATTTCTAGCCTACATAGATCATCTACAATTTTTTTAATTGTCATAATTCTCCAAAATATTTCTAGTATATTTAATGATAAAAGAATCTGTGTATAAGTGGACCTGCGCAGTTCAAACCTGTGTTACTCAAGGGTCAACTATGCTTGACCCTTAAATATCTTTAGAATTCATTCACTTCTATCCCTGAGGCCCCAAGCCTAATTCAGGACACAATCAATCTACCACCATCTACTCATGCTCTACCCTCTCTCTAGATCTTCAACTACTGATGACAACTTTAATCATCCAAATTAGATATTCATCAAAGACCTCTATGTTCTGACTGCCAAGCTGAAACATTAAACTGCCAAACCCAGCCGGCTCTGATGTAAAATCTCAATCTTTCTCCTGACAACCATTCTTCCTCCAAGTTGCACAAGGCAAAAATATGGGAAACAACCTACACACCTTATTTGCTCTATGCCATATCCAATTCATTACACCAAGTCTGGCCAATTTTATCTCCACAATAAATCTCTACATTATTCATATTTATTCCTCTGACGCTTCCCAGTACAAGTTACCATTATTTCCTGCCTGGGCTATTACAGTAGAATCTTAACTGGTCTCTCAAATTCCAACCCATTTATTTAAGCACACAATAGATTATGCAACTCCCCACTTTAAAAATCCTCAGTTACCTACTACATTTTCCTTGAATGAATATGTGAACTCACCAGGCCTCAGGAGAGTGTCTATATGAGAATGTCTTAGTCTAGGATGCAACTCTTTTGCTAGGATAACCCCTACTCATCCTTCAGGGTTTAACTAAATGTCACATTCTCAGAAAAACCTTATCTGACCTCTCAATCTCCCCTTGACAGGTATACTTCTACTATTCCTTCATTTAAATTTATAAAATTATAACTATATGGGTACTTACAATTTGCTTCTAATAAGCTACGTGTCATAAGAACCATATATATTTTATTCATTTCTGAGCACAAAAATGCACATGCTCAAGTATTTGCTGAATGAATGAAATCAGTATAATAAAATGTATATGCTTAATGATTAACAGAAAACTACAAAGCAATTATTTTTTTACTGATATAGCACAGTTGTAAATATTTGGAGAGTACCTGTGATATTTTGATACATGTATACAATGTATAATGTACAATGTATAAAAAGGGTAACTGGGATATCCATCACCTCGAACATTTATCTTTGTTGTTAGGTTCAATTCTTTTCTAGCTATTCTGAAATACACATACATTACTGTTAACTCTAACTTCCCTACTGTACTACTGAATGCTAAAACTTACTCCTTCTACCTGTATTTTTGTACCATTAACCAAGTTCTTTTATTATAGCCCCCGCTTTGGTAACCACCATTACACTCTATTTTCATGACATCTACCTTTCTTAGCTAGCACATAAGAGTGAGAATATACACTATCTGTCCTTTTTGTCCTGACTGATTTCACTTAACATAATGACTTCCAGCTTCATCCATTCTTTTATTATTTTGAATAATATCCTGTTGTGTATATGTATGACATTTTCTTTATCTGTTCATCCATTGAGGGGCACACTTAGATTGATTCTGTATCTTGAGTATCGTGAACAGTGCTGCACTAAACATGGGACAGCAGATACCTCTCCAATATACTGATTTTCCTTCTTTTTGATATACATCCAATAGTGGAATGACTAGATTATACAGTTCTATTGTTAGTTTTTTGGGAAACCTCCTACTGTTTTCAACAGTAATCGCACCTGCAAAGTAAATTGTAAAGTCAGAATAAACTGATTAATCTTAACTAAACCAGATTAATCCCTTGCCCTTTAATTTTTTATTAAATATTTGCATCTTCACTATATTTGTTGCAAATAGACATATTTGTGCAACCTTGCCTATTTTTTTTTAATTTTCTCTATACATATACATGTGTTTATTTGGTTTGTACTTTTTGCCTTCACAAAATTAAAGAGGCTTAAAATTTAATAACAATAACAATGCTTAAGATAAGAACTAGAAACAAAAACCTCGTAAAGAATGAACGAAGATAAATACATTCGGAAAAGAAATCAGATGATTGCTGCAATGAAATATTGAGCAGTAATAATAATGCAAAAAAAGTAACATTCACATTGTCAGATAAAAGTATATCTATCATAGAATGCTTTGACATCAGTTAATTTTTTTTCCAAAGTATCATTAAATAGACAACTAATGTTTATGAATTAAAAATAAAAGATAATTTCAAAAAACAGACCATGCCAAATCTTATAGACAGTAGAAGAAAAAATACTTCAAAATCATTCTACTTCATCTGGATATGTCTGATATTAAAATCGGAAAAAATACATTATTATAAAAGGAAATTACAAACATTTCACTTATAAATGAGGATGCAATATCCTAAACAACATATTAATAAGTTGAATCAAAAATTACTGTTCAAATAAAGTACTTTGGTCAAAATTAAATCCAATTTATGTGAAAATTAGTCACTATTTTCTTTTCCTTTCCCTCACCCCCTCCCCTCCTTCTCTTTCTGCTCTCCCCTTCCCCCACCAAGTCATTAATTGTCATTAATCATCCTCATATCAAAGTTGAATACATCGGATTCATGCTTCTCCATTCCTGTGATGCATCACTAAGAATAATGTGTTCCACCTCCATACAGGTTAATACAAATGCTGCACAATCTCCCTTACTTTTAATGGCTGAATAGTATTCCATGGTATACTATACTTATACTGCAGCTTGCCAATCCATTCCTGGGTGGAGGGACATAAAATGAGGTTGTTTCTACATTTTAGCGATTGTAAATTGAGCTGTGATAAACAGTCTAGTACAAGTGTCTTTGTAATAAAAGGCTTTTTTCCCTTCTGGATAGATGCCCAGTAATGGAATTACAGGATCAAACCTGGAGGTCTAGGTTGAGTTCTCTGAGGTTTCTCCACATTTCCTTCCAAAAAGGTTGTATTAGTTTGCAGTCCCACCAGCAGTGTAAAAGTGTTCCCTTCTCTCCACATCCATATCAGCATCTGCAGTTTTGATAGGCCATTCTCACTGGGGTTAGATGATAACTCAGGCTGGTTTTAATTTGCATTTCTCTAATAATTAGGGACGATGAGCCTTTTTTCATATGTTTGCTAGCCATTCATCTGTCCTCTTTAGAGAAGGTTCTGTTCATCTCTCTTCCCCATTGATGTAAGGGATTGTTGGCTTTTTTCATGTGGATTAAGTTCTCTATAGATCCTAGTTATTAAGCTTTTGTCTGAATCAAAGTATGCAAATATCCTTTCCCACTGGGTAGGTTGTCTATTTACTTTGGTTATTGTCTCTTTAGCTGTACAAAAGCGTTTCAGTTTAATTAAATCCCGTTTATTTTAGTTGTTGTTACAATTGCCATGGCCGTCTTCTTCATAAAGTCTTGCCCCAGGCTGATATCTTTAGTGTTTTTCCTATGCTTTCTTTTTTTTTGGAGACAGAGCCTCAAGCTGTCCCCCTGGGTAGAGTGCCGTGGCATCACAGCTCACAGCAACCTCCAACTCCTGGGCTCAAGCAAGTCTTCTGCCTCTGCCTCCCAAGTAGCTGGGACCACAGGCTCCCGCCACAACACCTGGCTATTTTTTTTGGTTGCAGCCATGATTGTTGTTTGGTGGGCCCGGGCTGGATTCAAACCCACCACCTTAGGTGTATGTGGCTGGTGCCTTAGCCACTTGAGCCACAGGCGCCGAGCCTCCTATGCTTTCTTTGAGGATTTTTATCATTTCAATGCCTTAAATTTAAGTCCTTTGTCCATCTTGAATCAGTTTTTGTGAGTGGAGAAAGATGTGGGTCCAGATTCAATCTTTTATATGTGGATATCCAGTTCTCCCAGCACCATTTATTGAATAAGGAGTCTTCCCCCCAGTGGATGTTCTTATTTGGTTTATCAAAGATTAGGTGGTTATAAATTGTTGGTTTCATTCCCTGGTTTTCTGTTCAATTCCAAATGTCTATGTCTCTATTTTTGTGCCAGTACCATGCTGTCTTGACCACTATGGCCTTGTAGTACAGCCTAGAATCTGGTATGGTGATACCCCTGGCTTTGTTTTTATTACTAAGAACTGCCTTGGCTACTATACAGGGTTTTTTTTCTGGTTCCATACAAAATGCAGAATCATTTTTTCCCAAAAAATGATTACACTGAAAGCTTTTCCATTTAGAACTGGAACAGACAAGGTTGTCCTCTGTCACCATTACTATTCAACATAGTGCTGGAAGTTCTAGACAATACAATTAGGCAAGACAAGAAAATGAAGGGCATCCAAATGGAAGCAGAGGCGGTCAAACTCTCCCTCTTTGCTGATGATACAATCTTATACTTAGAGAACCCCAAAGACTAAACCACAAGACTTTTGGAAGTCATCAAAAAATACAGTAATGTATCAGGCTATGAAATCAATGTCCACAAGTCAGTTAGTTGCCTTTGTATATGCCAACAATACCCAAATTAGAGGCTAATTAAGGACACAACTCCCTTCACCATAGCCCCAAAGAAAATGAAATACCTAAGAATATACCTAATAAAAGAGGTGAAGGACCTCTTCTGGTTCCATACAAAATGAAAGAATTATAAAGAAAATTATGAAACCCGAAGAAAGGAAATAGCAGAGAACATTAACAAATGGAAGAACATACCATGCTCATGGCTGGGAACAATCAACATTGTTAAAATGTCTATACTTCCCTGAGCAATGTACCAATTCAACACCATCCCTATTAAAATACCAACCATCCTATTTTCAAGACTTGGAAAAAATGACTCTGCCTATTCTTTTTTATCCTATAAAGTATTAGCAAGGGAAACCTCCTAAAATACTTTTTACTCTGCCACTCCTTTATTTAAAGACCTATAAAACAGTCAGCCTGAGTTTTCACTAATCCTTCCGCCACCAGACAGCCTGATACATGTTCAATCTGACAACAGCTTCATTCTAAACATCTCTCACTTCCAATTCCTTGTACCTGGAATGGGCTTCGTATTGTTCTCCTTCTGTCTAAATTCTAAATCTCAGTCAAGAACGAGGCTAAGTCTCTCCTAAACTTTTCTTTGGTGACTTTTGCCTGAAATAATCTTTTTCTGAAATGTTACAGTAAATATCTGAATTATTTTGACAAAATTAGATATTGGTTTTTAAAAAAATGTTTAACTATTTATTGTGTATACATGTGTTTCTAATGGGAAGAACTTCCAAAGAAAATTGTGCATTACATATACTTCTGCTCCTAGTGGGTCATGACAGACATATAGACTACACTCTTTAGAAACAAGAAACCCCAATGACAGATAAAGGCCACTGTTCAGAGATGAATTTTGGTACAATTTGACAAGGGGAATTTTTACATGTATTTACAAAAATGAATTTAGAACACCTCAAAAAGCATACTTTACCTGCAGATTTTCTTTCATTTCTTAAGTAAAGATGGGATGGGAATAAACATAAAACACAAGACAGTATGAAATCTAAGACACACACCTACAAATAAAAACACCACTGTTTATATTTTTCTTCAGCCACTACATTTTAACTTTGAATAGTTTTCAAAAATTGAGTTTGTTCCCTCTGACCTTGACTTACCTAAAATAACTAAAATGAAATGCCTTGTATTCAAATGTTGTAAATGCTTGGTTCTTAGAACATAAATATTTCTGAATTCCCAATTCAGTATATTTAGTTCTTACCTGCAGTTTCAGATGTATTTGAAATAACTCATCATATATCTGACTGACTTGATATGGAAGTAAACTCTGCTTGTTTGATGCTTTAGATTTGGGGGAGCTGACAGGTTTTAAAGGAGAGTCACTTGCATCACTACAACATTCAGACAAAATTCTTGATGAGGACTTATTAATTGGCACAGCAACTGGAAAGATAATAAAATCTGAATTATAAACTCTATTAGCTTATAGCTTTAAACATTTTCATAGTTGTCTTCAGGAAGAGTTGTGATAAGTATGAAGTATAGTATTGTTAAAAAGTTTCAAGAAAGAATTATGCAAACACAGTAAACCGGTAACATTTAGATAATGAGAACAAAAGGTATAGGGAATTCTTTGCACTCTTTCTGCAACTTTTCTGTAAGTCTGAATTTTTTCAAAATAAATTATTCTAAATGCATAAAACCACTCACATATTAACTTCCTAAGTCAAGAAATGAGAAGTTACTTCAGAAACTCCTAATCACATTTCCCTCTCCCCTAAACCAAATTAACCACTAACTTGAAGTGTTGATCACTGCTTTACTTGTCTTTTTAATTTCTATTGCTTACATTTAAGAAATTCTTACTTTGTCTTGTTTTTAAAGTTTACATAAATGTCTACAATTATATAAATCTTATAACCACCTCCTTTAAATGAGTTCACAAACCTTCACTGCTTTACCCTATTTTATAAATACAAAATTATGACAACATTCTCCTACAGATGGATTATTTGTGCTGCTTCGGATATATAGATGTTACAAAGCTTTATACATGTCTTATACTATGTACATGGCTCCTAGTATACGTGTCCAAGAATTTAATTGCTGGATCGTAAGGTTTACATGCAGATCTAACTTTACTAACAATGCAAGTGTTTTCCAAAGCGGTTATGTTAATTTACTCCTCCAACAGCAGTGGATGAATGAGTTCCTCCTCCTTAACCTTGCCAATATTGTATTGTCAAAATTTATTTTTTGCTAACAATGAAAACATGAAATTTTCTCCAAAGTGGTTTTAACTTGCATTAGCCTCCTGGAAGCCCCAGCTGTAGAGAGATGTCTCCCACTATGTTCCCCATTCTGAATAGACCTAGGAGGGGTCAAAATAAAAAAATAGTATGAATTTTTAAAAAAGAAGTTTCCGGCTCGGCGCCTATAGCTCAACCGGCTAAGGCGCCAGCCACGTACACCTAAGGTGGCAGGTTCGAATCCCCAGCCCGGACCCGCCAAACAACAATGACGGCTGCAACCAAAAAATAGCCGGGCGTTGTGGCGGGCGCCTGTGGTCCCAGCTACTTGGGAGGCGGAGGCAGGAGACTCACTTGAGCCCAGGAGTTGGAGGTTGCTGTGAGCTGTAATGCCACGGCACTCTACCCAGGGGGACAGCTTGAGGCTCTGTCTCAAAAAAAAAAAAAAAAAAAAAAAAAAATTTCCCTTCACTCGGTTCAGCAAATGCTCAAAACATAAGACACATTCAGTGTTCTACTTACCTTCCTCTAGGTTCCTACCTCACCAATCCATGGCCTGAGCATTCCTTACTTTTGGTCAACTTTCAAATACATTCTAATCCTATGCTATTATTTTCAGTGGAAAAATCAACTATGTGGCAGGAAATACAAACCCAGGCAGAATTATATTTCATCTTCTTCAAATGCTGAGATCAATAAGGCAAATGATATGATGCAGAGAGGGAAAAGGGAAATGAACGTGTGTTGTGTGCAGAGGATATAGTCCCAGGAGAAGAGTATGCTGGTTCTATCAATGGAGCAAAGGTGTCTCTAAGTCTCGTGGCAAAGAGGGCGAAGGGTATCATTTCTGGATAAAATCCTTATAAAACACAGCCAGGTACACAGAGAGTTAATACCACTTTGTCTTAAGGAAGTCTTATGTTAAGTAATCTGGTGCATTTTCTCATAGTATTAGGGTTACTGAAATACTATCACTATCATTTACTCACTTTTTAACAAATACTGACATTAAAAAAACCTGATAATATAAAAAGTACTCAACTCAGGTGATATTATTTGATAAATTTTAAGAATATAGGTATACTATTGAAAAATAATGAAATTTACTTTTCTCTTTAGTTTAATAATAAGCACAGTACCTATTTCATGTCTTACAAAAATTTATAGAACAAAAATATATAGGCTCCTGGCCCAGCATGGCAGCTCACAGCTGTAATCTTAGCTTTTGGGAGGTTGAGGAAGGAAGACCCCTTGAGCTCAGGAGTTCAAGATCAGTCTGAACAAGAGCCAAACGCCATCTCTACTAAAAATAGAAAAATTAGCCAGGCATTGTGGCAGGCACCTATAGTCCCAACTACTAAGGAGACCGAGGCAGGAGGCACCACTACATCTAGGAAAGTCTGTTTCAAAAAAACATCACACAGGCTAGGCACGGTGGCTCATGCCTGTAATCCTAGCACTCTGGGAGGCTAAGGCAGGTGGACTGCCTGAACTGGTTCGAGACCAGTCTGAGCAAGAGTGAGACCCTGCCTCCTAAAAAAAAAAAAAAAAAAAAAAAAGGCTAGGCATTGTGGTGGTTGCCTATAGTCTCAGCTACTCAGGAGGCTGAAGCAAGAGAATCACTTGATCCTAAGAATATGAGGTTGCTGTAAACTATGACACCACAGCACTCTTCGAAGGTGACAGAGCAAGACTTGGTCTCAAAAACAAAACAAAACAAAACAAAACAAAAACACCCCCATCACACACACATACATCCTCCTGAGAACTAGTGTTATTGCTACGAGGTACCCTTTATATGCTCTATTTGACAAAGTTACTATTTAAATGACTATTCTGAAATGAATATTTCTTTTACCTTTTTCCATCTCTTTAAAAGATTGCTTGGTTACTTTGGCGGTACTAACTCTATGATTACTCTCCATTGATTCTTCTTCTGTTTCCTGTTTCTTCAGATCATGAAAAGAATCCAGTTCTTCATCTGGGCTTTAAAGAAAAAATTATATCACAGCATTGTGGAAGTTTACCATAGCATTTTATAAAGATAAAACTGCTTTTGATATATTAATAGCATAACAATTGAGACAAAACATAGAAAGTAAATATTTTTTAAAAGCAAAAAGTAAACATTTAAAAAATAATAATCATTGATCCTGATAATCCACTACAACCATCTTTCCATTTTTCCTACGTTAAATAGGCTTACTTTAAATAAAACTTTATATACCTGTAGAATGCTATATAGTTGCCACTTTATTTTGATCCCCCCAAATTGAGTGAGGTAGGTACAGCAAGCATTATTATCTATACTGTAATTTTAGCTAAAAGAATGATTGTGTAATATTAGGAAATTGAACCCTAAAGAAGTCAAATAACTGACATTTGATATAATTAGTAAAAAGCGTAGCAGAACTAGAACCTCAGGTATCTTATCCAAAAAGAATTCCTAGAGCAATGTTGTTCCAAAGGACTGGTTATTTAAAATGTTCTACTAGCACATTAAAAAATCAAGATGTGTGAGTTTTTTTTTTTTTTTTAAGTGAACTTTATCAATTTGCCAGCAAACAGGGAGGCTGGCAGACTCCTTTATCAAAAAATACCAGTGTCCCTGACTCTGAACAGAAACAGAGAGCTTTTAAAGGTTATGGTTGATCCCGTAATTCTGTTCTGCACTAAGACAATCTTGTGGTCTCCAACCAGATTCATCCCACCTTCACTGAAATGATCTTTGGACCTCTGTCCAGAGGATTCCCTTGAGCTACCTCTTGAGTCAGAAAAATCAAGACAGTCCACTGCCTCTCCTAACCAATGGCCTGAGGCAGGAATATAGGTTTTAGTTTTCAAAAAAACAAAGGCTAAGGGAGTTTTAAAGAGAAAAAAACATGTTACTTTTTCTCCCCCAGCCATTCTGTTACATATACCCCACTGTCAATTTTACCCTTCCATAGCTATGAGAGGGGCAACCTAGTGCTTACCTCCGGGTGCTAGGAGGGGTCTCTAATAAACTATTTTTTAGGGGCTTCACTTAAGCCTGCTTCTAAAGGGCTACCCTTATCCAGAGGGCAAGTGGCAATATCGTATTCTACCTTAGGTAGGTTCCATGTATTTTTCATTCTAGACATAGGGCCTTGCTTACTTGCTGGGTTATCTCTGCTACAGAGGGTCCATTATCACTCAGGTTCCTACTGGGGATTAACTCAAAGAAGCTCATAGGTGACCACAGGACACTGTGTAGCACATCAGAGTACAGACACAAGGAACCAAGGTTTCCCACATGGACACTGTTATGCAGTAACCAAATAATGGAGTTTCCTTGAGGAGGAGCTGCTGAGCTGCCTCTGCAGCTGCCTGCCCATGGCATCCATCACCAACACACCACTCTCCCTCTGCATGGCTTCTTTTCTTGGACTGCTGATGTCATCCCTTTGTCTTCCAAGGCTTGTTCCTGCTCCGTGTTGGCATACATGCACAGGAATCTGGCAGGCCAAATCAAAGCTTCAGGTAGAAGGAGTCCAAGAGGATTCTGTCTCCACTCAGCAGTGCCATCGCAAATATCAGAGCTACAGTTTTTAGTTGAAAAGGGGATCTTGGCACCAATCGAATCCCCACTGTCAATTTATATCTGGGACTGCGATGAGTAAGGCATGGAGTCTTGGTCCTCCCATTTATAAAATCCTGCTAATCAGTCCTCACTGTCAATTTGCACCTACAGCTTCTATGGAGGAGATTATTTGGGTTGTAGCTACCAGTGCAGCAGGGGGCCCGTAGGCCACCTCCTATATTATCTGAGTACTGGACCGGAAGGAATCATTTGCTTTCCTAAGGGATTTTTGTTCCTGGAGCCCTTTGCAATTTGGGGCAGGATTCTTTACAGTGTCTCCCCCCCCCCCAAAACACATATTGACTGTACCCTACTCTAGGGTGGTATTTCCTTTCAGCTGTCTCAAAGGACCCTTCGGTAGTGTCACTAGCAAAACATGCAGTTTTTAGTTTGCTTTAAAGGCCATATTACCTGGCTGTGAAGGATTCATGCTAATTGCCTTGCCCTGGCTATGGGGTATCCTCTGGCCAAACTGAGATCCCAATTGGGTAAGAAGAGACCATTCCTGACCCCAAGTCATAACCTAATAGGCCCAGGACTTAAAAATTAGATTAGGCAGCACCCTCCCCTGCCCCTCCCATGGTGACAAGATGGTGATCGTAACAGGCGTTCATTCCCCCATGCTGTGTCCCACTCAGCAGCAGGCTGTGTGCAATGGTTGTCCCTCTCACTAGGTTGACTCCTGGGCTGTGGCTCCACCCAGCATCTTACCTTGGCTTGCTACAGAATTCCAATGGGGGCAGAAGAATCTCATTTGAACATCCAGTGGGAGAGAAGAATCTCATTTATCAAAAATCTTACCTTCACAGATCATTTCATATACGATAAACAATGAGTTTGTCTCAAGCAATACCATAAACATTGAGTTTGCCTCAATCAACACCATAAACATTGAGTTTATCTCAAACAGAAAGTCTAAGACTCAAAATTCCAATTTTGGAATGGTACCCCGTCAACCATTTGAGCTCTGAATTTTCCTCGATATAATTTGCCCCTTAGTAAAAACATATGCACAAGAATGGGCCATCCTAGAAAACCTGACATGCCTTTAAACCTTGTATAAATTGAGACATCATAAACCAACTAGGGTGCACAAAGGGGGTCATTCTCCTTGTCTTAATTATTTTCAAAAGATTTCCCTCTCTTTGGAAAGCTCATTTACTACAAATGAAGACAGTTCAGTTCCCATTGCACAAAGGCACAGAAAAGCCAATTGGGATTAATTTTGGGGAAGAGGCAATGAAGACGACCCCTTAGCCAAAAATCACAATCAACAATCTAATGAACTGTCTCAAAGAATCTGAAAACAGCAAACCAATTCCAAACCCAGCAGAAGAGAAACCACCAAGGTGAAACCAGAACAGAAATTAATAACAAAAGAACTATACAGAAAATCAATGAAACAAAGTTGGTTCCCTGAAAAGACAGATAAAACTGACAGACCTTCTGCTAAATCATCCAAAACCAGAAAAGGACCCAAATAAACTCAATCAGAAACTGAAAAAGAGACATTACAACTGATACGACAAAAACACAAAACATCACCCCTGAATACTCCAGAAACACTTCTACGTAAACTAGAAAATATTGAGGAAATGGATGAATTCTTGAAAACAACCTCCCCAAGCTCAAGCAGGAAGAAATGTAACTTCCAAACAGACCATCACCAAGCAACAAAACTGAAGCTGTTGTAAAAAACATTCCTGTGAATAAAGTCCAGGACCAGATGGCTCCACAGCCAAACTTTACCAAGACCTAAAAAGAAGAAAAGGCAGCCACCTTGCAGAAATTACTTGACAACATCGAGAAGGAAAGAATTCTCCCCACCTTGCTCCGTGAAACCAGCATCACCCTGATACCAAAGCTAAGAAAAGACACAATGAAAAAAAGAAAACCACAGACCAACATTCCCCATGCAAAAACTCATCAAAATTCTAGCAAACGAAATTCTGCAATACACAAAAAAAACCCAATCCACCAAGACCAAGTGTGTTCCACCACTGGTCCAGTAGACACAAATCTACAAATGTGACCCACCACATAACCAGAAGCAAAAACAAAGGCCAGATAATTATCAACAGACGTAAAGTACCCAACAAAACTTAGCAGTCTTCATGATAAAAACCGAAGCAAATAGGCTTAGATGGAACATAACTCAAAATTGTGAAAGCCACATGTAACAAACCCATAGCCAACATCATACTCAATGGGGAAAAACTGAAAACATTCCCACATTCCTGGAACCAGATAATGTTGCTCAATGTTGCTCACCATTCTCTCCTCCACTCAGCATAGTACAGAAAATCTCACCCAGAGCAATCGACAGATAAGGAAAGCAAGGGCATCCAAATGGGGACAGAAGAGGTCAAACCATCACTCTGTATCGACAGTATGATCTTATATCTAGAAAACACCAAATGCTGTGCCAAGTAGACTCCAGAATTGATGAATAAATTCAGCAGTTTCAGGATTCAAAATCAACACACACAAATAGCATTCTTATACTCCCCAAAACAGCCAAGCTGAGAACCAAACCAAAGATTCAATGCCCTTCACAACATCAACAGCAACAACAAAAACCCCAAAACACTCAGGAATATATACAACCAAGGAGGCAAGAGACCTCCACAGGGAGAACCATGAGAGAAAATCACAGAGGATGGAAACAAATGGAAAACACATCAGGCTCACAGAATCAACACCATCAAAAACGTCCACACTACCCAAAGTGATCCTAAGATCCCAGGCAATCTCACCTGATCACCAATGTCATTCTTCTGGGTCCAGAAAAATATAATTCCATGTTTCACATGGAAGTAGAAGAGTTCAAACAGCCAAAGCAACTGTAAGTAAAAAGGGCAAGTGGGGGTTCATCACCCTACCAGACTCCAAGCCACACCATGAGGCCACAGCAACCAAAATAGCATGGCACTGGCACAAGAGCAGAGACAGATAAACGGATCAAAACAGAAAGCCCAGATATAAGACCATGCCCTCACTGCTATCTGATCCCCGATAAAGCAGACAACATACACTGAAGAATCCCCATTCAACAAATGGTGCTGGGAGAATGAGATAGCCACATGTAAAAGACTGAGACAGGATCCTCGCTTCTCACCCCTAACAAAAATTAATTCACAATGGACAACAGATTCAAACTCAAGGCATAAAACCATAAAAATTATAGAAGAAAATGCTAGAAAAAATCCTACAGGCATCTGCTTAGGCAAACAATCCATGAAGCCGACTCCAAAGGCAATCACAGCAACACTGAACATCAACAAATGGGAGCCAATCAAACCGAAATGCCTCCACCCAGCCAAGGAAACAATCAACAGAGCAAACAGACAACCCATGGAATAGGAGAAACCTCCACATGCCACACATCCAACAAAGGGCTGAATATACAAAGAACTCATAATAAAAAAAAAAAAAAAAATCAAACAACCCCACAGAAAAAGTGACCAAAAGACACAAACACAAACAGAAGCTTTCCAAAAGACAAACTAATGGCCAACAGACATAGAATGCACCTCCAAATCAAAATTAAGCAACTATCACATTTCCTCACACTCCAGACTAGGTTATCACAATGGAAAAACTCACCAGATAAGTGGTACAAAAAAAAAAAAAAATCAAACACCAATAATATAAGGCATTCTCAATATAATCTAAAATGCTGTACCCTAATACCATTCTCTTTCCAAAGTTTTTTCCTAAGGGTATTTAAAATGGAGCTTTCTTATGTTGCAACAGAACTCACAAACAACAGATAGGACTGAGGACAAATGCCATCGAAAATGGTACTGTACGGGTGTCCCAGATGTCCTGCCAGGTTGGAAGGTAAACCCTTCCCAAATGATGGCCAACAAAACCCACAAATAACAGACAATACAGGAGATCCTCAACACAAAAATGGTGTTCAAACAATGCCTATCAAACAAATGGGAATCTGAAGAGAATAAATGTCACCCCAAATGCCCAGTAAGGCTCCAGCCTCCCCAAATAATGGCCTAGTTCTCCTGTGCCCTGGGAACTGCAAATGAATTCAAACCAAGTTACCTAGTTCCACTCAATCTTGTGAATTCCACCCTGAAAATGTTCCCCCAAACCAAACCAACAGGAAGGTCTGAAAACCCCCCATATGGATAGAATCATGGTCTCGTCATGCACACCAGATTATCTACCCAATAAAAGACCTAGTGTCCAGATCCTTCTCCAATCCATTTCCTTCTCAACAACTCACTTCAAGTTGTGGGAGCTGCATCTACTTCAAGGAGACAGAGACAGACTTTCCCAGAGCTAAACAGGCTCTGGAAGCTGCTGAGGTTGTCTCTTGCTTTCTCAACTCAAACAGAAGTTGCCCTGACCATCGAAGACCCGCAGCTTTAATGTCTCTTACTGCAGTTGTGGGGTGCCATTCCACTGGGGTGCCCACAGGCCCAACCAGGGATGCCGAAATCTGTTACTGGAAAGCTCAACACTTACCCACTAGTCACATCAGAAAAATAGGGACAAGTGGTTTGAGAAGAAGGAAATAGAAGTTTATTAATTCACTGAGAAATGGGGAGGCTGGCAGACTTGTCTCAAAAAATACCAGCCTCCCTCAAATACGTGAAATTTTAACAATATATTTAACCCTGTGTATCTAAAAGAGTATCATTTCAACATATAATCAATATAAAAAATTAAGATATTTTACATTCTTTTATCCATGCTAAATCTTCATAATCCAGTGTATATTTTACACTTATAATATAGCCCATTTCTGACCAACCCCTTTTCAAATACTCAGCTGTTACATGTGACCTGTGGCTACTGTGTTTGAGAACACTGTTCTAAACTGGAGTATAATCAGGAACTGTGGAAAAACTGTCCAATGTTATAAAAATCTTCATAGCCCCATATCTACAAATTATAAAGTTACTCCCAATTTATTAAAAAAAAAAAGATTAAACTATCAAATGTAAGGAAATAATTTCCATGAATTCATAGTACTATAATGCAGTTTGACATGCCTTACCGTATGGTCATTCAAACTCACGTCCAAATCTTTTTTTTTTTTTTTGAGACAGAGTCTCATTACGTCACCCTCGGTAGAGTGCCATGGCGTCACAGCTCACAGCTACCTCAAACTCTTGGGCTTAAGCAATTCTCTTGTCTTGGGCTCCCAGAAGCTGGGGCTATAGGTGCCTGCCATAGCACCCTGCTATTTTTTTTGTTGTCACTGTTGAGCAGGCCCAGGCTGGGTTTGAACCCACCAGCCTTGGTGTATGTGACCAGCACCCTAACCACTGAGCTACAGGCACCAAGCCATCATGTCCAACTCTTAAAGCTTGGTCAAATACCAAACGAGATAGTAATAACAACAATAATGATAACAATAACAGCTAACATTTGAGTGCTTTATTATGTACCCAGTACTGTTCCAAGTGTTTTACATGGATTAACTCATTGAAGAAAAGAGGCTAATTGTTATTAACAGATTTAAGCTCCTAAATATCAATTACATAAATAACATACAGGTATTTCAGGAATAATTGTCTTTTTTTCTCTCTCCATGATTATCTTAACATTTCATTTCATATATGTACCCATCTCTATGACTTTATATTATTTCAAAATGTTTACTCCTTCTCAACACCTTATAGTATTCCCTTCTGCCATATATTTTTGGGATTAAATTATATTCACTTTAAAATTTTATTTTTCCTTAGCTTCCAATGTTTTTATACTGGTTTTATCCATAGCAAATATCATCTTCCCTAAGAAATGCAACGTCTAGCTTTGCATCATTAATATTTTGTAGTTACTATTTACGTAGACTGTCTTCTTTACTCTCTCTCTCAAATACCTACAATATAGTGTTTATAACACTACTGGACAGAGCAACAGATGCTGAATCAAATGATGCTGCATAACAAAGCTGTATTGTGATTTTCTCTCTCTCTCTCTCTCTTTTTTTTGTAAGAAACAGGGTATACAGAACAGACTGGAGGATAGTAGCATGATCACAGCTCACTGTAGTTTCTAATCCTTGGGCTCAAGTGATCCTTCTGCTTGAGACTCTCAAGTAGGTGGGGCTACAGGCATATGCCACCATACTCAGGTAATTTTTTTTTTCATTTTATGTAGAGATGTGGATCTTACTATGTATCCCAGGCTGGTATCAAACTCTTTGCCTCAAGCAATCCTCCCACCTCAGTCTTCCCAAGTGCTAGGACTATAGATGTGAGCCACTGCACCCCCCCCACAGTTTATCATCTTAGTTCCTTTACTCTTTTAATTAAAAAAAAAAAAGGAAGCAGTGTTTTCATTTACATCCTTAATGAATAACCATAAAAATAATTCAACACCTTTTACACTGTGTAAATAGTTTAACTTTTCATTTTGCCACTACACATAATACTAAGCCTCTTCTTTTATCACAGAGATTCTCAGGAAAAATTAGTAAGTTGAGTCTTTTCAACAGTTTAGCAGGCTGTTCATACTACCTCAGGCAAAAGCAAACACGAACACAATCTACCCTTTTCCCTTTCTCAATTTCTTGAGATACTGAGGGGATAGCAACAGTAAGGATTCAACTAACTTTACCAATTCATATTTAAGTGCTTGAAGGAACTGCAAAAAGGTGTTCTATGATGCTTGCTTTCATCGGAGTAACATCTTAATGATGAAACAACTTTATCTCCAGATGAATAGATATCCAAATCTTCTGTCAAAAAAAAAGAAAACACCAGGGATTACACACTACAATCAGACACTAGGTATTTCATTCTAGGCTCCTTTGGCAAGACAGAAAATTTACTGAATGATTTTTTATCTGTGTGTCTGCCTAATGCAAACTAACAAAAAAAAGGACCAAATCTTATATTTATTTAGCACTTCACTGATTACAAAATGCTTTTCCATCCATTATTTTACTTGATCCTAGCAATAACCCTATGAAACAAGCAGAATAGGTGCTTTTAACCCTATTCTATAGGTTAAGAAGCTAAGGATCAGAAAAACTATGCCACCTTTTCCAAATAACACAGCCAGCTAATGTATAACTTGCAAATTCAGAACCTAGACTAAAATACAGAATCCAGCCTTTCTACTTAAAGATGATACCTCTTTGGTGCTCAAATATTTAATAAATTGTTAGCCTACAATTAAATTCAGTAAATAAAAAGAAAAGGACAATTTCTGTGACAAGATTTGAAGTACTTCTAAATGTATAAATCCGGCCAGGCACGGTGGCTTACGCCTGTAATCCTAGATATCTGGGAGGCCCAGGCAGATGGCCTCCCCTGAGCTCAGAGGTTTGAGACCAGCCTGAGCAAGCACAGAACTCTACTTCTAAAAATAGCCGGGTGTTGAGGTGGGCGCCTGTAGTCCCAGCTACTATGGAGGCTAAAGCAAGAGAATCACTTGAGCTCAATAGTTTGAGGTAGCTGTGAGCTATGAAACCACAGCACTGTACTGAGGGTGACAAAGTGAAACTCTGTCTCAAAAAAAAAAAAAAAGAAAAGTATAAACCCTTCTCTAATAGTCATCTTTACTCTCTCGGAAATTTAATGATAATTTAAATTTAACTATAGCTAGACAAGGTGGCTCACACCTGTAATCCTAGCACTCTGGGAGGCCAAGGCAGGTGGATTGCTTGAACTCGCGTGTTGAAGGGCAGCCTGGGCAAGATAGAGACCCTGTCTCTACTAAAAATACAAAAACTAGCCTGGTGTTGTGGCAAACACCTGTAGTCCCAGATACTCAGGAGGCCGAGGCAAGAGGATTGCTCAAGCCCAGAGAGTTTGAGGTTGCTGTGAGCTACAATACCATAGCATTCTACCTAGGGCAATGGCATTAAGACACTGTCTCAAAAATAAATAAATTTAACTAAAATTTTTAGTTATATTTTGGAAGACTGGAAATTTGGGGGCAAATTTCAAACTAAAGTACAATTTTAATTTAAGAGAGTTTAATATAATGGACTCAGTATTATCTGGAATTTTTTTTCATTCTGAAGGAATGTTTCAGAAGAGTGTTTTTCAAATCAAGTCATTAAAGATAATTATACCAGCTTATCCAATTAGCTGGCATAATTCACCAAAGCAAACATGAATAAATGATTCCAAAATTCAAAGTGAAATAGTTTAGGAAAAAAATTGCCACATCTGATGAACATTTAAAGACATACTGTTTTTGCTGCAATTCTCCCAAACATTAATGATTAGACTTACTAGTAACAACATAACCTAAGAAGCACTAATAAATTAATAAACCAGAATTTAATACATATTAACAGATATACATGTTAGCTATAAATTATCACATGACATTATAAGCTCTCCATCTCAATTTTTTTCAAGTACATTTTTTGACAAATTCCTCTTCTAATGTAACAGTTAATATCCTAATGACTTAGGAAAGTTTGTACCTAAATAAAAAACCAAAAAAACCCCATTAGTTTTCTTTACCCAACATAAAGGTTTTTTTTTGGGGGGGGGGGGTTGCTTTTTTTTCCCAGCAGGTGAGTTGTTACACACTCCTTAGCAGGTTCCAACTTCCATGACCACTGTCTCGCTTACTCAATATAGTTTAATGTTTAACATCATCAAGGCTGACATACTATAATTTAAAATACCAAAATAAGTAATTTAATTGGATTTCCAAAAATATCTTAATACATTTACCCCCAGAATCATCATTACTATTAGCTTATTACCAGGATAAAAGAAAGCTCAGTATCACGAGATTTAGCACTGATCATAAGTCTAAACAGTATTTTTTCAAAAACCTCTCAAATTAACCTTGTTAATTTAGCCCCTTTATACAAAATACTCTAATGGCTTACCTAGGGAGGTTAGAGAGCTTCTCTTATATTCAGCCTGATGAAAATCTGAAAATTCATACTAAAAAAAAGACATATTTAATTTGTTTTCTAAGAATCAATTTACTGCCTCAAGTTATTTCCCCACAAATTACATATTAATTACAAAGGCAAAATTATGAAAATTATGGTGGAGAAATGTGGTAGACACCACCTTAACCAAGTGACCAAAGTTAACACCACCAATAATGAGACAAACCAACATCACGTACCTCTTGATTCATCATCAACATCATGTACCTCTTGATTCACCGCCCATCACTCATCTCCCATCCCTGCCAAAAACGCACCACCAGAATCTAATCGAGGTATCTATCCATCAGGCAAACCCACCCTGATGGACCTTCTAATAAATAATTTTACGCTTTTTAAAACTACCAACGTTACTAAAAACAAAGGCATTTCTTCCAGATTGAAGGCAACAAGAGACAACCAAATGGCGCGCCATGGACCGCAGAGTAGTCAAGTTCACTCTTGGACTGGATATGCACCAGGCAAAAATTTTACTACAAAGGACATTATTGAGATAATTAGCAAAACTTAAACATGAACTATAGATTGCTCAGTATCATTGCACCAGTGCTTAATTTCCTAAAAATACTACTGTCCTTATAAAAAAGAATGTCCTTATTTTCAGGAAAAACACTAAATTATTCATATTTAGGAATAAAGACGCATGACGCCATCAAATTGCCCTCAAATTGGGGAAAATGTGTATGGAGAGTGAGAGAACGAATGATAAAGAGAATGTGGCGGGAAAACAACTAGTGAATTCAAGTAAAGGATATTAGGGAGTTCTGCAACTTTTAAGTTTGAAATCATTTAGGTAAGATGCTCTGAAAAAGAAATCTAATCATTTTGCTAAACTCTGCTCGCATTTCAAAGTACAAATTGCACAACTTCTACAACGCCGTACCAATGCTGTGCATAACATTAAGCTTGCGATGGACATCTGCGGGCGTCCAAACCCCAGCAGCCACAGGACCCCACTGAACTGGCTTTCCCAGCAGCCTCCTGCCCCGCAAAGCGGCCCCGACCCTCCTCGAGGCCTCACCTCGACGGGGCAGCTGCCCCTTAGTCCGTAGCGGCTTTTGAGACGCTCCACTACGAAATCCTGCCCCGGCGGCTTGACTACCCTGCGGTCCATGGCGCGCCGCAACCACCGCGGTCTCCCCGGGAACCGCGTTCAAACCCGCGGCTCGGCGCGGTGGAGGCGGGGCTTGCGCTGCGCGCGTGCGTCATGACGTAGATCCGGCCCCTAGGGCTACGTACGGCCGATAGGGCTGTACCTCGCAGATGTCTCCTTAGTCCCGGTTCTCACCTTACAGATGTAGGAGAACAAGTGGCTCCGCGTCTACCCGAGTGTGCCACGGAAGCAGTGCGGCCGACCGGCCCATGTGCGAGCCGAAGGTACAGAGGCTGAATCAGCCTGCAGAGCCCCCCTGCAGCTCGCACTGAATATATTTTAATGTGCAAGTTGGGGGCATTTGCACTTCCCAAAGTATACCTGGCTTTTCATCAAAGGTGGGCTTTGTTAACTGTCATATAAAAGAAAAACATAAAGAAAAGGAATGCTAGGCGTAGAAATTGCAGAGGATTACCTCTTTACTTTCTCTATGTTCCATATGTGGTTAACGGTAACACAATAATTAAAACTTAAGTTCCTTGAAAAAACTGCTTTTTTAAAAAAACAGCTTTTCCTGGGCAGCGCCTGTGCACGGTAAAGGAGTAGGGCACCAGCCCCAAATGCCGGAGGTGGCAGGTTCAAACCCAGGCCCGGCCAAAAACTGCAAAAAAAAAAAACCAAATTTCCCCAGTGCCTACAACTGCCTAGCACTTAGCAGGTGCTCAATATTTATTGCCATGGTTTCCCAACCTGAAAATCTATGTTCAACAGAGACTGAGGGAGACAATTGTACAACCACTTAATGTCTCTTGCTGAACTGTACTGATGTAATCATTTACTCTTCTAAATTGTAACTGTAAACTGCAAGTCTGGAGTAACAAATGAGATTCTATGGATTATTCTTAAAGTTGTCTAAATGCCCAAGTGTTGTAAGATCAATACTTTTAACAAATTAGTTATATGAAAATTGAAAATAATGCTTTTTTGCCATAAAGTACCACTTAAAATGTACAAATAATGAATTACTTTATTCTATCTTTAAGCAGATTTTAATGAGACAATATAAAATCCAATCATCTTTTAAAAAAAGAAAAAAAATACATATTGTGGGTTTATACCACATCAGTGATTAACAAAGAGAAATCACAAAGTCCTTTCCCAAAATGTGACACAAAGACTTTCTTATAAAAATGCCACAAGTCATGGTTAAGCATCTTTGGAATACTAATAATGGAAAAGTCCGTTTACATGTCATTTTGTCAAATTTTTGGTCAAAGTTTTGCTAAAGCTTTCTATTTCATAACTTTAATGTTTTAGGATAGCACAGAAATCCATAAAAAGTCTCTTTAAAAGCACTTACATTTACTTAAGAATTATTCAAAACTCATGACAAAGTCATCAATTGTTCCAGCTAAAAAGTTATAACACACTTTACATCAATTTATATTACATAGGTCTCAAAAGAAACCAATTTGCAATATTAAATGTGCACATATGTAGTCCATGTTCTTTTCATGGTTCAACTAACACATCTGGATATACTGATTTCAAGTATGGTTTGGGGGTCAAGTGGACTGAGTGATGATATTCTATCACCCATTAGGACATTTTCTCCCCTTGTGTATGACTGATAGTTGAACAAGTATTTACTATAGGATACTCTATTTCCAAATTTTCCTAGAATGAGTAAACCTGTCTTTTCTCACTAAACAAAATGAGATAATTTCACTGGGAAGAACATAGGAAGGTGGAAAACAGTCAAAATTCATGATTGGAATGTACAAAATTTTGTTCTCTAACTGGATTCTTTGTAGTTCTATGAATAGGTCAATTAAGAACACCCTCTTTTCCTCAATAGTTTACCTAATATTTGATGCAAGCCATTTCCAAATACTTTTCTGTGTGTATCAAACTTAGAAAATTACATGCTACTTTGAGTTTACTGACTTTGTCTCCTTACATCTAGTACTAGAATGACAACTAGATGCACAAGTAATTAATTATTTTACATGTCATGGCTCTTATGAATTGTCATTCTATTTCTGCTACAAAATTCACCAGAAAAAGAACTGCAACAATCTATTATAAAGCAAATCTTTAACCAAGACCATGGTATGGACTTTCTAAAAATCACTGTGATTCATAGTTTATCACAATAACTGCAAGGAAAAATGCAAAATCTATCATCGGAACCAAGCTGCAGTTTCTGAGGTAGTAGAGACAGATGAAAGTTTAAAAAGGAAAAAACAAAAAAACCCCATAAATACAACCAAGGAAAATAGTCAACTTGTTTAAAATGTAAAAATTAATTTAATACCTTTGAAAAGGCACAGAATGCTACATATTTTAAGAAAGAAAGGTACTCTATTAAAAGTTAACTTATAGCTATACAGGAGGCGTAAAGATTACAGAAGAGCACTTCAGTTAACTCAACCTTCTGTTGCTCTACCTATTCAAAAATGAGTATGCATAAATGAACACAACAAATAGTTAAGATTATCAAATATATTCAAATCTAAAATAAAATTATCAAGTTGTGGTCCCTTTATTTAAATGGTAAGTATATCCATGCAGAAGTCCAAATATCTTAAAAGGAAATAAAATTTAAATTGCATATATCATATTCCTTCAATAGTTTAAGAAGGTCTATTGCTTTTAACAAGATTAATATTGTTCCATTGTAATACAAATATATCAGGAGTACATAAACACAAGTACACCTGAAATACACCAGTGTTAAAACTTTTATTTCATACCATGCAAGGTCAATTATAACACATTAAAAAGTGACAACAGCTATAAGCTGCATTTTTACATTTATACATCAAAAACGTCCATTTTCAAAAGCTGAACATAATTACTATATTGCCTTTAACAGCTAAGCTTCAATTCAACTGCTTATACAGAAAAAATTTACTATGAAAATCAATGATTTTATAGCTGTCCACATTCTGTGATACTTATTCTTTTATTAACAGACCCTTTAGGAGAACCAAATGATTCAATCTTTCTCACAGTATCCATGCCATCCTTAACAAACCCAAACACTACATGCTTAAAGTCCAAATGTTCTGCTTTCTTCAATGTTATAAAAAACTGAGAATTATTGGTATCCCGGCCTCGATTGGCCATGGAGAGTAACCCAGGACCGGTATGTTTCACATCAAAGTTTTCATCTTCAAATTTGTCTCCATAAATTGACTTTCCACCTGTTCCATCATGTTTGGTGATATCTCCCCCCTGCAAAAAGATTTCAGTTAGTAGGAATCCAAATAAAACATTAAAATATACACAGAACTCATCACTACCGGACAAATTTTTAAAAATAACCCAGTAGTGTTAAGAATGCAGTTTGAAAACTAAGAAATATGTATTTTTGGAAAGAAAAATAAAAAATGAAAAGATCTTTTTCCTACCACTCAGATTCTATTAGGTTTCAAGTATTAAAAGTTTAAACTATTTTAGGCAGAAAGTTTTCAGTAGGGGTAGGTAAAGGGGTAGTGACACCAACTAATGTGTGGAATAACTAAAGAAATCTTAGAAAGATAGGATGAGGCCAAGGAAAAACACTCAAATTTCCCAAATTAATCTGGTAGACTCTTCTAGACTTTAATTGTAATACACAGTTAATACTTACCTGACAAACAAAATCTGGAATTACTCTGTGAAAAATGGAGTTCTTGAAACCAAAGCCTTTCTCTCCAGTGCACAGTGCTCTGAAGTTCTCAGCAGTTCGAGAAACAATGTTGGAAAATAGTTCCATGGTTATACGTCCTAGAGGCTCACCATCTGCACTAACATCAAAAAACACCACAGGGTTGGTCTCCTTTGATAATTCTGCTGCCAGTGATACATGTCCTTTCTGGAGTTTCAATAAATTCTGTTGACATTCTTCAAATTTTTTCTTAAAAAAATCAGCCACATCTTTAGTTTTAAATCTCACTGCAAGTTGCTCTACTTTTGCTTCACCATCTGTTGAAGAAAAAAGAAACAGGACCTTTGTGTTAACTGTTATAAATTGTTTCATACCTTTGTTATGGATTTTAGTAAAGTCCACAATATGAAAAGTAGCATCTGAATGTAGAAACTCACCAGCATAATCTGAGGCAGTCCAAACTAAAGCATTATTTGAAACATTTAAGGGTTTTAATTCCATTGTTTTGGTAATAACATGGTTTGCACACACTTTAAAGACCTGGTCTCTTCTCATTAGGATCCGATAGTAGTTCTTCACTGTATGCCAAAGAATCTTTATATCTCCAACACCACGCTCTTTCCACTGATTGACATCCCGATCCCATCTGTAAAGTTTGGCTCTTTCTTTAAACAAAATTTCTTCATCTTCCTCTCCAGATTTTACTTCTACCTGTAATAGTACATAGATTTATTTAAGCAGTTGCTTATAATAAATTCTATAACAAATTCCAAAGATCAAAATTCCTTAAAAGATATTTTCTTTGTGATGATTTTAACAGAACTTCTGTGTTATTAAAATTATATCCTAAAGCTAGGAATACATCTGATTTTGTTGAGGCAGTGAAAAACTGATTTGTCCTTCAAAATCTTTTCTTTAAAAAAAGGGGGGAAAAACCCACTTTAATCCATTTGGAATTTGCACTGGGATTTAACAGGAAACATAGATTCAATGTTACCCTTTCTAGATGGCCACCCAGTGGTCTGAATACTCTTTACTAAAATGCCCCATTTTTTACCTCAAAAAAAAAAAAAAAAAAAAAAAACCATTTTCTTTTACACAGTATTCATTCTCATTCTCTTCTTGGAAATTAAATGCCTTCCTTATAGGACAGAAGAGATTTCAAAAATGTTTATTATGGGGCAGTGCCTGTGGCTCAGTGAGTAGGGCACCAACCCCATATACAGAGGGTGGCGGGTTCAAACCCAGCCCTGGCCAAACAGCAACAACAAAAAATAGCCGGGCGGCTGTAGTCCCAGCTACTCAGGAGGCTGAGGCAAGAGAATCGCCTAAAGCCCAAGAGTAAAGATCTATTTTCACAGTAAAGGTTGTTGTGAGCTGTGATGTCATAGCACTCTATGGAGGGCAACAAAGTGAGATCTGTCTCTAAAAAAAAAAAAGTTTATTATGTTTTAAAAACAAACATGATATTCTACAACATATGAAAAAAATTGCTTTTCCCAACAATTGCATATGGAAATTTACCAAGCAACATTCATATGAAAACTTCAGACAGACAGTGTATACTGAAAGGCTGATGCCCAATAAATTGAGCTTCCATTTCAAATTGTAAATATTCTCAAATGCTAACAACAATATACCTACAATCAAGCCAGGATAAGCTTTAATCTTAAAATGAAAAATGAAGTATTAGTAAAATTTTCATTCCTTAACATTTACCTCTGGTAATGACACTATTGGCTCAAAATGGATATCTTCATTATGAACTACTTCTTCATCACTACCTTCTTCATCCTCGCCAACTTTACTGGTTGATTGTGTTCCAAACACAGTTGCCCCGGTATTTGCCCACTGAAAATTTTTATCTGGTGGATAAATTAGGATATTTAAACATTGGTTTGTTTTTTTTGTTACTGTTCTGAAACACTGTTATATTTTTGCAAGTTTTTTATCCTACTGTTAGAGTATTTCATTAATGCATCTAATTTCCAAATATATAGCTAATAAAAATGTTTAAAATTATATTACTCTGGCAAGTTCAACTCATGTAGTGAGCATAAAGTACATTTAGTACTGTTTTTGCTCAGTCACAAAGATAAGATGGTCTGCCTTAGGTAAACTTCATACTGAACTACATAAGAATTTCCACTAATGAAGTAGGTTCTTGAAAGTACATACCTAAAATTTTGAAAACTTAGCTCAGCTTTCAGAAGTGATCTCTGTCATAAAGTCTTTTATCACATGTGAAAAATAACTTTTGAACCTAAAAATGTCCTTGAACAAGCCAAATCTGCTACTTTCAAACTACCCACAATAGCCTAAACACATGTTTATAACTTCCACACCTCATCTTCTTCCTGAAGAACCTAGTGTTAGAATTTAGATTTCTTGGCCAGGTTGATTGGTAAGTAGCCTTTGGAGAAGGTCTCTGAATTACCCTTTCTTCAGGGGATACTACATTGGTAAGGCTTACCACTTCAGTGCAGGAGACAGTGATGGCCTATCTCCTCCATTCTGAAAGATCCTGAGAACTAAAAGGTTCTTTCTCCATTCCCCTTAACTTACATGGCCCATCCTACCACATTCCCTCCCCACTATCTCAGAGGAAAAAAACATCTCTTTTATCTTTTTATTACTTACAGAACCCTGTAATCTATGCTAAAGACTCGGAAGAAAGGGAAAATGTCACAGAGCACCAAAAAGGTAACTCAGCACCTTAAAGAAAGAACATGTGGATAAATAAATCAACTTTTTTTTTTTTTTGAGACAGAGCCTCAAGCTATCCCCCTGGGTAGAGCGCCATGGCATCACGCTCATAGCAACCTCTAACTCCTGGGCTCAAGCGAGTCTCCTGCCTCAGCCTCCCAAGTAGCTGGGACTACAGGCGCCTGCCGCAACGCCTGGCCATTTTTTGGTTGCAGCCATCATTGTTTTTTGGCAGGCCCGGGCTGGGGATTCGAACCCGCCACCTTAGGTGTATGTGGCTGGCGCCTTAGCCGCTTGAGCCACAGGCGCCAAGCCAATAAATCAACTTCTAATGAAGATTTAATGGAGAAAAAAATTAAATACAAAAAAGGGACATACAGAAGAAATGATTTGAAAATAAGTAAATCACAACCCCAGGCTTTCTGAAAGTAGGAACTGATGATCAGGATAAGAGAAAAATTGGGGTGGCACCCACAGGACACTGGACACACACACTGAGGCTGTTGGGTTTGAGCCCGGCCAGGTCAGCTAAAATAACAATGACAAATGCAAGAAAAAAATAGCCAGGCGTTGGTAGTCCCAGCTACTTGGAAGGCTGAGGCAAGAGAATAGCTTAAGCCCAAGTTTGAGGTTGCTGTGAGCTGTGATGCCACAACACTCTTCTCAGGGCAATAGGATGAGACTCTGTCTTCAAAAAAAAAAGGGAAAAACTCAAAAATATCCAGGATCTTTAACTGGAAATAACCCTAGGATATATGTGGCACAAAAATGTTTAAATTCTTCTAAAACAGTAGTTTTCTGCCTTTGTTGTGTATTAGAACAATTACTTTGTAAAATATCAGTGTCTGGGTGTCACACTCAGAAATGCCAATATAGTTATTCTTTTTAAAAGGGCTCCTGGATAATTTGAAGAGAAAGCCAAAAGCTGAAAACTCCTTCCTTAAAGAGACCAGAAGAGAAAATTTACAAAGTAGAAAAGGTATACATGTGAATAATCAGTATAAATTACAAAATAACAATTCTAGATAAGAGTGCCTAGGAGGCTTCTGTGTGTTTTGCAAAAACATTAAAAAGTCTGAAGCAAATGTGATGAAATAGCAAGCTGTATCAAAGGTGGGTGTAGTTTTGCTTGCATAAGATATATTACACAACATACATGGAATAGTCAACAGACCTGTATGCACAGAATTTTCAGAAAAAAAAATGAACATAAAACACAAAGAAATAAAAGAAAACAAAAGAGGTTCAGTGCCTGTGGCTCAAGAGGCTAAGGCACCAGCCACATACACCTGAGCTAGCAGGTCTGAATCCAGCCCGGGCCTGCCAAACAACAATGATGGCTGCAACCAAAAAACAGCCGGGCATTGTGGCGAGCGCCTGTAGTCCCAACTACTTAGGAGGCGGAGGCAGGAGAATTGCTTGAGCCCAGGAGTTTAAGGTTGCTGTGAGCTGTGATGGCACAGCACTCTACCCAGGGTGACAGCGTGAGGCTCTGTCTCAACAACAAAAAAAAAGGAAACAAAAGAGATAGAAAGATGAACAGATGAAAAGGCAACCACCACACAAATAGTATAATGAAGAGCCAAGAGCAGTGACTCTAAGTCTAAAAGTAAACAAAAGAAGTTTAAAGACCAAAGAGACCATCTAATGCCAAGTACAGAGGTACATATTAAAAAAAATTAAAAAAAAATCCACATTCTCAAACTCTTAAATCCTACAGGCTTCACTAAATGCAGAAGAAAGAAGATAGAAACTAAATCATCTGAAATATGCAAGTATGAAAATTCTCTATGAAAATCTAAAAGAAAACTGCAGAGCACTTATAGTTTCAAATAATTATTTTTAACAAACACATCTAAAAAGTAAGCATTCCACATACAAGAAATTTAACAAAAATAACAAAATTTAAAGCTAAATAAAAACAAAAGTAGAATCGCTAAAGCCCAAAGCGGCTTCCTTTAAAAGTATACAAACTCCTGCCAAACACAAGAACAAAACAAAGTGAGAATGTTTGAAAATGAAATACAAGCTTTTCTAACATATAATCTTGTTAAGAATGACAAGTAGGCCAGGCACATTGGTTCATGTCTACAATCCTAGCACTTTGAAAGGCCAAAATGGGAGGATCCCTTAAGCTCAGGAATTGGAAACCACCCTGAGCAAAAGCAACATCTTGTCTCCACTAAAAATAGAAAAGTTAGCTAGGTTTGTGGCAGATACTTGTAGTACCAGCTACTTGGGAGAGTGAGGCAAGAGGATTGCTTTGAACCCAGGAGTTTGAGTTTGCTGTGAACTAGGCTGATGCCATGGCATTCTAGCCAGGGCAATAGAGTAAGACACTGTCTCGGTGGAAAAAAAAGGAAAAGGCTCAGCACCTGTAGCTCAGTGGCTAGGGTGCTAGCCACATATACCTGGGCTGGTGGGTTCGAACCTAGCCCAGGTCTGCCAAACAACAATAACAACTACAACAAAAAAATAGCTGAGCACTGGGCATTGTAGTCCCAGCTACTTGGAAGGCTAAGGCAAGAGAATCGCTTAAGCCCAAGAGTTTGAAGTTGCTGTGAGCTGTGATGCCGTAGTACTCTACCAAGGGTGACATAGTGAGACTCTATCTTAAAAAAAGAATGGCAAATAAAGGCGACGCCTGTGGCTCAAAGGAGTAGGGCGCTGGCTCCAAACACCAGAGGGGGCGGGTTCAAACCCAGCCCCGGCCAAAAACTGCAAAAAAAGAATGGCAAATAGTAGTGAGAAGTGAGTGTGTAAGGCTTAGTAAGGCATGGCTCCCTTTTGATAATTTTAAGTCTTATCTATTTCCTAATTCTGAGCATAATATTGACATAGTACTTTTAAAAGGTACACTGAATAACAAGCAGCCTAACAATTTTTATTTGGCTTTATTTTGGTGAATAATTACATCCAGTGCATGGTTGTACTTATTTGACATAATACTTTTGATTTCAAGCTACTTAATAAATTAAAACAAAAATAAACAGTATCAGTGAAGCCATGAATTCTAACATTACATCATATCTGAAGGTATTTTAAACACCTATGTGTTTCTGTAGGTGACAGGAGCTATCAAAAAATGTAAATATTTAAGTGGGAAGAACAGTATTCTGAGAATTGTATTCATCATTAAAGCATATATCTTCAAGAAAATTTATTCCGCACATCAAACATCTTGTACAAGATCAATGTAGGTAGTGCCATCATCACAGATATGAAACGCATTACAAGAATAAGAAAACACTATACAATGAACGGCCATATGGAGATAAACTTGAAATAATAAAGGAAGTGGATTACTTTCTACAAATGCTACCAAAGTGGATTAAAAGTAGAAACAACACTGAAAGACAGAAAAGCTAAGCACAGTAATTAGCATCACCCTAATATTGAACTCCACAGAAAGTGCAAAACAGAAAACTACAAAACCAAAAAAAAAAAAAAAAAAGAGGAAACTACAAAATCACCTCTTAAAAATGTAAATTAAAAAATCGTGAAATATCCACAAGTCGTATCTAAAAATCAGGTCAAAAGAACAATGTTATCAAAGTCAGGATAATCCCAAGGTGAAAAATGATTCCGCACATCAGGATGAGGAGGACTATCAGAATGACTTACACTAAATTAGAGATAACTTTTATGATTTTATTAATAAATGTCCAAAATAAAATGTAGAAGCCCTTCATTATTGAAACATTAAACAAACTGGGGGAAGGGGTAGAGGAAGAATCTCCCAATTGAGTTATAACATTGTAATAAATGACTGTTTATTTCACTTGTGCTAAAATATCTCCTAATCTTACCTTTAGAACCAAAAGCAAAATCTCCAGAATTACTGGAAGCCAAGTCTGCAAATGACAGCCCTGTGCTACTTCCAAATCCAAATGAAACTGTTTTGCTTTCTACTGGCAAAAGGAAAAGAACAATTTAATATTTCATTTAAACATCAAAGCTTTACCCAGGTCTCAGAAAGAACAGTAGGCCTTCTATACTATAGGACCGGGGGTAGGGTGGGGTGGGTGGTGGGGGTGGTGGAATAGTGTTAGCATTCATATTCTAGTAAGTTACAAATATAACCAATTCCGAGCTTCTTCAATATTATTAACTTTATGGGTACCATATAGAAATACAGACCTATCTATATTAAGGCAGATATAGAACTATACAGTTTCAGCTTTCTATAAAAATAGAAACAACACTGAAAAAGATGGAAAGCAACTACAGTTTATATGCTTTAAAACAAGCATTCAGCCAAAGGCAGGGTTTTAGGAAGTATCTGTTTAAAACTTTGTGTTCTGTATTATAATAAGCTCATAAAAACTAAACATCCCATTTACACCTGGGCATTAGGACTTTCGGGTTCTTAATTCTGCCAACGTGTAACTGTGTGATCTCTCAAAGTCTTGTGCCTTACTTTCCTCATTTGAAAATGTATTGAGTTTTTAGGTGTGAAGTTACCTTCCTCTTCTAACACATTAAGACTCTGAACCATCTACATAAATATACTATTTGTAATGTTTAAAACTGTTTCTTAAAAAAAAAAATCAGGTAATGTAGACAAGGTAAACACATAAAAAAATGCAGTTTTAAAAGATACTTCCCACTTACTCCTCCCAAAAATTGAAATGGAAAAACAAAGGAGAAAGCAATACAACATATTAGTTACTATTAACTGAATACTAGTAAGTTTTAAGGCTGGTAGAGAAAGTCATCTAAGTAGTACCAAAAAATTTTATACCTACATTGTAGTATTTCTATAATTATGTTGCATATAATTAAAATATTTAAAATATGCTCAAGTGATAATATAATTCAAATAATATTCAACTGAAAAGACTTTCGCAAAGGAAATTACCACGTAAAGAAACTACTGCCTTTTAATATCAGGCTAGTTCAGAGTCATAATGCTTTGTATTCCCTAATAATCATATCTCTATCAATAAAAACACTTTTTTTTTTTACTCTTTGCCTCACGTATGAAGTTTTACCTTGGCTTGTAGAATCTGCATCAATTTCCTTTCTAGCAGACAAATCTACAGGTTTGTCTGCAGTTTCAGAAGACACAAGTGGTGAACTAGGAGATTTGTTAACAGACTCAGGTTCTTCAGATTTACTGAAAAAAGGTACTGTTACTTCAGTCCCACCTGTACATGCACTTTTGGCTGGGCTAGTTACTTCTTCACTGGGAGGTTTCTGCAAAGAGGAAGTAATAAAACATGCCATTAAATACTAATTTACAAAAATAATGAAATAACTGATTTCAAAAGAAACTGAAGACTTGTACTTCCAGACAAGATGGAACAACTATAAGAAGCCTCAGGGCCAGACACAGTGGCTCACGTCTGCCTATAATCCTAGCACTCTAGGAGGCTGAGAGGGGAGGATCACTTGAAGCCAGGAGTTCCAGACCACCTGAGCAAGGGTAAGAACCCATCCCCATGAAAAAGAAAAACTTTAGCCAATATACATGTGCTTGTAGTCCCAGCTCTTCGGGATACTGGGGCAGTCAGTTTGCCCCGGGAGTTTGAGGTTGCAGCTGTACTGTGCTATGATGACACCACCACACTCCAGCTTAAGTAACAAAGCAAAACTTTGTCTCAAAAAAAAGAAAAAAAAAAAATTACCATCTTACTCAAGCTCATCTACCTTATACCTGAGGCTTGGTTGGGAGGTTGGTAACTGCAGCACAGCCTCTAGGGTTTCTCCAGTCTCCCACCCCTAGTCCAAGGGCGCTGCTCCAACCCCCAGACCAGCAATGCTGCCTGGTGGTATAAGACAGTTCCTCCACCTCACTGTTGCTTCCACTCTTGGAATTTGATATTTAATTTTTTAAAAATATACCCAGATAACATCATAAGATCAAGAGCAGGGCAACACAAAAATGTACATTCTCACCACTTTTATTCAACATCATACTAGAAAGTCTAACAAGATAAAACAAAAAAAATAATAAAATAAAACAAAAGGAAATAAAAGGCATGAAGATTATAAAGGTAAAAAATAAAACTGTCTTTGTTCACTGATGACATGATTGGCTATATTAAAAAAAACCCACAAAGAATAGGCAAGGAACTCCTGGGACTAATATTGATTATTAAAGTTTTACAAAATAACAAGTGAATATACAAAAGTCAACTGCCTTTTAATAAACCAGCAACAAATAAGAATTTGAAACCAAAAACACAGTACCATTTACATTAGCACAAAAACCCAAAACTGGATTAAAATGCCAAAATATGTATACTTACAAAGAAAACTATAAAATTCTGATAAAATAAATAAAAGAAAATGTAAATAAATGGAGACATACTCCATGTTCAATACTGTGATGATGTCAACTCTTCTCAACTTGACCTACAGAATTAACACAATTCCAATCAAAACCCCATCTAGTTATTTTGCAGGTATGGGCAAACTTATTCTAAAGTTTATATGGAAAGATAAAAGACACAAAATAGACAAAAACAATACTAGGTCTGACACCATAAAACTCTAAGACTTACTACAGGGTGTCCCAAAAGTTGCCCCTAAAGTCATTATACATACACAAAAATAAAGGTAAAAAGCTAAAATAACTTTAGAAAATATTAACTACAAAATTTTATAAAGAGGTGGTCAACACAGAATATTTTATTAAATTTTAGAGATTTTATAATATTTTGCAAACTGGATATATTTAGCCATAATACCCCATTTTCCTATGTATGGTAACTTCAGAGGTGACTTTTGGGATGCTCTGTATTGACCTTCCATCATCAGGATAGATAGTATTAGTGAAAAAATAGGCAAATAGATGATGGAACAAAACAGAGAGCCAAGAAACAGACCCACACAAATATACGCAAGGAAATTCAACGAACTGTCTTTTCCAGAAGTAGTGCAAAAACAACTGGACAATGTGTACAAAAAAATAAATCCATACAGGCTGGGTGCAGTGGCTCATGCCTGTAATCCCAGCACTCTGAGAGGCCAAGGCTGGAGGATCCCTCAAGCTCAAGAGTTTGAGACCACCCTGAGCAAGAGTGAAACCCCATCTTTAATAAAAGCAGAAAGATTAGCTAGGTGTTGTGGCTGATGCCTATTGCTCCAGTTACTTGGGAGGCTGAGGCAGGAGGATCGCTTGAGCCCAGGAGTCTGA
Source organism: Otolemur garnettii (assembly GCF_000181295.1). Lineage (NCBI taxonomy): Eukaryota > Metazoa > Chordata > Mammalia > Primates > Galagidae > Otolemur > Otolemur garnettii. Next base: position 10,729,320 of record NW_003852457.1, read on the forward strand.
AGTAGCTGTGAGTTGAGCTGATGCCATGGCACTCTAGCCTAGGCAACAAAGTGAGACACTGTATGAATAATAAATAAATAAATAAATCCATGCACAGATTTTGTATCTTTCACAAAAAATATTAAAATGCATTAAAGACATAAATATGAAGTGTAAAACTTATAAAACTTCTAGAATAAAATATAGGAGCAAATCCAGGTGACTTTAGGTTTACTAATAATTTTTTTGATAAAACACCAAAAGCAAGATCCATGAAAGAAAAAAATTGCTAAGTTAGATTTCACTAAAAACTGCTATTTTGTGAAAGACATTGTTAAGAAAATTAAAAGACAAGCCATGTAACCAGGAGAAAATACCTATAAACACCTATCTGGTAAAGGACTTGTATCCAAAATCTACAAAGAATCATGGAGACTAAAAGACAGTGACACTTTTGAAGTGCTGAAAGAAAACTGTGAACCAAATGAAAGTTCTATAGGTAGGCCAAAAATAGTAGAGGGAATCCTAGAATGCTTGGAATGAAAAAATACAGAAAATGGTAAATATCTGTGATAAATAAACTGTTGTTCACTTTTTAGGTTTTTAAAAATATGATTGTGGAATGCAAAATTTGGTAAAATTTTTGATGTATGTAGATATAATTCACAATAACTACCATCATAAAGGAAGAGTGTTAAAAATATATATATAGTTCTAATGCTTCTATATTTTACTTGAAAAGAAAAAATAATAATTCTAAATAGTTTCTGTAAAGTTTCATGTATATATTATAAATTCTATTAGCAAGCACTAAAAAAATTACATGAATAGTTAAAATTATAGAAAATTTTAGAAGAATTCTGAATACTATTAAAAAATTAGTTCAAAAGAGGACAGGAAAGAGAAATCAGAGTAATGGAAAATAGAAGGAATACACAGAAAACTAAAAATAATTTGGTTTGATTATCCAGTCTCAGGATCTAAAGAAAAAAGACTGAAGAACCTACAATCCCATTACTAGGCATCCACCCAGAAGAAAAGAAATCATTTTATCATAATGACATTTGCTCTAGATGTTTATTGCAGCTCAATTTACAATTGCCAAAATGTGGAAACAACCTAAATGTTCACCAAGCCAAGAATGGATTAACAAACTGTGCTATATGTATACCGTGGAATACTATTCAGCCATTAAAAAGATGGGGACTTTGCATCTTTTATATTAACTTAGATGGAGTTGAAATACATTCTTCTTAGTAACAGTATCATAAAAATGGAGAAGGAAGAATCCAATGTACTCAATACTAATACAAAGCCAGTAGACAATCTAATATACACCCACATAAGAGAAAAACTCAAATCAATTCAAGGTGGGGGCAGGGGAACAAGGGAGCACAGAGAGAAGAGGGAGGGGGATGGGTGTGCTCCCACTTCAAGGGCACAATGGTAAGGTATATGGCACACCTCAATTATAAGAAGGACTCTACCTAACAAATGCAAATATTGTAACCTAATTCTTTATACCTTCAAATTAACCTGAAACAATAAAAATTTTTAAAACAACTTTTTAAAATTGACAACTAAACAAGCCTTCACAGACCTATGTGACACCATCAAGCATATCAATACTTGTTTTGATGGTGTCACATATGCTTAATTGGGGTCCGGGGGCAAAAAGAATTATCTGAATGTCTGAAAACATCCATTGGAGAAAAACAGTCTACACATTCAAGATGCTTTATGATCTCCAAGATAAACTTAAAATCATATGTACCCGCACACATCATAGTCAAACTGTAACAAAACAAATACTAAGAAATCCTCAAAATAGGAAGAGAAAAAATATCTTGTCACATACAAAGGATCTTCAACAAGATTATAGCAATCTTCTCTCATCAGACACTATAGAACCCAGAAAGCAGTGGGATAACACATTCAAAGTGCTAAAAGAAAGTCAATCAAGAATTTCTACAGATAGCAAAACTATCACCAAAAACTAAAAAGCAGGGTGGCGCCTGTGACTCAGTGGGTAGGACGCCAGCCCCATATACCAAGGATGATAGGTTTGAACCCGGCCCCGGTCAAACTGCAGCAACAACAACAATAACAACAACAAATAGTCAGTGTTGTGGTGGGCACCTGATCACATGAGCCAGCTACTCGGGAGGCTGAGGCAAAGAGAACAGCCTAAGCAAAGGAGCTGGAGGTTGCTGGGAGCTGTGACATCACAGTACTCTACAGAGGACGGTAAGGTGAGACTCTGTCTCAAAAAAATAAAAAGTAAATTAAGACATCTCAGTTAAGGAAAAACTGAAATAATTTATTGCCAGGAGAAAATCTAGGTGACCTTGGGTTTAGTAATGATTTTTTAGATCTGCTTTACAAGAAATACTAAAGGAGTTCACAGGATGAACTGAAAAGACATAGATTTACCGCAAATCCACACCAAGATATAAAGATAGTAATGATAGTAAGCAAACATAATTTTTGTTTTTAAGATGGTCTCACTCTATTGACCCAACTAGAATGCAGTGGCATCATCACAGCTGAATGCAACCTCAAACTCCTGGGCTCAAGCCATCCTGCTGCCTAAGTCTCCTTAGCAGCTGGGACTACAGGTGCCCATCACCATATTTGGTTAATTTTTTCTATTTTTAGTAGAGACAAGGTCTTGTTCTTGCCTACGCTGATCTTAAACCCTTGAGCTCAGGCAATCTTCCCCTGTCAGCCTCAGTGAGTGCTAGGATTACAGGTGTGAGCCACTGCACTGGCCAGAAAACATAATTTTTTTTGGTAATTCTTTCCTTCTCTTGTCATTTAAAAGACAACTATGTTAATGAGCTATAAGGTATTTTAGGGCCAAGACTAGGAGCTCATGTCTGTAATCCTAGTACTCTGGGAGGCTAACACAGGAGGATCACATGAGCTAAGGATTTTAGGACTAACCTAAGCAAAAGCAAGACCCCATTTCTACTAAAAATAGAAAACTTAGTTGGGCATTATATTATGTCAGGTACCTATAGTCCCAGTTAGTAGGGAGGCTGAAGCAAGATTGCTTGAACCCTAGAGTCTGAAGTTACCGTGACTACAGATGCCACAGCACTTAAGCCTGGGCAACAGAGTGAAACCATCTCCCCCCACCCCGCAAAAAAGCCAAAACTGAAATAATTTATTGCTAGGAGAAAAAGAACTGACAGCAAACAAACAGAAAGAGCAACCAAACTTTACTGTGAACAACATAATACATATTCTTCTCAAGTTCACAGGACAATTCTCTAGGATAGAACATACACCAAGTCCATACAACAATCTTTAATAAATTCAAAAGGATTCAAATCATACACAGTATCTTCAATGAAATGGATAACAGAAGGAAAATTCACAGTACATAGAAATTAAGCAGTACATTCTTAATTAGCCAATTGGTTAAAGCAAAAATCACAAAGAAAATTAGAACATAATTTGAGATGAACAAAAACGAAAACATACCAAAACTTACTGAATGCAGCTAGAGCTATGGGGGATACGTATAGCTAGAAGTGTTCATATTTAAAAAGATTACAGGCTCAGCGCCTGTGGCTCAAGTGGCTAAGGTGCCAGCCACATACACCTAAGGTGGCGGGTTCGAATCCAGTCCGGACACACCAAACAACAATGATGGCTGCAACCAAAAAATGGCCAGGCGTTGTGGCGGGCGCCTGTGGTCCCAGCTACTTGGGAGGCTAAGGCAGGAGACTCGCTTGAGCCCAGGAGTTGGAGGTTGCTGTGATCTGTGATGCCACAGCACTCTACCCAGGGGAACAGCTTGAGGCTCTGTCTCAAAAATAAATAAATAAATAAATAAAAAGATTACAAATCAATAATCTTCTATCTTAAGATGCTAGAAAATAAAGAACAGATTTAACTCAAAAAGCAGAGGATAGAAATAAAAGACTAGAGCAGAAATAGAGGATCAAAAAAATCAATGGAAACAGAACCGAGAGATTGACAAAGTATAAGAGGCAAAAACTGACAGACAAATCCACAATTTTGCTTGATGGCCTATCTCTCAGTAAGCGACAGATCTGAGAAGGAAAAAGAGTTAGCAGGGATATATATTAGATATGAATAACATATCGACCAATTTGACCTATTTATAAAATGCTACTCGTGTAAAAACAGCAAACTACTCATTCTTCTTAGAGCACATGAAACATTAACTAAGACAGACTTCACCAAATTTATAAGAATTGAACTTATTCAAAATCTTTTCATTGACTGTAACAGAATTAAACCAGAAATCATTAACAGAATTATAGGTGGAAAATTACCAACTATTTGGAAATGGCATATTACTATCAAACGCATCCATCAAAAAGAATGTCTCAAAGAAAACAGGAAAATATTCTGAATTGAATGAGAGAGAAAATACGATATATTTAAACTTTGGAGAATCCACTTAAACAGTATTTAAAGGGAAGTTTCCAATATTAAACACTTATATTAGAAATGAAAAATAGTCTTAAATCTGCAATTTAAGCTTCCACTTTAAAAAAACTAGAAAAAAAGCAAAACAAACCCAAGGAAAGAAGGAAATAGTAAAAGACAGAAGTCAATTATGATGGATACAGGAAAAATGGATTTAAAAAAGAAAATGAAGCTAAAATCTGTTTCTACTGAAAAAGAGAATCAATGAAATTGAACCTCTAACCAGGTCAACCAAAAGTATCAGGAAGAAAAGATGGAATATTTTTTCATTCCTGAAGCACAGACTTTTTTTTTTTTTTTTTTTTTTTTTGAGACAAAGCCTCAAGCTGTCCCCCTGGGTAGAGTGCTGTGGCATCACAGCTCACAGCAACCTCCAACTCCTGGGCTCAAGCCAGTCTCCTGTCT
>NW_003852457.1:10734190-10768190 GCF_000181295.1 Otolemur garnettii
CTCCCAAGTAGCTGGGACTACAGGTGCCCGCCACAACGCCTGGCCATTTTTTGGTTGCAGCCGTCATTGTTGTTTGGCAGGCCCGGGCTGGGGATTCGAACCTGCCACCTTAGGTGTACATGGCCGGCGCCTCAGCCACTTGAGCCACAGGCGCCGAGCCGAAGCAACAGACTTTTAAAAGCTTAATAAGGGATTATCAGTAACAATTCTACACACATACATTTGATTCCACTTTCCTATTTATTTATTTATTTATTTATTGAGATAAGAGTCTCATTTTGTTACCTTCTTTCGAGTGCCATGTCGTCATAGCTCACAGCAACCTCAAACTCTTGGGTTCAAGTGATTCTCTTGCCTTAGCCTCCCAAGTAGCTGGGACTACAGGTGCCCACCACAACGCCTGGCTATTTTTTAGAGACAGGGTTTCGCTCTTGCTCAGGCTGGTCTTGAACTACTGGGCTCAGGTCACCCACCTGCCTTGGCCTCCAGAATGCTAGAATTATAAGCATAAGCCACTGTGCCTGGCCTTAATATCACTTTCTTAATAGATACATATTATTAAAACTCAAAAACAGGGGATTACCTGGATAACTAACTCTCCTTGTCTTCTATCTACTATAATCCTCTATTTCTTATATTTTAAAAATCTTGCCAGGTGTGGTGGCTCATGCCTGTGACCCCAGCACTTTGAGAGGCCAAGGCAGGATGACTGCCTGAGGCTAGGAGTTCAAGATCAGCCTGAGCAACATAACGAAAGTCTGTCTCTCCAAGATATAGAAAATTTAGCTGAACATGGTGGCATCCATGCCTGTAATCTAGCTACCTGAGAGGATGAGGCAGGTGTATCACTGAAGCCCAGATGCTTGAGTTTGCAGTGAGCTACGATAATGCCATTGCACTCAACTTCAAGCAATAAAGTGAAAATTACAGAGGTGGTTTCATTAGTGAAAACTATCAAACACTTAAAGGAGAAACACCACCAATTCATCATAACTCTATTCCAGAAAATAGCAATACAGAAAATACGTCCCAATTCATTTTATGATACCAACATTGCTCTTTTTCTTTCTTTCTTTTTTTTTTAAGAGACAAAGTCTCACTTTGTCACCCTTGGTAAAGTGCTGTGGTGTCACAGCTCACAACAACTTCCAGCTCTTGGGCTTAGGCAATTCTCTTACCTCAGCCTTCCGAGTAACTGGGACTACACGGGCCTGCCACAACGCCCACTATTTTTTTATTGTTGTTGTTGCAGTCTGGCCAGGACCGGGTTTGAACCCGCCACCCTCAGTATATGGGGCTGGTGTCCTACTCATTAAGCCACAGGTGCCACCCCTTTGTTTTTTAAATGAGACATAGTGTCATTATGTTGTCCAGGCTGATCATAGCATACTCCAGCCTTGCACTTCTGGGTTCAAATGATCCTGCGTCAGCCTCCCAAGTTGCTGGGATCCCCATGCCAAGCTCAACCAGTACTCTTACATGTAAACCAAAGATAATACCAGAGTAGAAAACTACAGATCAATATCCCTAATGAATATAAATCCAGACATTTGTAACAAAATTTATGCACATTGAACTCAACCATACGTAAAAATTAAAACATACCTCAACCAAGTAAGGTTTATCTCAGAAATGCAATGTTAGTTTTCTGAGCATTTGAAAAACAATGTCATTCACAGATTTAATAAAAAGAACCACCTGATCACATCAATAAAGTAAAAAAAATTAACAAACTTTAACATCCATCCAGGGTAAAAAGTGTCAACAATTTATGGTGACAATGATGTGTCAGCATAGGTTTATCAACTGTAACAAATGTATCAACTTACCTGTTGACAGAAATTTTATAATTAGCTGTTTATATCCACAAAGAACTCCAGCAGGGTCATGAGTGGTACTGTATTAAATCTATAGATCAATTTTGGGAAAACTGGTATTCTATTTTGAGTATTCCAATCTATTAGCAGTATGCCTCTTCATTTATTTAGATCTTTTATTCAATCAGAGTTTCCTGGTTTGTAGCATACAAATCCTATACCTACTGTATAGAACAAAATTCCTCCTTCCCTAAACATAGCTGATCATCAGATTCCTAAATTCATGACCCATTATCACATTTGGTAAGAACATTCTAAAGTTTACTCCATCAACAAAGAGAACAGAATTGAGAGGAAAATGAGACTCTTACTTGAGCTTCCTGAACTTTTTGAAGCTCTGATTGAAAGTCTTCCCCATTTCCATTATCTTCATCAGTATCACTGCAGACTCCACAAAAAAAAGTAGGTGGAAGTTTTAATGTATCTGCTTTCGCCTTCTCTTCAACTGTTGGTTTCTTTTCCCAAACAATAACACATTCCTTCTCATTATCTGAAATCCATACAACACAAGCAAAATAAAAGATAAAATTAAATGAAGTCCAACTACTCTACAGCAATGGTCACCACCAGTGGTCTTCAATGTAATCCACAGACCCAGGCGACAAGACATGCTGATGAAGAACAAGGACTACCAGGAAAGCATTGTTTTTCACCTAGTATCCATTTTAAATATTTTAAATTGCCACAGGCACACTACCTAAGTAAAATTGATGGCTACAGAACTGATCAGACTAGGTTATTCTTTAAATAGAAAATTTGTTAAAAACTATTCTAAACAGTCATTTAAACTTAACATACCTGCTAGATTTTTCTCCAATGGCCAACATTTTTCTGAGTCATCCAGATATAGTTTTCCATTAAGTTTCTTGACAGCTGTTTCAAAATCTTCATCTTAAAGTACAACAGAATAAAAGAATGTCTTTTACATTTAGTACATTTTAGGGGGTTCTTAGTCAGAAACCTAGACCTAGATTATCTCTAATCTCATTCTCAACATACAAACAGCAGCCAATTTTGCCAAGTCCATATTCTTTTTTTTTCTTTTTCCAATTCCATATTCTTAATACTTCTCTGCCTATTAGAGCTTCAGCTGGGCCTCTCTTCTTATTTGAACTACTCTACAATCATTTTAGTTCATTGTCCAATTTCCTTGTCCTAAAACCTAATCCTCTATACCACTGTCCAAGTGATACTATTGAAGAGTTTTGTAAGCATGTACATAAACTTCCCAATTTAAAAGTTCTGGTACGGGCCAGGCACGGTGGCTTACACCTGTAATCCCAACACTCTGGGAGGCTGAGCCAGGTGGATCACCTGAGCTCATGAGTTCAAGACCAGCCTGAGCAAGAATGAGATCCCAGCCTCTAAATATAGCCAGGCATTGTGGCAGCTGCCTATAATCCTGCTACAAGGAAGGCTGAGGCATGACAATCACTTGAGTCCAGGAGTCTGAGGTTGCTGTGAGATATGACGCCACAGCACTCTACTGGGGGTGACAAAGTGAAACTCTGTCCAAAAAAAAGTTATGGTATGGTATATAAAGTTTTCCATTTGTGGAAGTCTGTGAGCCATCCACAAATCACTTGCTTAATAAATGCAGTTCTTCTGATCATTACAACCACTGATTATTTAAACAAATACTTAAGATAAATATCTACCTGTAAGTAATAAGTTCTAGGATGCAGTCTTAAAATAACTAAACTATACTCTAAATTACTAAGATTATAAGGAACAAGAGTGTTTTCAAAATAACAAAACATTTACCATCCTCCTCTTCTTCACTAACATAATCTGGTCTATTCTTATAGCAGAAGAAAGTTGGAGGAAGTTTGAGTTTGGTTGCAAGGGCTTTCTGCTCAGCAGTCGGAGTTAGTTCATACACAATGAGAACATCATCATCTGAGGAAGGATCTTCAGATATTTCCTTCTCTTTTGCTATAATACAAGTCAAAAAAGTTGATGAAAACACAGTATTGACATCAGTAACTGAAAACAAAAACCACAAGACTTATCCATAGGTTTAAAAAGTATACTGGTAAAAACACACATATTAAATACTTTGATGTAGACAGAGCTCTGTAACAAACATGAATTAGAAATCCTTAGTGAACAGAGAATCTATTTAAAACCAAAAAAAGGCCTGTGTTTCCTTATTAATCATTGAAAAGAACTTACTAATTTCTATTAATTTAAAAAGGTATTTAGAAAGTGTTGTATACCCATATGTCATACTAAACAATAGTTTATCAAAAAAAAACACATCAGCAACTGAAAAAAATCTTTAAAAAGATAAGCGAAGATTAGTATACACACAAAACTAATCAAAAGCCAACCTTGATGAGTTTCTGTAAGTTAACTGTCATGAGTGACAGGTAATTACAGTTACATTCAGTTTTTCATATCTCCAATCATGATACTAAATAAAATTAAATAAAACTGCTATCCTATTGCTAATACTGTATAATCTAAGACAATTTCTGTAACTTAAAAATATCCTGCTCAAAGCCCTGCCAACAGAAAAGACAGAAAGTATGAGGTAGAAAGGAATTCTACATGCAATCTGTTATGGTCAATAAAGAAGAATTTCTGGCTAAAAAATTTGATAAAGTAAGCCAGTCATGAAGTATTCCATGTACCAACTGTGTTAGGGAAAAATTCCCTACAGAGCTCTGCTATCCATTATAGCAGCCCAGCAATGTGTGGCTATTAAACCCTTGAAAGGTAGCTAGTCCATACTGAGTGCTATATATTAAGTGTAAATATACAGAATAGATTTTGAAGACTTGGTATTTACAAAATGTAAACTATCTTATTAATTTTTTATACTGATTAAAAGTTGACATTTGGGATATAAATATATCATTAAAATTCATCTCATTTTTCTCTTTTCTTAACCTCTTCTTTTTAGATATAGCTATTAGAAAATGTCAAATTACATACACTAGTTGGTTATATTTTACTTCTGCTAGATAAAATTACAGACAACCAGAGCCCTTCCTTTTACAATGCTAAACTTGGCCCTCTCCTTTGTTGTAAATAAAAACTTAGGATCCATCCCTAGCCAGGGGACAATAAATGTATACTATAAGATACAAATTCTAGTTCCAGTTCTGCTATTACCTGGTAAAGATGCTGCAGGTAAATCAGATAACCTCTCTGGGCCTGTTTCTTCATGTCTAAAGTCTTCTGGGACTACGATATTATCAGATTTGAAACAGAATAAGACTCTCTGTCCTGTAGTAGTACACTGGTGAATCTGTTCTTAGGCTAGGGATTCTTTTTTTTTTTTTTTGGCAGAGCCTCAAGCTGTCCCCCTGGGTGGAGTGCCATGGCATTACAGCTCACAGCAACCTCCAACTCCTGGGCTCAAGCGAGTCTCCTGCCTCCGCCTCCCAAGTAGCTGGGACCACAGGCGCCCGCCACAACGCCCGGCTATTTTTTGGTTGCAGCCGTCATTGTTGTTTGGCGGGTCCGGGCTGGGGATTCGAACCCGCCACCTTAGGTGTACGTGGCTGGCGCCTTAGCCGGTTGAGCTATAGGCGCCGAGCCAGGCTAGGGATTCTTAACCTAGAGCCCACAGAGACTGTGTGCAAATACATATCCACTTTTTTATAAAGTCCACATTTCTCATGTTATTTCTCAAGGACTGCATCTTTAAAAATAAAAGATTAGGAGCTGCCTTAGCTAGTAACCAAACTGGTATACTTAAAAAACACCAGAAATCAAGGACTGTTATTTCACCACTATACTTGTTTGGGCATGCCCCAAATGTGTTATCAGACCCAAATTAGGAGTTTTCATTTACCTAACCTTGCTCTTGATGGTCTTCAACAGATCCTACTTTCTATTGTTCCACTCTAGTAGCAACACATCTACAAATGATTTGCACTACATACATAAGCTACACATCTATGAGCTATAGAATGGTGGCTGTTAAAATGGGATCTCCTTTCAAATATAATACCTTTCTAAACCACATACAAAAGGATAGCCCTAAAGGGATATTCTATTCCATAATGTATACACACTACTGCCACCACTACATTTCAATACTGGCAGACAATTAGTGGCTAAAGGTAAAGATTAGATGAAACACAGGTTTTCATTAAGCAGAACTGAAATAGCAGAGCAATGAAGTATAACACAGTAAAAAATAACAATACATGACAGTGAGAAAACATGACACGCAAGTACATTTGAAGAAAAAACAAAGCAGCATTAAGGGCATGTTACTGATCGAAAGGTACTTCCATTTAAACTGACATTCTTCAACATGCATGTTGTAGTGTTAAGTACTTAATTCCACACAGCCAGTTACTTTACTAAGGCTGCAAAAACTGCTGCCATCTCATTCGAGAATGCTAGCTTTATACCTTTGCTCTCAGGCTGTGAAGAAGGGGTGCTGGTCCAAAAGGCCATGGGATTAGATTTAAAAAGGCTAAAATTAAATCCTAAAAAATAAAGAGTATTTCATTTTTTGAACATTTTGGGACAAAATAAATATGATTTTAAAATAGAAATATCAATTTATACTAGTCTAGTTGTCTTGCATATTCATTTATCCTGGTAGTTTCATTCTTTGCTTACTTAATAAATGGTGGCATGAGCAACACGTAAAATGTAAACATCTCAATACCATGTTCTTTTATAATAAATTGAATGCTGAAAATGAATACAAAAAGATCTGCATCGATGTGCATGATTAAGTCCTCATGCTATAGTGAGTTCTTCTGCTCTGCCCTGGCATTATATAAACATCTTCCAGTAAAATCTCTTAAATGACTTAAAATCTGTTGCTGTTTCACTGTACTCACAGTGAGTATATTTAGGGAGATAAAAATGTGCTTGAATATTTTTGGGTATTTACAAAACAATGCTTATGATTCAACTCTGACTAAAAGATTAGCATCCTAAGAAGAGTCAGCATTAAGATAAATACGAAAAGGAAAATAAAACAAAACAAAACAAATGTTGTGAACTCTAAAGACTAAGCACTTACCTTTTTCTGGTGTTTTAAATGCATAATTAATGGAGGACTCTTCCTTTGGAGTCAAAAATAGATTTTTGACTTTGCCATCTGAAGATTGTTTGCCATCAGGGTTCTTTGACAGTTCACATTCGTTTGGTTCCACTTTTCTTTCAGATCCACTCGGTACTGAATTAGTTTCACTGCTGTTATTTTTCAAAGGTGTATTAAAACTAAATCCAAACAAAGACCCAGTTGCTGAACTGTTGCCAAATGCAAATGGTTTTGATTTTTCACTACTAAAAATGCTTTTAACAGACTCTGAACCAAATACAAACTTTGGAGGAGAAACCACTGCTTTTGTTGTTGTTTCAGATGTGCTAGAAACTTCTCCAACTTCTGAAGTTGCATCAGCTACATCATCACTCTGAATTAAATCTGTTCTCTCTCTTGTGGTTTCTTCTAAAACTGCTACAGCAATTTTGCCACACGGTGACTCTCTGGGAGTGCTTGAACAAGAAACATGAGGTGTTATCAAAGAATCTTTTTCTTGGGCTGTTTTTGCTTCATCAAAAATTTTCTTAAAGGAGTCTGCAACATCTTGTAGTTTAAAACGGACAGCTAAATGTTCTACTTTTCTTTCTCCATCTGCAAAATCACACGCAGTCCATACCCACACTCTTTCTGTCCCTTTCATATTTTGCAAAGTCATGTCTGGAGTTATTCTGTGATTGGCACAAAGTTTTAATACCTGGTCCCTTCTCATCACTATACGAACTTGTTTGTTATCGTAATTCTGTAAAATCTTTATATCACCAATGCCCCTTTCTTTCCACTGACCAACATCTTTATCATATCTGTAGAGTTTTGCTCTATGACTAAAAACAACTTGTTCATTTTCCTCACCACTGGATACTTCAACTAGATCAGGTAAAGGTACAACAGGTTCAAAGTACTGTCCATCCCTCTCTTCTTCTTGAGTAACATCAGATTCTTCATCAGTGCCAACTGAAGTCCCACTCTGATTCAACTTGGCAGGAGACTTAGATGGACTCAAGGCAGATTTAAAACTGAAATTAAAACCTGTTGTCGACTCACCAAATCGAAAGAGATTTTTTCTCACAGGGCTACTTGCCAATGGAGAAGACTGTACCGATCTACTACTATCATCCAAAGCATCTTCCCTTAAATCATAGTTGTCCCATTCTAATGTGGGTCCTGTGTTTTCAGGATTTGGCTTAATTGTCATGTCTGAAACACTGGCAGCACCTGTACCTGAATTCTTATTCTCTTCATCAGTAACTTTTGTTTGATCATTTGTCAAAAATGTTTTGAAATCTTTCAGTCCACTCTTCATTTCTTCAGCTCTCTGTATTAACTTGGCAGCTCTGCCAGTATCTACAAGTTTATGGGGAGTCTGAAGTGGTATATCTAAAAGAAGTCGCTGGCACTCCTCAAATTTCTGCTTGAATTCTTCTGCCAGCTCTGGTGTTTTAAATTTTGCTGCCAACTGCTCTAGTTTGGCATCACCATCAGAGAAATCACTAGCTAACCACATCCATGCTCTATCTGACCCAGAGAGAGGCTTCAGGTTCATTGTAGTTGTTATCCAATGATTAGCACACACTTTCAGCACTTGTTCTCTTCGCATGAGCATTCGTAGCTTGCCATTGACCTCATTTTTGAGAATTTTTAAGTTCCCTAAACCCCTTTCTTTCCACTGACTTATCTCAGCATCAAATCTAAATAATTTTACCCGCTGTGAATACAGAACCTTTTCATCTTCCTCTCCTGTTACAAGTTCCACTTTTTCAGGCATTTGAACTACTGGTTCAAAATGGATGTCATCATTGTCCTCAGTTTTATAGGCATCATCATCTTTCTCAAGGTCAGTAGAAGTGTTGGCTTTATCAGCTACTTTACCACTCTGTGATGAGAATAATTTTTCTCCAGCACCTGAAAATCCCTTGAAGTTAGGGTCTTTTTTGCCAAACTGAAATCCTTCTCCTGAAGTTGATTTTGCAAGATCTGCAAAGGTAAAAGTGCTACCTGTCTGACCAAAAATCACACCACTACCATTCTTCTGGCTATTAACATCCTGAGCCAGGAAACCAGTTTCATTTTCAAGGTGCTTTTCATTCTTCTTCTCTTGATTTCCTGGTTCCTGAATGCCAAATTTAAATCCATCAGCAGACACAGGAATGGAAAAACTAAATCCGTCTTTTGTTGACTTGGATTCTGTATTAGAAGAACCCTGAAATGTAAATGAAGGCATATTTACTTGATCCACATGCCCAAATTTAAATCCTTGCTCTGTGTTGCCAAATTTAAAAGCTTTTTCTGAAAAGTTACTTTTAAATCCTGTTCCCACCTGACTTCCAGAAGTCTCGTTTAACTTTGTTTTTGAGCCCAATGTGAAAGCTGACGGAACTTCTGCAACAGGTTTGGCGGCATCACAAGCTACACATTTTAAGGAAGAACTCTCATTTTGTACAAAGCAAACACCACAATCCCACTGCCCTTCCTTTTTGATGAACATTCCTTCAAATCCACTCTTTGGAGCCTTGCTTGTCTCTGAAGAGGCAGGTGCTGAAGTAACAGAAGCTGGCTGACTCTGTTTGCCTGGATTCTGACAGGCACTACATTTGGTGGCATTGGCTTCATTTCTTCCTAAGCACACACTGCAATCCCACTGCCCTTCCTTCCTGGTGAACATTCCTTCAAACCCACTCTTTGGAGACTTGCTTGTCTCCGAGGTACCAAATTTAAAAGAGGCAGGAGCTGGAACGGCAGAAGTAGATGAACTTGGTTTAAATGGATTCTGACAAGCAACACATTTTGTAGCATTTGCTTCATTTCGCACTAAGCATGAGCTGCAATCCCACTGTCCTTCCTTCTTTGCAAACATGTCCTCAAATCCACTCTTTTGAGTTTTACTTATCTCTGAAGTACCAAACTTAAAAGAGGCAGGTGCTGAAACAGTAGTAGTAGGGAGGTTTTGTTTCCTTGGATTCTGACAAGCAACACATTTTGAAGAGCTTCCCTCATTTTGTACCAAGCATGTGTTACAAACCCATTGTCCCTCCTTTGTAGAAAAAACAGATCTAAAATCGCTGTTAACAGACTTAGGAAGATCTCCCTGGCCAAATTTAAAGGAAGCTTGATGAACAAATGAAGATCCACTTTTGTTAGCAGATTTTGTATTCTGGCATGTAATGCACCTAGACACAGTAGGTTCATTTCTTACTAAACAAACACTACAATCCCAGTGACCTTCTTTCTTTGGAGTCATCAATGCAAATCTATCTTGAGCATTTTCTGGGCCAGTTTTAGGAGCAAAAACAGCATCAACTAATGGTGGACCAACCAGCTCTTTATTGCTTGGATTTAGATTTTGGCATGATACACATTTCTTAGCATTTGCAGCATTCTTTAATGAGCAGCTATTACAATGCCACCAAAATCCTTCTTTCTTTGCAACTTGAAATTCAAAATTCATGTTTCCAGCATCAGATTTGTTATCATGACTTGTAGGTTCTTTTACAATTCTGATTGTCTGATTTGGTGCTGTGGCTACATTTGTTCCTATGGCTTTTAAAATGCTCTGGGCCTCTTCAAACTTGCGCTTAAAAAGTGCTGCTTCCTCAGGTGTTTTGAATCTAATAGCAAGTTGTTCTGGTTTTGGCAACTCATCTGCATAATCGAGGGCATGCCATACAAAAGAACGGTCTGATCCAGCATTTGGTGTCAGTTTCATATCTGGACTGATGTAATGATTTGCACAGATTTTCAATACTTGTTCTCGTCTCATGAGAAGACGAATTTTACCAGATGTTTTATGCCTTAGTATTTTTACATTGCCAATCCCACGTTCCTTCCATTCTTTTGATTCTCCATCAAAACGGAACAATTTTGCACGATTGCAAAAGAACTCTTCCTCATCTTCTTCACCAGTTTTTACTTCAATCTTATCGGGAAGAGGTACCACAGGCTCAAAGTGAGGGCCATCATCATCATCATCCCCTTGAGCACTTCCTCCATCTATTTCATGATTCTTGTTTGCCAGCTCTGGAGCAGGGGTTCCAAATATTGATTTGCCTGGACCATGGAAAGTAAACATATCATCACTCCGACGAAACCCAGAATTCTTTTGCTGATTTGGCCCCATGTTTTCTGTAAATGAAATTCCAGGCATATTTCTGCTTTCAAAATTGAATGTATTTTGAGGCCTATTGGCTTGACTAGGAACTGATTTTGGTCCACTATAGCCATCTCCTTGCAAAGGTTTATCTGAAGTTAGGAGACCTAAAAGGCTTTCACTGTTACTGTAAGTTGCAGGAGCAGGCTGTGTCACAACCTGTGGTGAGGAAAATGTGAAGTCACCATCATTTGATTTGAAATTTGAGTTAAATTTAAAAGGAGTTGACTGTGTTGTATGTACTGATGTTGTCAAAGATGGTCTTATTCCTTCACCCAGCATGGGCTGAACAAAATTAGTTTTCCCAAATTCTATAACCTTAGATTCTGCAGATCTTGAGGCATGAGCTGCAACTGGAGGTTTTGTGAAGTATCCTGGTTCCGGCAAAGGTGGATTTGTGCTTGTCTGTTGAACATTGTAATTAAGATAATCATCGCCCCTGGGAGATAAAATTCCTGTTGAAGGAGGATCAAAACGCAATGTAGGAGGACCATACATCTCCTGAGAGAACATGCAAGCAGATGAGCTTTGCACTGGTGGTGTGTGCATCTGTTGGGAACAGGCATAAATATGCTGTTGGGGTGGAAGCCTATTCATGCCATAGACTGGACCCTAAAAGAAAAGAAAGTTAAAATATTTTGTAGATTATCTACCAAACTAGATAACTAGATACAAACCAATTCTCACAAACCTTAAACATAAATATCAGGTAAAGAATGTATCGTTACGTATCATTAAGAAAGCAACATAACTGTAAAGATATCTGCATATATACTCAGCACAAAATTAAGATTAATGATTTTGAAAATCTTAGGAATTATTTCTACAATAAATCCACAGAATAAATATCTTCTTTATTCCTAAACAATACATCAAATGATGTTAACAATAATAATGATGATGATCATGATAATGAAGACTAACATTTATTGGTCACTGTTCTGAACACTTTATAAACACATACAGTATATTATATCATTTTAATATCCTCAAAACCCTATGAATTAAGGTATTATTATCCTCATTTTACATAGGAGGCAACAGAAGCACTGAGAGGTTAAAGAAAATTGCCCAAGGTCACAATAAACAAAAGAGAAGGATCTAAATGCACCCCAGCCTTCTGTCCTCAAAGCCCTCACATTCAACTACTATGGTAATTTTGGGTCTCAATCAATAATTACATATAACATTCTCAGGCCCCAAGTACATACCACATAGTAGTTCAGCAAGAATATTGTAGTTCTACTTCTGTCAAAACAGAATAATGAATGACCCAAAACCACCACCACTCTCATTTTAAAAATATTCTAAATGTACACACTTATTAAACATAAAAATGAGGTGACTAAGAAGTATAACTTCTGTATCTGGAGAGAGATTTAAAATATCTCTACCCTAAAAGAACTTACTTATAAATATATAAATTATTCCTTTGTTACCTTTGTGGGAGTAACATTAGCTGCTGGTCTGAGAAGGTACTGGGAATTATATGCTGGTGACTGACTATAATATACTGGAGAGCCAGTAGTTGCAACTAAAAAAAAAAGGTGGGGGGGGAGAAAATATTGTTAAAGTCTGTGCTATAGTTATAACTATCTAGGCAAGAAGTATAAATACAAAAGCAAAAGAAATCAAAGAAAGATATAACTACACAGCTTTTTAAGTTTCTATATATCAAAACATACCAATCATGGAGATCAAATGACAAATTAGAAAAAACTACTGGCTAAGTGCCTGTAGCTAAGTGGTTAGGGTGCCGGCTACATGTACCAGGGCTGGTGGGTTGGACCCCGGCCAGGCCTGCTAAACAACAATGACAACAAAAAAACAGCCGGGCACTGTGGTGGGCGCCTGTAGTTCCAGCTATATGGGAGGGTAAGGCAATAGAATCTCTCAAGCCCAAGAGTTTGAGGTTGCTGTGAGCTGTGACGCCAAAGCACTCTACTGAGGGCGACATAGTGAGACTCTTGTCTCCAAAAAAAAAGAAAAGGAAAAAACTGTTAAATATGACAGAAGTAGTAAGGGATTAGTACCACTGTGATCCACAAGAACATGTGCCTAACAAGCACCAAAAAAGGAAAGAAGAAGAAAGCAGTTGGTCCATTTTGTATGATTTGAAAGCACAGATATGCTCATTATCAGAAATGCTGGGAATATACGACTCACAAAAACGTCTTAGGGAGCCAAAGTGTATCTTATAGCATTAGGGCCATGTTTTTCAAGTGGGCCCTGAAAATCGGCAGAATGATGAGGTTACACTCAAGCTATTACTAAAAATGTTCAAGTAAAAAAAAAAAAAATCATCTGACAAATTTACACAAAGGAACCAAAATGTGCTCCTTGGTTTAAAAAAAAAAAAAAGCAACTCAACATTTATTTATGTTGATACACAAACTATCTGCCCTATCTATTTTGTGTTTAACCAGGAAATCATACAATTAGAAAAAGCATTCATTTTGGCAAAACTACAGTCAATTGCATGAACTGCTGAGAATGCTGAAGCACTGAGCATGCCTCATACAAAAAACCTTTAAAACTTATACCATATTTGTTCCTATAAATTGCTAAAGGATTTTATAAACTAAAAAGTCAACACTAGCAAGAGTGCAGACAGCAATATCAGATACCAGTGGTAAGAGTATAAAGTGAATTTTTTAAATACTCTATAATTGAAGGACTGTGTCCTATCATTTCTAACAGCATATGCTGGAAACCACATAAATAAGAAAGCAGAATTCACAGTACTTCCACATGATGGAGTATCGCAAAAAAATTAAAACTCAAAGAAAATTTAACTTTAAAAATGCTCAAAACCCCAAAAAAAGTCATCTACCTACAATAAAACAATATGATTAACAACCTCATGAAAAATACTTTATGTATACAAAGAAAAACAATCAGAAGGAAATGCTTCAAAATGTTAATAGACGCCATGTGATAAAGTAGTTTTTCGTTCTGTACATTGTTCCCTACTTCTGAGTATCTCCTACAAGATTATAAATCATCTATTTTAATACATTTTTACTTTCATTAAGAAGTCTATAAGCAAAGGAACAGAAATCAGGAGTCCTGGACTCTCTCTCCCTTTCAGTATCCAAAGCTTTATGACCTTGCTATCAATAAACTATTTGGAATCTCCATTTTTCTCAATTGCAAAATGAGGATGGGATGCTTCTACACATTTCATAGGGTCACTCAGTAAGACAATGTAAATGTTGTGTTTATATGCTTATATAATACCAGAACACTTTTTATGCCTGTGCATAGAAGAGAAATTGTGACTCAAATGATGACAAATGACTAACTGCACACAGCACTGAAAAAGCCCTAGAAAAGGCTAGCCAGCCTATTTGCCCTCTTACAAAGCTCTAGACCAGTGTTTTTAACCCTTTTCATCTCATAACACACTTGAACCTGTAGTTAAATCTTGGTGGCACACTTAATATACTTACTGTGCTCTGAATTTCTTTTGAAAATAATTTAATTAATGATCTTTAAAATTTTTTGCAGCATACCAAGATCCACTCATAGCACATGGGTTGAAAATCACTGCTGTATACAATGCACCAGATTTTCTTTTTTTTGAAACAGTCTCACTTTGTCCTCAATAGAGTACAGTAGCTTCATAGCTCACAGCAACCTCAAACTCTTGGGCTCAAGTGATTCTCTTGCCTCAGCCTCTCAAGTAGCTGGGACTACAGGCACCCACTACAACACCTGGCTATTTTTAGAGAAAAAACCAGCTCTCACTCAGGCTGGTCTCAAACTGGTGGGCTCTGGCAATCCACCCGACTTGGCCATCTAGAGTCCGAGGATTATAGGTGTGAGCCCCCACACCTGGCCTCAACGCACTGGGTTTTTAAGAAAGCAAGGTTTAAACTCTCTAAACTCTACACTTCTCACATGGTTATCTATGACTCATGACATTTAATAAGCTTGACTGCACAAAGTTTTTTTGTTATTTTGTTTACCTTAGAAGACATTCTGCCCTAAGTATGGTCCTAAGAACCAATAATACAAATGTGCTAATGTGAATAAGACCTTATCATCCTAAATCACTTCTGGGCTAAAAGCAATCAGAAAAAAAAATATGCCTTACCACTCTTTCTGCAGTCTGTCTTATGTAAAAGAAACCTACTCTTATTGTCATTTCTGGCTGCCAAGAAACAATGTATCATATTGGCAGGCATTCTGGAGAAATACTGTAGAGTTTAAATGATAGAGGCTCTATCATTAACTAGCTGAATAATAACAGATTAAATTACATAACCTTTCCGAACCCACTTCTTCATTTATAAAACTGAGATTAATAGTATTACCTACCACTCTTGAGTTACCGGGATTAATAAAATTGCATTCACAAAGCATTTTTGCACATAGTCAAATCACAGCAGTAAGCACTATTAATATTTATAGTTCCGTAGGTGTTTACTGTATACCAGTGGTCCCCAACCTTTCTGACACCGGGCACTGGTTTCACGGAAGACAACTTTTCCACGTAGGGGGTGGGAGGTAGAGAATCGGATAGCAGGTAGTGCTCAGGCACTGATGCTATGCAGCCTAGTTCCTAACAGGCCACAGATAAGTACCTGGTCCACGGCCTAGGGAGTTAGAGACCACAGCTGTATACTGTAATCAATACACACCCACCCAAAATACATAAATGCTTATAAAGATTATGTGAGGCAAGTTGTTATCTCCATATTTCAGAGAGATAACTTAACACAGCTAGTAAGTGATATAGAACATCTTAAAACCCCAATTTGGTGTAGGTCCAAACTCCTTTTCCTTCTACATACAGCCATTAAGTCCTCTCAAAATAAGTCCTCTCAGTATATCATCAAAATAATTCCCCAGAGGTTTAAGTCTTGATTAGGTATCTCTTAGTGCATAACTTCATTGGTCAACATTTTTTAATCTAAGGAATAATCCCATCTCAGACCCACTATATTAAAATTGTAATGTTCAACAGATACCAATAACACTTGTTATCTTGTATGCTGTATCTTGTAACTCTTGTAACATGCAGAAATAAAATGTGACTAAGTGTTATAACTGTAATACCACATATAATCAATGTATACTGAAAACAAAAGATGAATACAAGTTATGTTGAGCACCTCTTCTGAGTATTACAAACTTAACACAGCTTTTTCCTTTCTTAAAATATGTATACATTTTTTTGGCACCATCTGTAAATCAGAGAAAGCTTGTTGCATTTCTGCTTCCAATTATAAAAATCTCTGTAATACCAAATACAGTATTTTAAGTAACATACTGGGTGGCCATAAAGTTCATGTGCAACTTAAAAGAGTATACCATTTTAAATTGCACATGAACTTTATGGCCAACCTGTATAAATAGATATTAACATGTATATAAACAAACACAGGGTGGTGCCTGTAGATTAATCAGCTAAGGCACCAGCCAAATACACCACAGCTGGTGGGTTCGAATCCAGCCGAGGACTGCCAAACAATGACAACTACAACCAAAAAAGAGCCGGGTGCTGTGGCAGGCACCTGTAGTCTCAGCTACTCAGGAGGGTGAGGCAAGAGAATCGCTTAAGCCTTGGAGTTGGAGGTTGCTGTGAGCTATGATGCCACAGCACTCTACCCAAGCGATAACGATACCCCTCAAGCAATAGCTTGAGGCTCTGTCTCAAAACAAACACACACACAGACATGGTAATTTCACAAGTTATCTATCTTTTTTTTTCAGTGTAACAAGGAGAAATTTTATTTAAGAACAAAGGAAACGTTTAGAGCAGTTCCAAAGAGTTGGAAGTGGGTCCCTCTCACAATGAAGAGGTGAGAGAGACAGAGACAACAAATTCTCTACTTAAAAGAGGGAGATAAAGTAGTTTCACTAATATCTGGGATTATCCAGTTCCTAGCTTACCTGTTAGTGGAGTCCCCTGAAAAGTCTGTGATCCCTGATAGCCATCAGGCACTGTGTCTAATCCATAATTCTCTGTAGGCCAACGATGAGGGGATGCTGAGTTACTGCTATTTAGTTTCAGTTCCTGCATTTCTTTCTATTGGAAGAAAAAAACTATTTTAAAGATTTAATTACATTATGACAGCAACAGTACTAGTGTAAACAAATAAACTTAAATGCCTGATGTCTCAAAAGAGATTCTATTTTCCAATGAGATCTGGCTGTCACATGATTTAACAACATGATGCTGAATTTGTTAAGTTTATCTGCTCCCATTCTTTCATTAGGTAATCACCTACCTAATTCACTCATTGCAACTCAACCTGAACTGAATAACTCCCCTAAATGATTTCATACCACTGCCAGTCTACACTTGCCCATGTTAATCTTTCTGAAGTTCAATTCCAGCCAAGAAATTTCCCTGCTCAAAAAACTAAGTACCTACAAATTAAACCTCCTTCTCCAATCTTTAGGGTCCTCAAGTAGTACTGCCTTGACCATTCTTGTTGTGTCTCCTTTCCATACAGTTTACTCTTCAGTCCATCAGGACTAGTCAACATTCCTTACCTCCTCTTGAAACTAGCATTCCACTTATCCACAAGCTGTTAATGAAACACTATTGATTCCTAAGGTGATGCTCAAATGATCCACGAGAGAAGAAAAAACAAATAATATGTAGACAGAATTTATTACATATATAACAATATGTTCCTGGCACTTAAGTTCTTAATTTTTACATAGGCAAACAACATTAACTCGTATCTTTTTTTTTTTTTTTTTATTAAATCATAGCTGTGTACATTAATGCAATTATGGGGTACAATGTGCTGGTTTCATATACAATTTAAAATACTTTCATCAAACTGGTTAATATAGCCTTGATCAAATTTTCATATTCTTAAGATATTTATATTCTACACTTAAATAGGTTTAACTTGTACCCTTGTAAAATACACTGTAGGTGTGGTCCCACCTACTACCCTCCCTCCACCTATCCTCCCCCCTCACTCTTTTCCCTTCTTCTTGGGCTATAGTTGGGTTATAGCATTCATATGGAAGTGTGGGTGTTTATAAATTGGGTTTCATAGTAGGACTAAGTACATTGGATACTTTTTCTTCCATTCTTGAGACACTCTGCTAAGAATATGTTCCAGCTCCATCCATGTAAACATAAAAGAGGTACAGTCTCCATCTTTTTTAAGGCTGCATAATATTCCATGGTGTACACATACCACAATTTATTAATCCACTCCTGGGTCAATGGGCACTTGGGATTCTTCCATGATTTAGCAATTATGAATTGGGCTGCAATAAACATTCTGATGCAAGTATCTTTGTTATAAAGTGATTTTTGGTTTTCTGGATATATACCTAGTAGAGGAATTGAAGGATCAAATGGCAAGTCTATTTTTAGATCCCTAAGTGATCTCCACACATCTTTCCAAAAGGAACATATTAGTTTGCATTCCCACCAGCAGTGAAGAAGTGTTCCCTTTTCTCTACGTCCATGCCAACATCTATGGTATTGGGATTTTGTGATCAGGCTAATCTTACTGGCATTAGATGATATCTCAAAAGTAGTTTTGATTTGCATTTCTCTAAAGATTAAAGATGATGAGCATTTTTTCTAGTGTCTGGAGACCATGAACCTGCCTTCATCAGAGAAGTTTCTCTTTCAGCCCCTTCCCCACACTGAGATGGGATCACTTGTTCTTTTCTTGCTAATATGTTTGAGTTCTCTGTGGATTCTGGTTATTAAGCCTTTATCAGAGACATAACCTGCCAATATTTTCTCCCATTCTGAAGGCTATCTGCTTGCTTTACTGTGTTCTTGGCTGTGCAGAAGCTTTAGTTTGATCAGATCCCAGTAATATATTTTTGGTGTTGCTTCAATTGCCTGGAGGGGTCCTCCTCATAAAATATTCTCCCAGGCTGATTTCCCTGCACTTAACTTCTAGTATTTTTATAGTTTCATGTCTTACATTTAAATCTTTAATCCAGTGAGAGTCTATCTTAGTTAATGGTGAAAGGTGTGGGTCTAGTTTCAGTCTTCTACAGGCAGGTTGCCAGCCAGTTTACCCAGCACCATTTGTTAAATAGGGAGTCTTTTCCCCACTGAATGTTTTTAATTGGCTTATTGAAGATCAAATAACAGTAAGTAGCTGGGTTCATCTTTTGATTCTCTAGTCTGTTCCATATATCTAACTCTCTGTTTTTGTGCCACTATCACGCTATTTTGCTCACTATTGATTTATAGTATAGTCTTGAGGTCTGGTAGCGTGATTCCTTCTGCTTTGTTTTTATTTCTGAGTAATGTCTTGGTTATTCAAGGTTTATTCTGCTTCGATATAAAACAAAGTATTATGTTTTCAAGATCTTTAAAGTATGACAATGGTGCTTTAATAGGGACTGCATTAAAATTTATGTTGCTTTCGGTAGTATGGACATTTTAATAATGTTGATTCTTCCCAGCCATGAACATGGTATGTTTTTCCATTTGTTAACATCTTCAGCTATTTCTTTTCTCAGAGTTTCATAGTTCTCTTTATAGAGATCTTTCACGTCCTTTGTTCGGTAAACTCTCACATATTTCATCATCTTTGGCACTACTGTGAAAGGAATAGAGTCCTTGACTGTTTTTTCAGCTTGACTATTGTTGGTATATATAAAGGCTACAGATTTGAGTAATGATTTTGTAATCTGAGAGGCTGCTGTACTCCCTGATCACTTCTAAGGGTTTTGTAGTAGAATCCCTGGGGTTTTCCAAATATACAATCATATCACCTGTGAAGAGTGAAAGTTTAATCTCCTCTGACCCTACATGGATACCCTTGATCACCTTCTCTTGCCTGATTACGAAGGCTAAGGCTTCGGTTGTAATGTTAAAAGGCAGTGGAGACAATGGGCAACCTTGCATGGTTCCTGAACTGAGTGGAAATTATTTCAATTTAATTCCATTCAATACAATATTGGCTATGGGTTTGCTGTAGATGGTCTCTATCAGTTTAAGAAATGTCCCTTCTATACCAATTTTCTTACATGTTCTGATCATGAAAGAATGCTTGATATTATCAAAAGCTTTTTCTGCATCAATTTAGAGAATCATAGGGTTTTTGTTTCTTCATTTGTTTATGTGATGAAGTACGTTTATAGATTTACATATATTGAACCACTCTTGAGACCCTGGAATACAACACACTTGGTCATGGTGTATAATTTGATGTGATGCTGGATTCTGTTTGCTAGGATCTTGTTGAATATTTTTGCATCAATATTCATTTGTGATATTGGTCTATAATTTTCCTTTCTTATTGGGTCTTTTCCTGGTTTGGGGATCAAGGTGATGTTTGCTTCATAGAATGTGTTGGGTAGTATTCTATCTTTTTCTATATTTTGGAAAAGGTTAAGTAATATAGGTAACTAGTTCCTCTTTAAAGGTTTGGTAGAATTCTGATGTGAAGCCATTTGGTCTTGGGCTTTTCTTTTCAGGGAGATTTTGTACAGTTGATGCTATTTCAGAACTTGAAATAGGCCTATTCAACATTTCCACTTCATTCTGGCTAAGTCTAGGAAGGCGGTAAGCTTCCAAGTGTTGGTCAATTTCTTTCAGATTTTTATATTTCTGAGAATAGAGTTTCTTGTAATATTCATTAAGGATTTTTTGAATTTCTGAGGAGTCTGTTATTTCATCTTTGCCATTTCTGATTAATGAAATTAGAGATTTTACTTTTTTTCCTTGCTAGGTTAGCCAAACGTTTATCTATTTTATTGACCTTTTTAAAAAACCAGTATTTAGATTTATTGATTTGTTGTATAATCATTTTGTTTTCAATTTCATTTAATTCTGCTCTAATTTTGGTTATTTCTTTTCTTCTGCTAGGTTTGGGATTGGAATGTTCTTCCTTTTCCAGTTGTTTGAGATGTCCCATTAAGTTGTTAACTTCCTCTCTTTCCATTCTCTTAAGGAAGGCTTATAATGCTATAAATTTCCCTCTTAGGGCTGCCTGTGCAGTATCCCAGAGGTTCTGATAATTCATGTCTTCATTATCATTCTGTTCAACAAATTTGGTAATTTCTTTCTTAATCTTGTGTATGACCCAGCTGTCATTCAGCATAAGGTTATTTAGTTTCCATGTTTTTGTATGTGTATGCAGATTCCTGTTGTTACTGAGTTCAACTTTTATTCCATGATGGTCCAAGAAGATGCAAGGAATAATTTCTATTCTTTTAAAGTTGCTGAGGTTAGACTTGTAACCTAAAATGTGATCAATTTTGGAGGATGTTCCATGGGCTGATGAGAAGAATGTGTGTTTAGTTTTATTAGGATGAAATGTTCTGTAGATGTCTGTTAAACCCAATTCTTGGATGGTTAAGTTTATGTCTAAAATTTCTTTGCTTCGTTTCTTATTGGAGGATCTATCCAACACTGCCAAAGGGGTGTTAAAATCTCCGACTATTATGGTGCTGGAGGAAATCAAGTGGCTCATGTCTATTAGTCTCTCTTACAAATTGAGGCGCATTCTGGTTGGTACATAAATGTTAATAAGTGAAATCTCATCATGTTGAGTGTTACCTTTAACAAATATGAAGTGATCATCCTTATCGTTCCTTACTTTTGTTGATTTAAAGCCTACTGTATCTGCTAATAAAATTGAAACACATGCTTTTTTCTGATTTCCATTTGCCCCAATTATAGATGACCACCCCTTCACCCTGAGTTTGTATTTATCTTTGAAGGCAAGATGAGATTCTTGTATGCAGCAAACATTAACTCATATCTTAGAATGAGAAAGAAATACAGCTAAAATCTGACTCCAAAAATATTTTCATAACCTCTCTGCTGTCCAGACAGGACTCCGATATTTTACCTCCTCCTCCTTTTCTGGGGGGAAGAAGGGGGATAAATCACTTTATTCTAATGTCCTCACAAATAATATCACAATAGCCAAGGCCCGGTGCGGTGGCTCACGTCTATAATCCTACCACTCTGGAAGGCCGAGGCAGGTGGACTGCCTGAGCTTACAGGTTCAAGACCAGCCTGAGCAAAAGCAATATTCCATCTCTACTAAAATAAAGGCATGTGGACTGCTTTCTTTCTTTCTTTCTTTTTTTTTTTTTTTTTTTGTGAGACAGAGCCTCAAGCTGTTGCCCTGGGTAGAGTGCTGTGGCATCACAGCTCATAGCAACCTCCAACTCCTGGGTTCAAGCAATTCTCCGCCTCTGCCTCCCAAGTAGCTGGAACTACAGGCACCCACCATAATGCCCCGCTATTTTTTGGTTGCAGCCATCATTGTTGTTTGGTGGGCCTGGGCTGGATTTGAACCCACTAGCTCAGGTATATATGGCTGGCGCGTTAGCTGCTTGAGCCACAGGCGCCGAGCCAAGAGGACAGCTTGTGCCCAAGTTCGAGGTTGCTATGAGCTGTGACACCACCACACTCTATCCAGGACAACAGCTTAAGACTCTGTTTTTTGTTTTTTTTTTTTTAAAAATCACAACAGCTGGTCTAAAGAGGCTACACCAACATTTGCCCAGCCCTAAATTCTTTCCCATCTCAATGAACTTCTACACATTACAACATCTTATTCCACTATAATTTTGAAGCAAGGAAGCTATTAATAACAGAGGAGAGGTTTAACTGATGGTTTTATACTTTATACTTTCATTATCAATTACATATCATGCTAAATTAACCTGGTCTTGAGAGGCAATTTCCATTTCTTCAATTTGAGTATCTTGATAAAGATAAGCCATTTTTAAGTTTGCACTATTTCAGCAGCACCTCACTGAAACCCTCACTTAGCTTTCTGTCAGTCTGATTCTATAAAATGAAAAACTATTTCATGTCCTAGAAGCAAGGGCCAACCTGCTGTTGTGCTGGCTAGCTTCCGAGAATCTCCCAATAAGTGATAGCAGGGTTTGAGGGTTCAGCATGACATCCTTCATTGAAGCCCCCAGTGATGGCACAACCCAATGTGTGCCCACTGCAAAGCCTACAGACACACAGGATGCAACAGATGCCTTCTAGCTCATCAGAGCTGGCTGCAGCAGCAGGTGAGCCAACTGCTAATGTTGGGTCTGCTGCTGGTGGCTGAACTGCTGGTGCTGGCCTGGGTGCAGTTCTCATCCGAGGTTCCCAGCTGGTTGAAGGAGCCAAGCAGAAGGTACAGCTTTGGGTTCCACGACTAAAAATCTGCAGAGCCCAGCAGCTTCTGCCTAGATATACTGCCTTCTAATATATGTGGCTAGCTCTCTCATCTCTGCTAAAGACAAATAAATGAGAACATCCTACCCCAACTCCAGAACCAATAAAATGTCCCCTTGCAAAATAGACCCTTTTAACAAACAGAAATAATCAAGAAAGTATTTCTTATTCCAAAGAAACTATAGCAGTATCAGGTCAATTTTGAAAATACTTTCAAACTTCTCTATACCAGATCAGACATCCGATAGTTACAACAACTGAGATGTGAAGCAGAGCTAACATGTCTACTTTCTCATTCTACAACTGTTTCAAGTAAAAATTTCCCAGAAAGACATAACTATGAGATCCAAAACTCTTAAATTATTAAGCTAAATAAAAATTTCCCTACTCATTTATCTACTACACCCAGTCTAGATGCTGCACATCCCAAAATAAGGAATTGGTGGGATCAAATGAAAAACTTTATTAGTCACTACTGGTATTTGGACTACAGTCTTGAATATGCAAACAGTGGCACAATCATGATTTTTAAAGTTTAAAGTACTGAAAATTGTGATGAGAACTGGTTTCAAAAATTCCCATACTTTACAGAGGAGAAACCACGAAACAGACACAAAGGTAAGGAAGTCACTGGTCCAAGACAATTAATTAGTGGCAGTCAGTGCTAACACCCAGCTTTTCAGGCTCATAGACTAGTCCACTATACTTCCACAGAATACAATATTGAGTGCCTGAGCCTCAAATCAAAATTTATATACTATTATAAGTCACGATTACACAAAATATAAAAAAAATTTTGTGTAACTTCAAAAAATTTCCTCTAAAAACAGTATTTTGTTACGTTCCCCACACTACTGATAACAATAATAATTGCCACATCAGGATATCCTTCATATAATATTAAATGTATGAGGAATTTAGTTGTTACCCAATGTGCATTAATAATCTACTTGTATTTCCAATTCCAAAGAAATAAAGCTTATCTAAACCCTATAATCTTTGTGTGTGTGTGTGTTACCTTATATGAGCCCTGAGCTTTAGCTTTTGGGTGCTTTTACACTGATGGGTTCTGATCTATATATAACACAGTTCTGAATAGTTTCCCTCCAGGGTGTGTCTGGTCTCTTTTTTTGTATATATATAAATGTGATCCATTGGAATTTTATTTTATTATTTTATTTTATTGAGACAGAGCCTCAAGCTGTCACTCTGGGTAGAGTGCTCTGGCATCACAGCTCACAGCAACCTCCAAATCCTGGGCTCAAGCGATTCTCCTGCCTCTGCCTCCCAAGTAGCTGGGACTATAGGCACTGCCACAATGCCGGCTATTTTTTTTTTTTGGCTGCAGCCATCACTGCTGTTTGGTGGACCCAGGCTGGATTTGAACCCGCCAACCCAGGTGTATATGGCTGGCATCTTAGCCTCTTGAGTCATAGGCACCAAAGAATCTGGTTTTGACAAATTCCTTCAGTATTTATTTGCCTAAAAAAGTCTTTATTTCTCATTCATCTAGGAACCTTCGTTTACAGGATACAAAATTATACGTTGACAGTTGTTCTTTTTGAGAAGACTGAAGATGAGGCCCCAATCCCTTCTGGCTTATGTCTATAACAACGTTTGCAGTAAGCTTGATGGGTTTTCCTTTGTAAGTTGCTCAATAATAGTTACTGCTTTGTGTTGACTTTGGCCAGACTGGTAGTGCTTGCCTATGTTCAATGACTTTCATAGGTTCCACTGAGCTTCTTATATCTGGACATCTTAATCTCTAACAAGACCAGGGAAATTTTCCTCCATTATTCCTTCAAGTAGATTTTTCAACCCTTGTGTGTTTTCTTCTTTACTCACAAGGAAACCTATGATGTTATATTTGGCCATTTTACATAATTCCAAATTTCTGTTAGGCCTTATTCATGCTGGTTGAGTTTTCGTTCTTTTTTTTTTTTTTGAGACAGAGCCTCAAGCTGAGCTCCTGGGTAGAGTGCCATGGCTTCACTGCTCACAGCAACCTCCAACTCCTGGGCTCAAGTGAGTCTCCGGCCTCTGCCTCCCAAGTACCTGGGATCACAGGCACCTGCCACAACGCCCAGCTATTTTTTTGGTTGCAGCCATTATTGTGGTTTAGCTACCCGGGCTGGATTCGAACCCGCCACCTTAAGTGTATGTGGCTGGCGCCTTAGCTGCTTGAGCCACAGGCGCCGAGCCTGAGTTTTCGTTCTTAAACCTCATAATCTTAAAATAAGATTATGTACACGTAACTATTTCCTTATATATAAAAAAAAATTTTTGAAATGTATACCACTCTTTCAATTCCTACCTATAAATTTGACACATACCTAATCCATAGCCACTCTGTGAACGAACTCACTGACCAAGGTATTACCGTTATATTTCAGTAGGTCAATCACCTGGGAATCTCCTCTGTACCAGAACTGTATTGTATTTTGGCTAAAACAGTCTCAACCTTTGAAGGATTTGAATTTTGTGAAGAAGGAAATACATATGTAATTTCAAAAAACATGGCAAAGGGTCAAGACAGAGAGATGTAAAACATAGTATGATTCTATAGCAGGATGGAAAAGGGACATACTGACTAGCTTTAGAAAGAAGTAAGGAAGTGGGGCGGCGCCTATAGCTCAGTGGGTAGAGCACCAGCCACTGAGGTTTCTTCGATTTGAACCTGGCCCAGCCAGCTAAAACAACAACAACTGTGACAAAAAAAAATAGCTGGGCATTGGTGGGCACCTGTAGCCCCAGCTACTTGGGAGGCTGAGGCAAGAGAATCACTTAAGCCCAAATGTTTGAGGTTGGTGTGAGCTGTGACACCATGGCACTCTACCCAGGGCAACAACTTGAACTCTGTCTCAAAAAAAAAAAAAAAAAAAATAGAAGTAGTGAGGAAATTGTCAGTGAGAGAATCTTGGAATAATAGGCAGTGGTTAGAGAAATTGAGTGATTTACCTTAATGGCCTCTACTTGTTGGCAAATCATTTTCAGTAAAGAATTCTGATCTTCTGCCCATTGAGGTGGTGTTCTGGGAGAATACTAAAAAGAAGAAACAAAACAAAAGAATAATTACAAAACAGTACTTACAACACTTAGAATAGTAACAAATTCACAATAAAGTGATTAACTTCTTTCCTACTTACCCTGTAACTTTTACTTGGAGAGAATGAGTATTTGGTGGGAGATGGTGAATGTTTTATTTCTCCATCTGCATTTCGCCAAGAACCATTTTTATAAAAAGGACCTCCTTCACTGTAGTCTTCAAGTTCCTGCATGACTGAATTAAGCATCTCTTTTACAGACTCCAGAGGCACAGGCAACTAAAAACAAAAAGCATTTATCAATGGCTTTAGTTTGTAAAAATACCAAAAGTTAAGAACTCTAAATACAAAGATTTTATATTAATACTATTTACAATTTTCTAACTTTAACAAGCACTTTAAACAGAAATACAAATGATTATGTTATAAACTGTGAAGTCTTCTCACTCTACAGTCTATTCTGCTTCTTTACTTCTCTTGGCCACAAGGATGGTAGAAGAACATTAGAAGTTGGAAAAGTTTTTCCAAGTGAACAAAATAAGTTACTGATACTTTCTAATTAACTTTGAACAGAGTGAAACACAGGCACCAGAATACATCCAACAACGTGAATCCTAATCAAAGAGTAGCAACACAAAATATACAACAAAGTACTCAGAAAGAAATAATGTCACACCATCAAGCCAGTCTCAAATTGCTGACAACTAGAAAACAAGACATTCTCCACAGGAGATGAAATAAGAAGAAATGAGCTGGTAGCTCATGCCTGTAATCCTAGCACTCTGAGAGGCCAAGGCAGATGGATTACCTAAGCTCACAGGTTTAAGACCAGCCTGAGCAAGAGTGAGACCCCTCCCCTAAAAAAAAAAAAAAAAAGAAAAAAGCATATTCAGTAAGATCCTAGCAAACAGAATCCAGCATCACATCAAACAAATTATACACCATGACCAAGTGGGTTTTATCCCAGACTCTCAAGGCTGGTTTAATGTATGTAAATCTATAAACATAATTCATCACATAAACAAATTAAGAAACAAAGACCACATGATTCTCTAAATTGATGCAGAAAAAGCTTTTGATAATATCAAGCATTCTTTCATGATCAGAACACGTAAGAAAACTGGTATAGAAGGGATATTTCTTAAACTGATAGAGGCCATCTACAGCAAACCCACAGCCAATATTGTATTGAATGGAGTTAAATTGAAATCATTTCCACTCAGTTCAGGAACCAGGCAAGGTTGCCCATTGTTTCCATTGCTATTTAACATTGTAACGGAAGTTTTAGCCATCGCAATCAGGGAAGAAAAGGTGATCAAGGGCATCCAGATAGGGTCAGAAGAGATTAAACTTTCACTTTTCGAAGATGATATGATTGTATATGTGGAAAACCCCAGGGATTCTACTACTAAACCCTTAGAAGTGATCAAGGAATACAGCAGCATCTCAGGCTACAAAATCAATACTCACACATCAGTAGCATTCATATATACCAGTAACAGTCAAGCTGAAAAAACAATCATGGACTCAATTCCCTTTATAGTAGTGCCAAAGAAAATGAAACATCTGGGAGTATTCCTAACAAAGGATGTGAAAGATCTCTATTAAGACAACTATGAAACTCTGAGAAAAGAAATAGCAGAAGATGTCAACAAATGGAAAAACATACCATGTTCACGGTTAGGAAGAATCAACATTGTTAAAATGTCCATATTACCCCAGAAGTGCAATAATGTACATAGTTACCATTCAATAAAAAAGAAAAAAAAATGTCCATATTACCCAAAGCAATTCACAAATTTAATGCAATTCCCATTAAAGCACCTCTGTCATACTTTAAACATCTGGAAAAACTAGTACTTCATTTTATATGGAATCAGAAAAAACCTAAAACAGCCAAGACATTACTCAGAAATAAAAACAAATCAGAAAAAAAAAATAAAAAATAAAAAATAAAAACAAATCAGATGGACTCATGCTACTAGACTTCAGATTATACTATATATCTATAGTGATCAAAACTGCATGGTATTGGCACAAAAATAGAGAGGTAGATGTATGGAATAGAATTGAGAACCAAGAGATGAATCCAGGCATTTATCGTCATTTGATCTTTGATAAGCCTATCAAAAACTTAAATTGGGGGAAAGACTCCCTATTTAACAAATGGTGCTGGGAGAATTGGCTGGCAACTTATAGAAGACTGAAACTAGACCCTCACTTTTCACCTCTAACAAAAATTGACTCTCACTGGATAAAAGACTTAAACCTAAGACATGAAACCATACAGATTCTTGGAAAGAGTGCAGGAGAAACACTTGAAGACATAGGTCTGGGAGAAAACTTTATGAGGAAGTCCCCCAGGGCAACTGAAGCAGTTCCAAGAATACATTACTGGGATCAGATCAAATTAAAAAGCTTCTGCATTGCCAAGAACACAGTAAGTAAAGTAAGCAGATTGCTCTCAGAATGGAAGAGGATATTTGCAGGGTATGTTTCTGACAAGGGTCTGATATCCAGAATCCACAGAGAACTCAAACTCAGTATAAAGAAAAGAACAAGTGATCCCATTTCACTATGGGCAAGAGACCTGAACAGAAACTTCTCTGAAGAGAGAGGTACATGGTATACAGACACACGAAAAAATGCTCATCTTCCTTAATCACCAGAGAAATGCAAATCAAAACCACTTTGAGATATCATCTAACTTCAGTAAGAGTAGCCTACATCACAAAATACCAAAACTACAGATGTTGGCGTGGATGGGGAGAAAAGGGAATACTTCTGCACTGCTGGTGGGAATGCAAGCTAGTACGTTCCTTTTGGAAAGAAGTTTGGAGAACACTCAGGGATCTAAAAATTGACCTGCCATTGGATCCTGCAATTCCTCTACTAGGAATATATCCAAAAGACCAAGAATTACTTAGCAAAGAAGATATCTGCACCAGATTATTCACTGCAGCTCAATTCGTAATAGCCAAGTCATGGAAGAAGACCAAGTGCCCCTCGATCTATGAATGAATTAATAAATTGTGGTATATGTATACCATGGAATACTATGCAGCCTTAAAAAAGATGAAGCCTTTACCTCTTTTATGTTTACATGGAGGGATCTGGAATATATCTTCTTGAGTAAAATGTCTCAAGAATGGAGGAGAAAGTATCCAGTATACTTAGCATTCCTATGAAACTTACTTATATTTACTCACACATTCTTGTAAAAAACAGAACACAACTATAGCCCAAGATGATGGAGAGAAGTGGAGGGGAGGGGGGAGATTCAATAGAGGGAGGGTAAAAGGAGGGATCACACCTATGGAACATATGACAAGGGTACAAGTCAAATCGGTGAAATGTAGAACACAGATGTTTTGGCACAATAATCAAGTAAATGAGGTGAAAGCTATGTTGATTGGTTTAATGTAACCACATTAGATTGTATAAAAAAAACAGCACAGTGTACCCTACATATGCATGGATGTATTCATGATCTATGTGTACTTGACTTAATTAAAAAAAAAAAAAAAAAAAGCGGACCTTGTAGCGAGCGCCTGGAGGGCACTGCTCAGGAGTCTGAGGCAAGAGAATCACTTAAGCCTAAGAGTTGGAGGTTGTTGTGAGCTATGACGTCACAGCACTCTACCGAGGGCAATAAAATAAGACTCTGTCTCAAAAAGAAAAAAAAGAAGAAGAAATGCTCTGAAGTTGCCAACACCTTTCAATTTCAGTGAAATTCTTTAAGAACCCTGAATACTAGAATAATAGTTTTGATTAGATTCCCAGAATCACAAAATATTACATCTTAGATCTTTTCTAATTCCCTAAGTACTTTTGGAAGAGCATATACCTAAGATTCCTAAGTTTTAAAAATAGACACACCAAGCCTAATACATAGAAACCCAATAAAACACAGATATCCTCCTCCTATGCATTAGTAATAAGGTGTTATGAAGTGTTTTTGAAATTGCCAAAATACAAAACCAAGACAAAAACACTGATTGCTCATCCGTAAAAACTATATACAACCATCTGCAACTTACTTTCTTGACTACTGAAAGATTTGAATCACTGTCATCTATAATCTTTAGTAGGTAGTCCCTGGTCTTTCTCAGATAATTTTTGCACTCTTCTTGTTCTTCAGGAGAAAGGGCATCATTTTCAATGTCTTCTGCCTTCCTGTGAAAAATCTAAACAAATGGTGCTTTTATGAAATAATTAGGTTTTGTTTTGGTTTTTTTTTAAAGAAATCATAGCTATTTATTTATTTATTTATTTATTTTTGTAGGGGTTTTTTTGGCCAGGGCTGGGTTTGAACCTGCCACCTCTGGCATATGGGACCAGCACCCTACTCCTTTGAGCCACAGGGGCCGCCCAACAATTAGGTTTTAAAAAAGAACCTTTTAGTTCAAGTATCCCATCTACTTACCAGTGCGAGATTCCAATAAGAAACAACATTTTTTATAGATTCAAAAGCAGTCATAGCATCTTCTATATTTCCATTAACTACATCCAATATAGCAAAAGTTACATGTGCATCTTCTTCATATTCACCAATTTCAGATGCCTAAAGACATTTAGTAATTTTCAGTCAAATTATTTTTACTCAGATTATTTTTACTCACTTAAATCTTTTTCAAAGATTTTGTATGATCTAAAGATAATAACATCTCATTAATTTGTTTCTGTCATATTTTACTTGTGACAGGTAAAAGATTTAGAAAACCAACCAATTAAATAACAAGGCAATTAATTTGAGTGTTTATATTTCCATTTCTTTTGTTTATAAGCTGGAAATCTACATCTCTAGTAAGTTCACAAAGAATGGATTCTCTTGTTACCTGAATGTCTGCACTATGAAAATGTTTAAACAGAGGATCAGTAGGTTCAGGAATACTGCACTTCTTTTTGATTATCTTCAGTAAAGGTAACACTTTTTTCCAATAATGAACACTTCTGCCTATGTATTCCCGTTGATCGTAAAAAGAGTTAAGACCGCTACCCTAAAACAGAAAGAGTCGAAGCACAAAACTTAATGAACTCATGATTAAATCTAAAAATTCATTTCAAGACACTAAGAACTATAAAATTTTAAGTCAAAACCAAATGGAATCTCAAAGTTGTTTGCTCAACTTTCTATTGGATAATGACCTTAATACCAGGGATCATCCCAGACTCAACTTTTAGACATTTTCAATGATTTTATTTTTTAAGAGTTGTCATTTTTAAATGGCCAAAATTTGCCTCTCTATATTGTCAGTTTGGTCAAAGGGCTAACCAAAATTTGCCTCTACGTAAGACCAGTTAGTCAAAAGGCTAACCATCTACACCTAATTCTGCCACACAACAGACCTTATATTTATATTTATCTTAATATACATATGTACATACACACTTACTCATTCACTCATTTATTTAACAAACAGGGTCTCACTATGTTACCCAGGCTCATCTCAAATTCCTGGGGTCAAACAATCCTCCTGTCTAAGCTTCCCACACCTGGCTAGATTTCAAATACTCAGACAGACCTAGAACACCTTTACCTACAAAGCCTTGTGTTTCAGGCTGACCAATAACAACAACTCCATTACTAAATAATAATAATAGCACTGCTCCACTAAGTGCTTATATACAAGGGCTGTCCATAAAGTAAACAGCCTTGGACATGAAAAATAATATTAACAATGGCTGAATACTTCGGAGATAGCCCTCTTGTAACAGTAAAATATTTTACGGCAAGAATAAAGATATACTTCTCTTGGCACAATGTAAATAAGCTGCTGTTTCCAGAACTAAAAACCTTCAATAAAAAGTTCATGATTTTTAAAAAATTAATGTTCTTCACAAAGATTTGCACTTTAATAAACTCACCGTTTTCTGAAGGCATTTTGCCCAATGTACAAGCAGAGCAGGTTGTAGGCCATGTTTTTCCTGGCCTCTTAGAGTATTTATTTCATGTTGAACTAGAAGTCGCAATTTTGCTGAGGTTCCAGGTCTAAAAAAAAGTTTAATATGAATGCACTAGAAACACACAGTGCAACATTTACATGTATATTAACTGTCACATAACAAGTTAAGTTTTCACTTCTTTTACTAGGGATTTAGTTTCTCAAAGCAGTAATATGTTAAAAGAATATATATGCTTTACTACTTACACTGCTTTTCTGAGAATCAGATTACAAACTGCATCCCACCAAGTTTTTTGTCTTTCTGTATAAAGCTGTTTACACACAGGAAGAGGTAAGCATAAAGGCTGATAGGCGCTATAGTGAGAACTACATTTCTCCTTTAATTGTAGGTGGCTGGTGTATATCACTCCAAGTAGAAATACCTGTTTTATTTAAAGAACAATTAATTTAGAAAAAAAGTTAAACAAAACTCAAAATATTTAATTTGTTAAAAATCTTCCTTACTTCAAGATCTAAAATACATATTGACTCAGGTGCATTTGTTTCAAGTCTTGAGGTTTCCTGGGGCAAATGATGAAAAAGCTGTTTTAGCCATTTTCGAATTGCAGGTAAAGTAGGCAATGAATTCCACTGTAATCCAAGCCAAGTAAGGTGTTGAAGACTACCGTTATGAGCTCGAATGGCACCTGAAATTTAAAAAACAAAATTGGCTTGAGGTTTTGAAAATTTTCCTTGTGCTATCAGTTTTGCTAAAATAAACAATTAATGCATGCTAAATATACCTTACATAATTGCTTTCCTGTTATCAGAGCTGGAAGAAATTCTATGATAAGCAAAATGTAATGTACTTATTATATGCATTCACATTTTATATCTAGAAATCTTAGTAACAATAGTTATGAACTAGGTACAAGGGCTCATATCTATAATCCTAGCACCATAGGAGCCTCTGGCACAAAGATCACTTGAAGCAAGGGGCCAACACAGGCAGGCCCCATCTCTACAAAAAAATTTTAAAAACTGGGCAGCGCCTGTGGCTCAAAGGAGTGGGGCACTGGCCCCATATGCCAGAGGTATAGCAGGTTCAAACCCAGCCCTGACCAAAAAAAAAAAAGAAAATTTTTTAAAAATCAAGCCAGTATGGTTGCTTGCACCTATAGTCCTAACTACTCAGGAGATGAGAGAATCATTTGAACACAGGAGGTTAAGGCTGCAGTGAGCTATGACAATGCTACTGCACTTTAGAACAGACAACATAGACCCTTGTCTCCCCAACCTGACCAGAAAAGAAAAAAAAGAAAGAAAAACACAGTTGTAACAGAGATTCATTTCTTCAAGTACCCAGTAAAACAAAATCTACTTTCAGAAGCCAAATAAATAATACTCATGTAATTAGAAATTCCAAAATAATAGATTTTCCTTTCAATAAAGAGTCATAAAACAAGAGAATACCAACATATTAATGCATTAATAAAGAGATTTTTTTCTTCTACAACAAAGTCAATATTAAAAAGGTCATAGAGTTCCGGGGTAGTTTGCAAGAGACTTAAAAATGGTCATTTCTTTTAATTCTGTTTTTAGGACTCTATGGGATTAATCTGAAATGTAGATACTTATAATGAAGTTTTCATTGCAATATTATTTTTAATAGTATAAAACTAGACACAACTTGAATGTCCAAAAATAGAAAGTAAAATAGAAATTATGACTAATTCATAAAAAAAGATAGCCATTGAAAGTGTTATTTATAAGGTTATAGCGCAGACACAATGGGAGAGAATTTATCAAAGAAGACAAATCATGGCTCGGCGCCTGTGGCTCAAGTGGCTAAGGCGCCAGCCACATACACCTAAGGTGGTGAGTT
>NW_003852457.1:10768450-10770599 GCF_000181295.1 Otolemur garnettii
AAACACTATAAGGAAGACTATATGTACCCACCACCACCCCTTCCAGCTCCTTCAAAAAGGAAAACAAATCTGAAAAGAATACAGGAAAATAGGAGAGGCTAGAGATAACTTCTCATCAGCCTCTCTCCGGTAAGATCCCAAGGAGAGGACTCCAATTACCTCTTACTGTACTGTCCCTCCTAGAAGCATCCTTGCAATGACGCAGTAAGACAGCAAAGAAAGAGGCTGGGCAAAGAGGTTGGGAAGGGTAGAAAGCTTGCAGAGAGCAGGTGCAGGGAAGTGCAGTGACCTAGGGACGAAACCTATGTGTAGAATTCCTAAGGGATCAAGTTCACAGGACAGTCACCCAACAGCACCCCATGGTGGCAGATTGGGGTCTTAATGGAACTCTGGGAGGATCTATACCTCCCAGTGTGAGGAGTGGTATGAAACCAGGAGAACTTGAGATCCCACAAGACTCCCAGATACACACCAAAGCCAGCCCTTCCTCAAAGGGCAAGAGAGGGGGAAGGGGTCTGAGAGCTTGCTGGAGCAGTACTAGGCTGGCTTGAGGTAGGAAAACATTCAAACAGCACTGAGCAGTAGGGTTTGGACAAAACCTAGCTCAACAAGAAGCCTGCTGGGGCCCCATCATCTTGGAAGAGCCAGAGGGGAGGAACGGAAAGAGCTGCAACCTTGAATCAGCAGACATGCACAGGACCCAGTTCAGGAGAAGCCTAACAGGGTCCCAGATGTGACCAACTCTAACTGCCTATAAGGCTCCTGCAGCCACTCTAAGGATGACTCCCACAAAAATATAGATAAGTTAAAGTTAGACAGATCTCTCCTCCTCACAGATGCCATGGGAACTGTTTGGAGGGTCAAGGCACGTCCCCCATCAAATCTGGTGTAAACTTCAGGATTTTGGCTCTCCCACACCTACAGGGATTCAAGGCTCACCCAGCAACCACACCAGATTACAATCAAATAAAGCAGGAAAACAAGACCAGATGTCCAAAGCAATTAGCTAGTAAGTCCCTGCTCCTACAACCAGCAGCAGCAGCAGTAGTGCCTTTTTTCTTTGTTAGTTTCCTAAACCTGAAGAAACACCAGGTGTTGAGGAAACATACTGCATTATTATTTCTCATTAATAACAAGGTTTCTATCTGTGTTACAGATTTTCCTGCTCTTTTTTTCCCTCTTCTCTTTCCTTCGTTTTTTGACTGTTTTTTCTACTTTTCTTCATAAATCACTGAAACAATAATCATGACATTGGTGTTTTTATTTTTCATTCCCTTTCATGATCTGTTTTGTTCTGTTTCATTCTGGGATAGAGAACCTTGCTCTGAGGCCTGGGCTGAAGTG
This sequence comes from Otolemur garnettii, assembly GCF_000181295.1. Lineage (NCBI taxonomy): Eukaryota > Metazoa > Chordata > Mammalia > Primates > Galagidae > Otolemur > Otolemur garnettii. The sequence continues at coordinate 10,769,795 of NW_003852457.1, forward strand.
TCACAGCATTGGCTTGGCACATAGAGGTCTTAAATCCCAGGGCTAGGTGTCCTTCCTGCTTTGGCTTCCCGACAGACTGCATTTGCAGGTCCCTGCAGTGGCTAGTTTCACACAATAATTGATAGTGGCAGAGTCTGGCTCTTGATCAGGCCAATAAGGAGCATCTAACCTCTGGAAACCCTCTCGCCCCGGCCCACCAGAATGCTGGGATTGCAGGTGTATGTCACTGTACCCTGCCTAATACCATTATTATCACTATTTTTCTCTTTCCCTATTTCTTCTCTCCTTTTTAAAAAATTTTATTATTTTTTTTGGTCCTTCCCTGCTCTCTTCTCTCCTTTTCATCCTGATGCCAAAAGGCTACTTCAACACCCAAGCACAGAGACAGGAAAAGATGGAGGAATAGGAAAGACAGAAATAGGAGAAGTAAACAAGAAGAAAACACACATAAGGAAGGAAAAAAAATTCAGGCAACATGAAAAACCAGAATAGATCAAACCCATGCCCAAAGGAAAATGAGACCACTATCAGAGAGGATCCCAATTATAAAAAAACTGCTGAAATGACAGAAAGGGAGCTTACAGTATGGATAACAAAAACAATGAAGGGAATTGAAGGGAAAGTGGAAAACCACCAAAAGGAAATCCAAAAGTTGACATAAGAAATGAATGAAAGGGCTCGGCGCCTATAGCTCAACCGGCTAAAGCACCAGCCACGTACACCTAAGGTGGCGGGTTCGAATCCCCAGCCCGGACCCGCCAAAACAACAATGACGGCTGCAACCAAAAAATAGCCGGGCGTTGTG
>NW_003852457.1:10770781-10774474 GCF_000181295.1 Otolemur garnettii
AAAAGAAATGAATGAAAGACATGATGAAATTAGGAAGGATGTATCGGCACGTTAGGAATTAAAGGAATCATTCAGGAATGTGAAGATGCAGTAGAAAGTTTTAATAACAGATTAAACCATAAGGAAGAAAGAATCTCAGAGCTTGAAGACAAGGCTCTGGAGTTAGCTTTGTCATTCAAAAAGGCAGAAAAGAATAGAGTAAAACCACAGCAATCTCCTAGAGAATTATAGGACTTCATGAAGCGTATAAACATATGAGTTATGGGAATCCATGAAGAAGAAGACTGATCCAAAGGTATGGAAGGAAGCCCTGCTAGAGGATATCATAACTGAAAATTTCCCAAGTATCACCAAAGATTCTGAGCACTCTTTTTAGATGGTTACTGAACCACATTGTCTCAATACAAACAGAGCATCTCCTAGACACATTGTAATGAACATGTCGAAATTCAAAATGGAAGAGTAAATTTTCCAAGCAGCCAGAAGTAAGGACTAACTGACCTATAGGAGCCAATCAATCAGGTGACAGAGGACTTCTCGGCTGAAACTAGACAAGCCAGAAGATACTGGGATGTGCCTTTCAACTTACTCAAACAAAACAATTTCCAACTTAGGATTTTGTATCTTGCCAAAATAATTTTCATATTCAAGGGAGAAATCCAATCTTTTACTGACAAGCAAACAGTGAGGAAATCTGCCACTAGAAGACCAGCTTTCCAGAAAGAACTCAGACCCATACTACACAAACCACCAAAATGAACCATGAGCAAAGTAAAGACACCTGGAAACAAAAGTTCAAAGCTTAGCTTCCACAGTGCTGCAAGAGATAAAAGTAAGCAAGGGATCTCACAAAGTAAGATGAACCGAACTCCACCATTTTTTATCAACAAATATGAATGTCTTGAATTCCCCACTGAAGAGGTACAGGCTGACTCACTGGATTAAAAAAAAGCACAAGCCAATTATACACTGTCTTCAGGAAACACATCTGACCACAAAGGACAAAACAAGTGTTAGTGTGAAGAGGTGGAAAATAATATTTCAGGAAAACAGAAATCAGAAGACATCAGAGGTTGTAATTTTTATATGCAGATACAACTACATTTAAAGCAACAAAAGAAAGACAAACATGGATACTATGCACTGGTCAAAAGAACAAAAAGACACCTCAATTCTAAATAACTAGCACCCACCTTAAATATTCCCAAATTTATAAAACAAACCTTACTGGTCTGAACAATATGATATCCTACAACATTAATAGCTGGGGACTTCAACACCCCACTGACAGAACTGGACAGATCCTCTAAACAGAAAAAAACAGAAACAAGGGACTGAGACATGAATAACTGTGTTTAATAGACATATACAGAACATACCATCCCCAAACTATTGAGGATAACATTCTTCCCATCAACTTATTGGGATCATACTCCAAAACTGATGATATCCTAAGATACAAATCAAATCTGAACAAATTCAAAAGAACAGAAATTATACCACATATCTTTTCAGATCCCAAGAGAATAAAAGTGGAACTCAACTCCCACAAAAACTTTCACCCCCACACAAAGTTGGGGAAGGTAAACAGCTTTATGCTGAACCACACGCAGATCAAGGAGGAGGTAATGAAATAAATAATTACATTCGTTGAGCGTAACAATGAAGCCACAAGCTATCAAAATCCATGCAATACTGCAAAAGCAGTCCTAAGAGGGAAATTTACCACATTAGATGCCCATGTATAAAAAACAGGAAGAGCACATATAGACAACCTAATGAAATTATTTCAAGGAACTAGAAAAGAGCAATCCAATCCTAAATTTAGCAAAATTAGCTAAGAAAAAAAAAAAAAAAACTGGAAACAAAAAAATCATTCAGAAAGTAAAACAAAAAGTTGGTTCTTGAACAAAATTAATAAATCTTTGGCCAGATTAACTAGAAACAAGAAAGATGTTTAATAAGCTTGCTCAGAAACAAAAAAGGGGAAATAACAGAAATTACAGAAATACAAAAGATTACCTATCATTACTATTACAAAAATCTATACCCAGAAATTTGGCAATGTAGAGGAAATGGACCAATACCTGGAATCACACAACCTCACTAGCCATGAAAAGGAAGAAATAGATCTTTTGAACAGACCAATATCAAACATCAAAATTGCAAAAACAGCTCCCAACAAAAAATGTCCTGAAGCAAATGTTTTACACCAGAATTCCAAAGTGCCACAGAGATTTTACCTATCTTACAGAACCCACTTTATAATACTGAAACCAAAGGAAGAGCCCCCCAAACCTTTTATAAAACAAACATCACCCTCATACCAAAACCAGGAAAAGACCCAACAAAAAAGGAAAACTGAATATTGATTCAAAAATACAGAAGGAGGGAGGGGTGGGAAAAGGAAGAGCAGAGAGAGGGAAGGATCGAGGGGGTGGGGTCTTGGTGTGTGCCATACCTTTAGGAGGCAAGACACAATTGTAAGAGGGTCTTTACCTAACAAATGCAATTAGTGTAACCTGGTTTCTTGTACCCTCAATGAATCTCCAACAATAAAATATATATATATATACTCAATAAACTCCCAGCAAATAGAAAACAGCTACACATTAAAAAAATTACACATCATGGGTGGTGCCTGTGGCTCAGTAAGTAGGGCACCAGCCCCATATAGCGAGAGTGGCGGGTTCAAGCCTAGCCCCGGCCAAACTGCAACAAAAAGGTAGCTGGGCATTGTGGTGGGTGCCTATAGTCCCAGCTACTCGGGAGGCTGAGGCAAGAGAATCGCCTAAGCCCAGGAACTGAAGCGTTGCTGTGAGCTGTGACACTACTGCACTCTACCAAGGGCGATAAAGTGAGACTTTGTCTCTCAAAAAAAAAAAAAAAAAATTACACATCACAATCAAGGAGGCTTTATCCCAAGGACACAAGGTTGGTTTAAAATAAGCAAATCCATAAATGTAATTCATCACATTAATAGAAGCAAAAACAAAGACCAGATGATCCTCTCAATAGATGCAGAAAAAGCATTCAAAAAATTATTTTCTGGTAAGAACATTTAAGAAAATAAGCATAGATGGCACATTTCTTAAACTGATAGAAGTCATCTACAACAAACCCTCAGCCAGTATCATAATGAATGGAGTAAAAGTGAAAATATTTCCACTGAGAACTAGAACCACAGAAGGATGTCCACTAACAGCACTAGTACTAGAAGTCCTAGACAATGCAATCAGGCCAGAGAAGGCTATCAATGGTATTCAAATGGAGAAAGAAAAGTTAAACTCTCCCTCTTTGCTGCTATTATCTTATACTTAGAAAATCCCACAGATTCAACCACAAGAATTCTAGAAGTGATTAAGAAATACAGTAACATCTTGGGATACAAAATAAATGTCCACAAATAAACAGACTTTGTATACACCAATAACAATCATGTCAAGAAGCAAATCAAGGACATGTACCTTTACAGTAGCTTCAAATAAAATGAGATGCCTGGGAATATATCTAACAAAGGAGGTGAAAGATCTCTACCCAGAGAATTATGAAACCCTGAGAAAAGAAACAGCAGAAGACATTAACAAATGGAAGAATCGGCTGGGTGCCTGTGGCTCAAGTGGCTAAGGCGCCAGCCACATACACCTAAGGTGGCAGGTTCGAATCCAGCCTGGGCCCACCAAACAACAATGA
>NW_003852457.1:10774633-10782758 GCF_000181295.1 Otolemur garnettii
AAATGGAAGAATCTACCAAGCTCTTGACTGGGAATAATCAACATCGTTAAAATGTCTATATTACCCAAAGCTATCTACAGGTTTCATGCAATCCCCATTAAAATACCTACATCATACTTTGAAGAACTCGAAAAAACTAGTTCTTCGTTTTGTATGAAATCAGAAAAAAAAAAAAAACCCTTATAAATAACACAGTTCTTAGAAATAAAAACAATCTGGAGGCATCACATTATCAGACTTCAGGTTATACTACAAGTCTACAGTGATCAAAACAGCATGGTACTGACACAAAAATTAAAACATAGATCTGCGGAACAGAAAAGAAAACCTAAAGATAAAACCAGCCTCATATCATCATATGGTCTTCAATAAACCAAACAAAAGCATACAGTGGGGAAAAGAACCTCTATTCAATAAACGGTGCTGGGAGAATTATATAACCACATGTAAAAGACTGAAACTGGACCCACACCTCTCATCACTTACAAAAATTGACTCTCACTGGATAAAAGATTGAAATCCAAGACATGAAATGATAAATCAAGTTCTGAAAGAAAAGTGTGAGGAAAACCCTTTATGACACTGGCCTGGGGTAATATTTCATGAAAAAAATCTTCGTTGGCAATCATAGCAACAACAAAAATAAACAAATTGGACTTAATCAACCTAAAAAACTTCTGTATAGCTAAGGACACAGTAATTAAAGCAAACAGACAACCTTCAGAGTGGGAAAAGATATTTGTGTGTTATGAATCTAACAAAGACAACTACAACAACAACAAAAAAAAGCTGGGTGCTGTGGCAGGTGCCTATAGTCCCAGCTACTTGGGAGGCTGAGGCAAGAGGATCACTGCCCAAGAGTTTGAAGTTGCTGTGAGCTGTGATGCTACAGCACTCTACTGAAGGCGACATAGTAAGACTCTTTCTCAAAAAAGAAAAGAATACAGGAAAATATTAAATAAATCATTATTGCTGAGTAATAAGTTTATGGGCAATTTTTTTTCCTCCTACTACAACTACATTAATATGCAGGAAGTTTCCTTTGAAACATGTAACTTACCAACATCATATCTAGCCAAATCATCAGGTTCTGGCACTTGTCCATCAATGTTTCCAAAATCATCACCACCAAGGAAAGATCTATCCTTATGTGATTGACTAGAAAACAGAGCATCATATAAAGTAGACTGCCCACTTTTATTGGCGAAAGATTCCACAACCTCTCTTAAAAAATCTTGCTTTCCACGACTTAAGTTTAGCAACATGTGTCCTGAAAAACAAATTAAGTTATTTCTATCATTTAAAAAATACAGATTGTATTTGCTCACATCTCTATATTGTTTCATTTGCATATCCAAAGGGAAAATAACATGATTACTTCAGACCTAACCCTCCAACCCAAAAACTATAGACAGGTAACAAAAAGAATACTTATGTAGAAAATAAATAGAATACAGGTTTAACAGTATGTCTATATAAGAGAATAAAAAGGAATATGTATGAAAATGGCCAGAAGCTTTGCATTTTAAATAAAAAGTTTGAGATTTAAGTGGCCACCCATTGATGTGATACACTGATTTTTCAACTTAGCTGATCAGAATCCTCCCTTAAGGGGCTTTTATGAAGTGCTGTTTTCCAGGCCCCACTCCTGGAGTTTTTTATTCCATAGGTTTGAGGTGACAATCTATTTTAAAAACATTCTCTGGATGAAGTACTGATGCATGCTACAATGTATGTAAGTAAATCTTGAAAACCTGCTAAATAAAAAGCCAGTCACAAAAGACTATGTATGTATCATATGATTCCATCTATAAAAAATGTCCAGGATAAGCAACTGAAAGACAAAGAAGTAGATTAGTGATTGCCTACATTTGGGAGAAATGGGAAGTGACTGCTGAGTATGGCATTTCTTTATGAAGTAATGAAAATGTTCTTAAAGTTAATTGTGCTGATGGTTGTACTTACTTGGTGAACTTATTACAAACCACTAAATTGTACTCTTTAAATGGGTAAATTGTATAGTGTGTAAATGATACTACCATCAAACTGTTTTAAGAAAAAACCCTCCTTGGGGTTAATTCCGCTGATCAGTTAGGTTTGGTTATCACCAGACTATTGTCTCTCAGGAAACTTGCAGAGATACTCTCAGGAATGCCCATATCATTTCTTAAGGTCTGAAAGTCTAACTTTCAAAAAAAGGAAGGCTGTGGAAAAAGAGAGCAACACGAACTCTGATCAAAAGCCCTACTACACTACAAACCAACTTACAGCAACTTTGCTTTAATGCTTCTTCCTGCTCTTTAAAAAGTTCATTAAATTTTATTTTGAAATTGGTTCCTACAGAAATCATTACATTTCTTAGGTTCCTCTGCTAGAGTCACTGCGCTATCTAACTACCTTGAAATTTGTACTTCAGCAAACTCACAGGTATTACTCTAACAGATCTTTAGAGTTTATCCCCAACAGTCAAAAATAGGAATAAAACCAAACATTCCAAGAGCCTAATACATTTTGAATACAGATCTTCTATCTTTGTCACCATGTTCTTAGCTCTTTAACAGATAGACTCATGTCTTCATTTTAACACTGTATCTCCCCCACAGCAGTGTTTAAGAAGCAACTGGTATTAAAGGACAGGCAAATCACTGTTTAAAACTTAGGAAGTGCTCTGAAGTATTCTGAATGGAGGCTCTAAGAGCTATGTAAAGAAGAGTTAGAATGACCACTTACCTGGGAGCAAACAATACTAAATATTTGTTTCTTTTAAAGAATACACCATTTATTCTAATCCCTTACCTTTATCTGACATTGCAAAAGTAAATAAATAATTTTAACAAATTATATCTGGGACAGACAAAAGATTTTATAAGAAGTGCTATATAACAGTTAAAAGATCATTTTTCTTTTTAAATTTAAATCAGTTAAATATTACTATTACCTGACTGGCTCAGACGATCATATGCCATCATTTCCAGCAGATTTTGTCCAGCTTCTCCTTTTATTAATTTAATCTTTGGTCTTGGAACCTAACAATTTTAGAATCAAAAATCTTAATTTGGTGATACCCATATTGCTAATAGTAAAATGTTCCTATTACACTGTACTGTTTTGATAATGAATAAAAAGTTAATCAATACTTGACCCTGCAAGTATCCTGCAAGTTAATCATACTTTGACCCTACAATTCTTTCAAGCATTTATTCTTCCCATAAATTTTCACATGTAAAATAGCACATGTTATTCACTGCTAAATTATTTGGGATAGCATAGGAAAAAAATAGCAAGAGCAACCTAATGTCCTGGTTTTAGGGCCCTAGTTTTAAAATAAAAACCAAAATTATATTACATATATTTAACAGAATAAATGTGCAAACATCAAAACTAATGAGTTCTGAAAAAGAACTCATTAAACTACACTAAACTAAACCATATTGGAAAATAAACTACAGAAAAATTGGGAACTAAGGAAATTTACATAGCCTATCTATAAAAGATGAATACCAAGAGCACTTCTAAGAAATTATTATTTTCATTTTTCTATCCCCAAGTTGGCATTCATGAAGAGAAATTACTTTCTACTGAAAGCACCCGTAAAAGTTACATTCAGGATGGGGCAGTGCCTGTGGCTCAGTAAGCAGGGCACCAGCCCCATATACCAAGGGTGGCGGGTTCAAGCCCGGCTCTAGCCAAACTGCAACAACAACAAAAATAGCCAGGCGCTGTGGCAGGTGCCTGTAGTCCCAGTTACTCGGGAGAGAGAATCGCAAGAGAATCACCTAAGCCCAAGAGCTGGAGGTTGCTGTGAGCTGTAATGCCACAGCACTCTACCAAGGGGACAAAGTGAGACTCTGTCTCTAAAAAAAAAAAAGTTACATTCAGGAAAAATAGAGAATTTAGTCATACTGTAGCAAGGAAAGAAATGATAGACAACCCTACTATAAGCAGGATTAGTGAAACCATACTTGGAAATGCCACACTGTGGACAGCACATTTTCTAAGAATATGAGTAATCTAGGATACCACTGGGATAAATGAGAATAATCAGGAGAGTAAACAGACTCCAAGCCTGATGCTACAGAAAAAAGTTGAAAGAATGAATAAATAGCTGCCTTCAGATATTAAAGTTATTTTGTAAAACATTTTTGTTGTTGTTGTTGTTTTGAGACAGACTCTCACTCTAGGCTAGAGTGCTGTAGCCTCAACCTATTTCACAGCAACCTCAAACTCTTGGGCTCAAGTGATCTTCCAGCCTCAGCTGGGACTTACAGGCTCTTGTCAAAAAGCCCAATTAATTTTTCTATTTGTAGTAGAGTCAGGGTATCACTCTTGCTCAGGCTGGTGTCCAACTGCTGAGCTCAAGTAATCCTCCTGCTTCCACCTTATAAGCATGAGCCAACCGTGCCCAGCCTCAAATGTTAAACTTTTTAATACCACCAAGAAAAAGATTATTTTACTCTATGTAAGTAAGCACGCAGAACCAAATTATCTGAAGATGTAGGCGACAATTTTGAAAAGAAGTGAATGGCTATCACTGAGAATGCTCAGCCACAGGCAATGTCCACTTACCAGAGATATTCTAAATATGACCACATGGATGGCTAGACTAGCTGTTTTAAAATCTCTCACCACTTTCTTAATTGGTAGTAGAAATGTATTCTGGTACTACCTAAGGTTGGAAATTAGCAACAGTTCTAAAAATTATACGTGCATAGACATACTTTGATCTTGCAATTCTTTCAGGCATTTATTCTTCCCATGAATTTTTACGTGTAAATTAGCACAGGTTATTCACTGCTTAATTATTTGAGATAACATAGGAAAAGAACAGCAAGAACAACTTAATGTCCTGGTTTTAGGGCCCTAGTTTTAAAATAAAAACCAAAATTATTTTACATACATTTAACAGAATATGCAAACATCAAAACTAATGAGTTCTGAAGCAGGAGGATCACTTGAGGCCAGGAGTTCAAGACCAGCACAGGTAATATAGCAAAACCTAATCTCTATAAAAAATAATAATTTAGGCTCGGCGCCTATAGCTCAACCGGCTAAGGTGCCAGCCACGTACACCTAAGGTGGCGGGTTCGAATCCCCAGCCCGGACCCGCCAAACAACAATGACGGCTGCAACCAAAAAATAGCCGGGCGTTGTGGTGGGCGCCTGTGGTCCCAGCTACTTGGGAGGCGGAGGCAGGAGACTCGCTTGAGCCCAGGAGTTGGAGGTTGCTGTGAGCTGTAATGCCACGGCACTCTACCCAGGGGGACAGCTTGAGGCTCTGTCTCAAAAAAAAAAAAGAAACATGGTTATGGATGGCGCCTGTGGCTCAAAAGAGTAGGGCGCTGGCCCCATATGCTGGAGGTGGCAGGTTCAAGCCCAGCCCCGGCCAAAAGAAAAACTGCAAAATAATAATAATTTTAAAAAAGAATAATAATTTAAAAAAAAGAAGTAGCCGAACATCCCAGTGTGTATGCCTATAGTCCTAACTACTTGGAAGACTAAGGTGGGAAGATCCCCTGAGCCCAGGTTACAATGACCTACAATCCACTCCACAGCACTTCAGCCTAAGCCAAAGAGCAAGACCCTGTCTCTTAATTTAAAAAAAAAAAAAAAAAAGGGCTGGTGAGGTGGCTCACACCATAATCCCAGCACTCTAGGAAGCCAAGGAGTGAGATCCCATCTCTAAAAATAGCCAGGCATCTTGGCAAGTGCCTGTAGTCTCAGCTACTTAGAAGCTGAGGCAAGAGGATCACTTGAGCCCAAGAGTTTGAGGTTGCTGTGAGCTATAACGCCACAGCACTCTACTGAGGTTTACAAAGTGAGAGTCTGTCTCAAAACAAACAAACAAAAACCAACCAGACTATTCTTTATATACTGATTTGGAGAAATCTCCAGGATACACTTCACTGAAATAAATCAAAGTAAACACAACGGCAGAACATAAGTGAGAGGGTGTATATGTGTGTTGATTTGCATGTGGCATAAATTGTTTTGTAAACTCACAAAAGAGCAATAACACTAGTTTCTCCGGGATGAAGAAATAATGACTAAGAATGGAAATAGAAGTCTTCACGGTATACTCTTACAAACTGCTAAAATTTTGAACCATGTGAATATAATCACCTATCCAAAGATATAGTCTTTTTTATTTTATTTTTTTGAGACAGAGTCTCATTCTATTGCCTCTGGCTGTGGCATCACAGCACACAGCAATATCAAACTCCTGGGATCAGGTGATTCTCCTGCCTCAGCTTCCAAGTAGCTGGGACTACAGGTACCCACCATAAGCCCAGCTCATTTTTCTATTTTAGAAGAGATGGGTCTCACTCTTATTCACCTGGTCTCAAACTCCTGAGTGCAAGCAATCTATCCATCACGGCATCCCAGAGTCCTAGGATTACAGGCATGAGCCACCACGCCCAGCCTAATTTTTCAAAATAAATATATTTCTTATCAACCTAAAAACTTCTGATTTTTAACCAGGTGTTGTGGTGGGCGCCAACCACTCCAGAGGCTGACTCAAGGATTTACTCAATCCAGAAAGTTGGAGGTTGCTGTGAGCTATGATGCCAACAGCACTTTTATAGAGTGAGACTATCTCAAAATACAAAAAAAAGTTCTGATTTTGAGTTCTGCAAATGTTACTATCACCTATTCTTCTATCTACACATTTAATAAACATGTCAAACTATATGACATATCACAGACACTGAAAAAAGAAACAAAATATTGATGTAATTTTTGTTTTCAAACTGACCTCAATTCAAAAACCTGGTGTCTTTTATAAAATTATTCAATGGCAGAATTTGTGACCAGTTAGTTATGAATCCACTCAGTCAAATCATCTCAAGCACCATTTCCTCACCTTAACTAAAGTTTCAAGTGAGGCATTGTTAAAGGCCCACTGAGAGACACATGTATTTCCAAGAGTGTGAAAATCTTACCATAAAAGAAGTTAGCCTGATGTAACTCCTTAAAATACCCAAAAGCCAGCAAACAAATACCTTTTATGCTTGTAATCATTTGATAATTAAACTTTAAAATAACCTGATATTAAATCCAAGCATCTAAGATATTTCTATTACATATCCATTCCAAAGAAATATGTGGTAGTTTAAAAAAAGAAAAAGATTAAGGTAGAATCTATATGCTAAAGTGAGAGAAACATGAAGAAAAGGAAGGTATTTGGCAGTAGGTAAAACACGCTCATGTTGAGGCAAAACATTTTTTAAGAAATGGGTTCTCACTATGTTGCTCAGGCTGGTCTCAAACTTCTGGGCTCAAGCAACACTCTAGCCTCCACAAAACAAGTTTTTAAGAGAAAAGACGTATCATATGCTTGCAGGTGCAAAAAATATTTATGAATACCAAAAAAACAATGTTAACAGTGGTTGTCTTCTAAGAAGTGAAACTAGGGTGAATGGGTTAAGAGGAAGACTACTTTTTCATAATTAAGACAGTTCACAGGCTGGCATGGCGGCTCACATCGTAATCCTAGTACTTTGGTACACTGCGATGGGAGGACTGCTTGAGGCCAGGAGTTAAGAGTCCAGCCCCAGCAAGGGCAGGATCCTATTGGTATCAAAAAAAAAAAAAAAATCAGCCAGTAGTGGTGGCACATGCCTATAGTCTCAGCTACTTGAGAAGCTGAGACACAAGGATCACTTGAGCCCAAGAGTCTGAGCTTACAGTGGGTTATGATGACCCTACTGCACTCTAGCCCAGGGGACAGAGAAAGACCCTGTCTTCTGCCCCCCTCCCCAAAAAGTTCACAATTTAAAAGTTAACTGTCTTTTAGTCACTTTTAAAACTATATATTAAAACTTTAAAAATCTTTTTAAAAATGTAGAAATTTCCATTAAAAATAAAACTGTAAGCTACCTGAGAATTTCTATAAAAAACAAGCACTATTTAATGTTTATATGAACTAAATTCACTGATTTTCACTAATAAATATATTCCTTATGAACATAATGTCTCTACTGATTAGCACTTGACATTGTATGCTGATTTTCAACAGAGTTTTAAAAAAATCTACATACTTCCTATAAAGCTAACAATCACCTTTAAAAGCTTGGCTTAATGCTCTTTGGGGAGACTGCTTATATCTTTTCATTTAAAAAGTAAT
>NW_003852457.1:10783422-10788258 GCF_000181295.1 Otolemur garnettii
AAAAAAAAAAAAAAAAAAAGTAAATAAAAAGTAATGTGAGCACACAAAAAAAATTAAAACTAGAAAAATGGGTTGGAAAAGAGACATTAACCATCATCTGAAAACAATGTTTACTATTTTGGCAGTTTTCTTCCTGTATAAGAAAAGGTTTTATGTTTTCAAAGATTTATATATGGTTATATGTTAATATATAATACGGGTACACTATCATAAATGTAATCTACATCATATTGTTATATATACATTTTTTGATGATCATGCTTAAAGATTAATCACATTCTTCTATTACAGCTTACATACTCATTCCCCCAAATATTCTTATTAGGTGTTTTGTTCAAGTCACATATATCTTTTTTTTTTTTTTGAGATATCCCCCTGGGTAAAGTGCCATGGCATCACAGCTCACAGCAACCTCCAACTCCTGGGCTCAAGCAAGTCTCCTGCCTCAGCCTCCCAAGTAGCCAAGGCCTGGGCATACTTCTATTTTTTAGTTGTAGCCATCATTGTTGTTTTGGCGGGCCCAGGCTGGATTTGAACCTGCCACCTTAAGTGTATATGGCTGGTGCCTTAGCCACTTGAGCCATAGGCGCTGGGCCACATATATCTTTTTGAATCAAGTTTACCATATTTGAGATTATGTCCTTGTATGTTTCCGGAAAAGGCAAAGTAAGATGATAACTCTTCCAAATGGTCTTCAAGTCATAGCAATGCAGACTGTCAAGAGGAGTACATTAATACATCTATTTTACCAGCCTCACCTGTTGTATATATCCTGGGTTTGTTTTGCCCTATCAAAATTGACAATTTCTTTGTAACTTTAATTCTACAGGTTTGTTCACTTATTATTACACACCAGAGCATAATCTCCATTTGAAACACATGACTGTCTCAGTGAAATGTGTCAACTATGCCTAAAACTGGAAAAGGCTTACCTGAAATGCTATGACATAGCACAGTGCAGCCAGCTCAGAGAGAGCTCGCCACTGTACATCACTATGCTGACCCATCTTCAAAAGCAGAGAACCAGCATGCATGTAGAAATGTCCTTTCATTTCTAAGAAAGTAGCTGACAGTTCATCATTTCCACCCACAGAAGATTTCACAGACTGAAGAGCAGTATCAAAACTGTAATAATAAAATATTATACAGGTAGTCCATAGGATTAATGTCTAATAATTATGATTATTGCCTCGCAATTATTTAACTCAAAATAAAATACATTTCATCTTCCACACTCAAACTTCAACAATTATTATTTTCCATTTCAGAGATAATAAAACTGGTGCTTATTTTTACCCTGCATACTTCCTACACTTCAAGCTTAACCTCTAGAACAGTGGTTCTCAACTTTCCTAATGATGCAGCCCTTTAATACAGTTCCTATGGGTCGCAACCCAACTGCTGCTCTACAATGTCTTACTCCCAGTTATTTCTAGCCCCCTAATCACAGAAAAGACACAAATCAAATAAGATTAGTGATTATAGGTAGACCTTTCATAATACATCAAGATAAATCTTAGGAAACTAAAGTACCTTCTAGTTTCTTCCTGATCATATGGTTTCATTAATTCAATTCAATTCTCAATTACTCAAATTAGACATGCCATTTCTAAATTATTATAATTGACAGATATTTCAATATCAACACTGTAACTTCCCCTTCTGACTATACAGGTGTAACTGTAGAGTTAAATAAATTACACTTCTTACTATTAATTATTGTCTGTAGTCTAATTAGTATTTCTAAATTTTAATGATCTTCAGAATCTTCACTTAGAAAGAAAAGCAAAAGTAAACACTTAAATGTTGAGCACCAACATTAGTGCTTTAATTTTAAAGCAGCTAATCCATGTAATAAAGATAGCAGAGCAACAGGTGTATCTTTTAACAAATGAGGTCTGGGGATCTCTGAGGATTCTCAAAGACCATCAGGAAATCCATGAGGCTAAAATTATTTTTGCAAAAATACCAAGAAATTTTTTGTCTTTATCATTCTCACTTTCTCGTGTATGTGTATCTGAGTTTTCCAGAGCCTTTGTGATATGTAATAGTTTAACAGAGTGAAGAAGGAAGTTGATGAGAATCCAGCTGTGTTTTATTAAGCTAGACCTTAAAAAGATTTATAAAAATGCAGAACAATGCCACTCTTCTCATTATTTGTTTTATTATTTTGGAAAATTTATTTTTCACAAAAAAATGCTACTACTATTATCATGTAATGGGATTATACTACTTAGTGAATTTTTAATTTCTGTTTTAACTTTTGATATGATAGAAATAGAAATAATAGAAATATAATATATAATAGAAATAACTCACAAAGTCTTTGATTTCCTCAAAAAGTGTAAAAGGAACTTGTGACTATGTAAGACATACAAAATAAAACATCCTAAATATTTTCTAAAACAATCTAGAAGTTTTAGTTCTTTTGAATTTAGCCATTACTTACCCTACCAATTTAAGACACTCACTACTTTTCCAAGAAAACTACCTCCAACACTCAAGTGAAATGAACTTCTCTCTTTATGCCAGATGGGGAAAAAAAGAATTTCCAAACAAAGGGATAGTCTTAACCAAGAATCAGGTAAGCTTTTTCAAAAGGGAGTCAGATACTAATCTGGCTTTACAGGACTACAGTCTCTGTTATACTCAATTCGACCCTTGTAGTGTGTTAAGTAGCCACAGATAATACATAAAAAGGCATGATATGTTCCAATAAAACTTCATTTACAAAATTAGGCAAGAGGCAATATGTGGCCCACAAGGTCTAATCAAAACCCTGCTTGAAACTGTTTACACAAATCCAAGTAATGTTTTATTCAATGGAATTATTTTTCATGAAATGCAGACACTGGTTTCCATACTCAAAGTTTAGGAAAAGAGAAAAAGCAAATATTTGAGTTATTGTTTCTGAGCTACAACACTATATTCTGAAATCCTAGTGATGCTAAGTGCTCATTAAGGTAAACATCTAATGAACCTAGCCGTCTGATGACAAATATTATTACCTGATCTTCACCAAGATTATCCCACTTTTTTGAGACATAAAATATGAAGTAACAGAATTTCCATTTTAAGGCTTGACTCTTTCTTAAAAAGTTTTATAAAACTTATTCTTTAAATATAAGGCTAATTTTAAATCAAGTCAGAACTGTAAAAGTTCTCAAAATTAAAGCCATAAAAAACCAATTATAACATCTCCACAGAAAAAGAAAAACATAGTAAGATTTTCTCCAAGTATAACTCCTGGGTACATTATAGAAATAATGATGTAATAAAGAAGTTTACACCAATGAAATAAATTACTCTAAAAAGAAAATCTGTATTTATATTATTTCCTTAAAGTCAACATACCTTTCCAATAAGTCTCTACTTTCCTGCACATCTCTACTGGAAAGTGTAAGATGCATGAGATTAGCATAGGCCAGAAGTAAGTCTTTACTGGTTGTTTGCCAGTTACTTTTATCAGACTCCAAACACCGTAAAGATTCCAGATATTCCTGTATCGTAGAAAGAATGGTAATTTACAAAACTTAATCAAAAATTAAGAAATTGACCATTACTTGACCTATATTCCTTTGCTTACTCCTATCACATTATGTGAAACTATACTTATTTTCACGAGTCTTATAAATAAAAACACCAAAAATATATGCATTAACTATATTTATGTCCCCAACCTCCTCTTTGTAAACTTGGTAAAAAATTCGTATTATTGAAAGAAATTTAAGTCTTAGGGGACACTGCTTAAGAATGAGAGATGTTAGCCAAAGATGTTAACAAATGGAAAAACATACCATGCTCATGGCTGGGAAGAATCAACATTTAAAAAATCTCTATCCTACCCAAAGCAATTTACAGATTTAATGCAATTCCTATTAAAGTACCTCTGTCATACTTTAAACATCTGGAAAAACTAGTACTTCATTTTATATGGAATCAGAAAAAACCTCAAATAGCAAGACATTTCTCAGAAACAAAAACAAATCAGGTGGAATCACACTACCAGACTTCAGATTATACTATAAATCTATAGTGATCAAAACTGCATAGTACTGGCACAAAAATAGAGAGGTAGATGTATGGAATAGAATTGAGAACCAAGAGATGAATCCAGGCACTTATTGTCATTTGATCTTCGATAAGCCTATCAAAAACTTAAATTGGGGGAAAGACTCCCTATTTAACAAATGGTGCTGGGAGAATTGGTTGACAACTTGTAGAAGACTAAAACTGGACCCACACCTTTCACCTCTAACAAAAATTGACTCTCACTGGATAAAAGACTTAAACCTAAGACATGAAACCATACAGATTCTTGGAAAGAGTGCAGGAGAAACACTTGAAGACATAGGTCTGGGAGAAAACTTTATGAGGAAGTCCCCCAGGGCAACTGAAGCAGTCCCAAGAATACATTACTAGGACCAGATCAAATTAAAAAGCTTCTGCACCGCCAAGAACACAGTAAGTAAAATAAAGCAAACAGACTACCCTCAGAATGGGAGAGGATATTTTCAGGTTACGTTTCTGACAAAGGTCTGATATCCAGAATCCACAGAGAACTCAAACTCAGTATAAAGAAAAGAACAAGTGATCCCATTTCACTATGGGCAGGAGACCTGAACAGAAACTTCTCTGAAGAAGGGGGCACGTGGTATATAGACACATGAAAAAATGCTCATCTTCTTTAATCATCAGAGAAATGCAAATCAAAACCACTTTGAGGGGCTTAGCGCCTGAGGCTCCAATGGCTAAGGCACCAGCCACATACACCTAAAGTGGCGGGTTTGAATCCAGCCTGGGCCCACCAAACAACAATGACGGGTGCAACCAAAA
>NW_003852457.1:10788590-10805602 GCF_000181295.1 Otolemur garnettii
ATTGACCTGCCATTGCATCCTGCAATCCCTCTACTAGAACACTCAGGGATCTAAAAATTGACCTGCCATTGCATCCTGCAATCCCTCTACTAGAAGTATATCCAAAAGATCAAAATCACTTTGCAAAAAAGATATTTGCACCAGATTGTTCACTGCAGCTCAATTCGTAATAGCCAAGTCATGGAAGAAGACCAAGTGCCCCTCGACCCATGAATGGATTAATAAATTGTGGTATGTGTATACCATGGAATACTGCGCAGCCTTAAAAAAGATGAAGCCTTTACCTCTTTTATGTTTACATGGAGGGATCTGGAATATATTCTCCTGAGTAAAATGTCTCAAGAATGGAGGAAAAAGTATCCAATGTACTCAGTACTTCTATGAAACCTACTTATATTTACTCACACTTTCTTACGAAAGATACAACACAACTATAGCCTAATATAAAAGGGAGAAATGGAATGGGAAAGGAGGGGAGGAGGGAGGGTAGAAGACGGGACCACACCTATGGAATATATGACAAGGGTACAAGTCAAATCTGTGAAGTGTAGAACATAGATGTTTTGGCACAATAATCAAGTAAATGAGGTGAAACCTATGATGACTGGTTTGATGTAACCACGTCAGATTGTATTAAAAAAAAAAAACACCAACACATTGGAACCCACATATGAATAAATGTATTCATGATCTATGTGTATTTGACTTAATAAAATTAAAAAAAAAAATGAGAGATGTATGCTAATTATCTATGGAAATATAGACACCCAGCAGCTTTTACCTACCTTAAGGGTCTGTACAACACACGTGTTCCATTCTAAACTTGAACGCAAAGCTATGTTCCTCTCTGCCTCATGGCAGTGAGCCACAGCATCCTTCAATCTTTTATTTGTGCGATACAACTCCACTAGTCGGATATTCACATGGACATCATCAGGCCTTGCATAAAGTTCTGACTGAATCAAGTCAAAAAGTTTATTCCATCCATCTTCACCATTACAATCCAAAAGCTGTTCCTATTTGAGGGAAAAGAAATGTTTAGAATAATGCCTGTGCAATATTAAACATGCCATAGTCCATATGAGCACCATTCCACAATGGCCTAAATTTAGGATGATGCCACCAAAAGTACCATCCTACATACTTCATTCTTAGTCCCTTCACAGAGTTGCTTACATCACAGAAGCTAACCCTCAATAACTTTTTGAGGAAAGAAACATCTGAGATTACTGTAGTGGCTGTAGTTGCACCCATACTCACCTGAGAGACTTCCAGGACTACTGCCCCATGCTCCTATACATCTCAGTCACCCTCAGAAGCCTACACTTCTCCAGCAAATGCTCGGCAAGATCCTCATCATCTTCAAAGTACTCTGTACTATGTATCTCCCTAAATCTTGACTTCTTCCCTTCCCATCCCCTCTGCTCTTGCTGTTCTATCTTCATCACCTTCTCAAAGAACTGTCGCTACCTCCCGGCCTTAACTGAAAAGGAAACCATCTCAAATTAGCTCCACCACCTGTCCTCTATTATCTCTGAGCCTATGTACAAGAGGAGGATGTGAGGCTGGAATAAAACACTCTCTGTCCCTAACAATTGTCACTGGTATTAGCAATTAAAAGAATATACCAGACTTGGTGCCTGTGGCTCAAGCGGCTAAGGCACCAGCCACGTACACCTGAGCTGGCAGGTTCGAATCCAGCCCGGGCCCGCCAAACAACAATGACGGCTGCACCCAAAAAATAGCCGGGCATTGTGGTGGGCGCCTGTGGTCCCAGCTACTTGGGAGATGGAGGCAGGAGACTCGCTTGAGCCCAGGAGTTGGAGGTTGCTGTGAGTTGTGATGCCATGGCACTCTACCCAGGGGGACAGCTTGAGGCTCTGTCCCAAAAAATAAAAATGAAAAAAAAAAAAAAAGAATATACCAGATACACAATAGCTTAGCTACTCAGTTCCTTAATATCATCTCCATAAAATTGTATTCTGCTCCAACCTCTGCCTTCCATTTGCCACTGACACAGGGTCTTCAACATCTGTATTTGGTCATACCAAAAAGAACACCACCATCATGAGAACTTTTTAAAAATCCTATGATATGCAAAAGAAAAAGCCTCCTCACCAGTAATATTTTTATTCCTTAAACAAATGCCAGAAAATTATTATTAGTAGTAAGCCTTATATTGCAGAGAAATAATATTACTCTTCCCAAGCCATTCTAAATGTGTCTATTAGAGCAAACAAACAAACAAACAAAAAAAAAAAAAAAACAATAAAATACGTGACGCCTGTGGCTCAAAGGAGTAGGGAGCCAACCCCATACACCAGAGGTGGCGGGTTCAAACATGGCCCTGGCCAAAAACTGCAAAAAAAAAAAACAATAGAATGAAATTACCTTGAATAACAATCATAAATCTCATGGATTTCAATTACAAAAAATGGGGAAAAATCTAAAATAAAGTTGTATTTCAGACAATAGTGCCTTAAAAAGTTATTAAAACAGGCCAGGCACAGTGGGCCATGCCTGTAATCCCAGCCTTCTGGGAGGATGAGGCGGGTGAATTGCTTGGGCTCAGGAGTTCAAGACCAGCCTAAGGAAGAGCAAGACCCTATCTCTAAAAACAGCTGGAGGTTTTGGCGGGTGCCTATAATCCCTGCTACTTGGGACGCTGAGGCAAGAGAATCACTTAAGCCCAAAAGTTTGTGGTTTCTGTGAGCTATGGCACCAGGGCACTCTATGAAGGGTGTCAAAGTCAAACTATGTTAAAAAAAAAAAAAAAGACGAAGAAGAAAAAGAAAAAAAGGTTATTAAGAAAAACCAAGAATAAATCGGGATGCTTCAGAAGTATCTGTACATTTTTTAGACAGCCAAAAAAATAAAACCCTACCATAAGGTATGTTTCTTAACACTACAGACCCAAATGGACTGAACTGATGTGGCCAATACAGGAATCATGTTTGAAGCATAACAAAGACAATGTGGTAAAGAAACCTGCAGGATTAAGCCTAACACTTCAGATTAATATTTAAAATCATGCTGGTTTGGCTGAGTGCAGTGGCTCATGCCTATAATCCTAGCATGCTGGGAGGATCACTTGAGGTGAAGGGAGTTCATAACTAGCTCGAGCAAAGGCAGACATCATCTCTATCTACTAAAACTAGAAAAATGAACCAGACATAGTGGTATGCATCTATAGTCCTAGCTACTCAGGAGGCTGTGGCAGGAAGATTGCTCGAGCACAGAAATTTGAGGTTGCTGTGAGCTAGGCTGAGGCCATGGCACTCTAGCCCAGGCAACAGAGCCAGGCTCTGCCTCAAAAAAAAAAAAAAAAATCAAGCTGTTTATCATGGGGCAGAAGGAAGCTTCATGTTACTAATATTTATCTCTAGGAACTTTTAAAATATTTTTTCAGATTTAAAAATCTGTGCATGATTGTTCACAGCATATGAACAAATGACAGACAAAAACTGGAAACAACCAAAATGTCCCTTAGAAGTGAATGGTTAAGTCCTGGAACATGAAAACACTGCAAAGCAGTAAAGGGACAAGCTATTAATACACAAAATGTGGATGGATCTCAAAGGACACTTTGCTGACTGAAAAAAACCTAACCTCAAAAGGTCATATACTTCATGAGTCCATTTACACAACGTTTTAATTATAAAAGTACAGAGTTGGAGAACAGATTAATAGTTACCAGATTAGGGATGATATGGAGGAGGTGGTGGGTGAGAATATAACAGAAGTGGCATGAGGGAGATCTCTGTGGTAAGGAAGTACTTGTATATCTTGACTACATGTGATAAAATAAAATGGAACTATACACATATATAGTATCCGTATCAAATTCCTGCTTTTGACATTGTACCATAATTACGTAAGAAATGAGCTGAGCGTCCCTTATCCAAAATGCTTAAGGAACTCTGTTTCCTAGAGTGAACGCCACAAGCACATTAGGGTTACATTATATAATTTTTTACCACCAAATAAATGTACCCATTAAAATGACCACCTAAAATAACCCATTAATTATAGGCTTCACAGACTGTGAGCTTAGTTAACATCTGTAGCAAAGGGCCTGCTCTAATACTCATTTTAAATGTAAACTTAGGCTGAAATGTCTATTGAGATGTTTTGCATCTCCTAATTAAGCTAAGAGTTTGTGGGGCTTTTTAAACCTTCAAAAATATATATATTTTTAAAGTTTGGAAACAAAAAAAAAAATAAATGTTTGGATCCAGAATTATTTTGAATAACACATTTTTCACATTTTAGAATGTTTGCATTATACTTAAGTAGAGCATTCCAAATCTGAAAATCCAAAATCCAAAATGCTCCACTGAGCATTCCCTTGAGTAGCATGACAGCACTCAGAAAGTTTCAAACTTTGGAACATTTCAGATTTTGGATTTGGGCTGCTCAATTTGTATGATCATTAGCAAAAATTGTAGGTTACACAGGACCTTTCTGCACAATCTTCGCAATTTCCTGTGGGAAAAAAATGTATAATTATTTCAAAACAAAAATTCTATCAGTAACAAATATTGGGGGCAGGAAGGTTACTAAAGACAATACTCACTTATAATTCGTTTAGTATTGTACATACATAATAATGTATGAAAAATGTTATATAACACTGTAAAAGTGTTTGTCAAACACATTTCCAAAGGCCTTCTCCAAAGGAGAAAGTTACTTAGTAAACTTATTTTACTCAATAAAGAATAACAATCAGATGGTGCAGTGCGGTGGTTCATGCCTGTAATTCCAGCATTCTGGGAGGCCAAGGCAGGTGGACTGCCTGCCCTAGAGACCAGCCTGAGCAAGAATGAGACCCTGTCTCCAAAAATAGCTGGGCGTTGTGGTGGGCACCTATAGTCCCTGCTACTTGGGAGGCTGATGCAGGAGAATCGCTTTGAGCCCAGGATTTTGCAGCTGCTTTGAGCTATGACACCCTAGCATTCTACCCAGGGCGACGAAATAAGACTCTCAAGAAAAAAGAGAGAGCGAGAATAACAATCAGGACAAGTTAATACATTAGCAAGAACTTCCTGTTGTTTTCAGTAATTACTCCTAACATACTAAAGCAATCATCATTGTATATTTTGCTAGAACATCTCACTATCCCAGAAGACAACCTTTACATTTTTTGACAATAGTTACTAGAAAACTTTTCTTTATAACAATCCTAAACTTATATATAAAACCAGCACACTGTACCCCATGACTGATTTAATTAAAAAAAAAAAATCCTAAACTTGTCATCCTATAGTAATTTTAATCTAATGAAGCAAAAATGTTATACCAGAGTTTAATTTAAATCTTTGCTCCACCATTAGCTACTAAACTGTAAAATTCCTACAATATTAAATATTTCAAGGGTAAAGGAGATATCAATTGTAAAGCTTAACACTGCCTAGCAAGACAACAGATGTTCAGAAAGGTTTTAATGATTTTTGTAAAAGAAAAATTCTAAAGGTAACACTCCAGGTTAAGGTTTGCAATTGTAAAGTAATTTAAGCTCCAAATACTACAAATAGTTGTGTCTTTATATGTTTTATCAGGTCTTTTTTTTTTTTTTTTTTTTACCTTTAGTTTATAAATTGCTGGACTTCCCGGAAAAAGTTTAGCTGCTCTTTCAACCCAGTATTTTGCTCGTCCATCAGTAACATCATTTTTACAAAGCAATTCTGCGATCTTCAACACGAGATCTTTTTGTGTTGGATTTAATTCCACTGAACGCTGATATTAGAAAAGAAATTAAAAATTAATAAACTGCATGCATATAACTATGTAGACTCAAAGGTTAAAAAATTATCATTGCACCCATTAAAAACTCTAGTCCTAGAGGATAACATATTATTTCAAAGTAGTTAAAATTAAAATGTCTCTTAAGTGAATTTTCTGGACATGAATCAAATCAAAAATGATGTTTTATTAGGTGAATGCAAAACACACATACACAAAGACTATTTCTGACCATGTTAGACTTAAAATTTATAGGTGTTAAATTATAGTGTACTTTGGGCCCAATAATTTTAATTCTGCTCCAAGCCACATTGCTTACTAGTACTATGACATCAATGCTTATTTTCATGACATCCATAAAATATGTAACTTGCTCATTACATAAATTACTCTGGGCATCATGTGTGTGGTTGTGCAAAGGCCATATTTTAATCCTATTATTTACCTTGTAACACTCAACAGCTTTGTCTGTGTTTTCCTCTACTTCATAAAGAAGACCCAGAAATCTGTGAGCTTTGGGATCCCTCTCTTGCACATTAATATATGTAGATATGTATCTGTTTTAAAATAATACAAAAGGAAATAATGTTTAAATATTAAAATTAAAACTATTTAATTGCTAACTGAAGAGTACATCTGCAACCAAGCATTCACTATACATTGTTATTCAATGGACTACCACTATTTACTTAAACTGAAACATGCACAAAACTCAAAAAGTATTTATAGGAAGAAATGGATAATACTTAAAAACACAGAGTTGACAACATACTCATTCTACAATTAAATGCCACCTTTACCAAATATTTTTTCCAATGTCATCCACATTTAAGAAATAAACATACAGGGTGGCTATAAAGTTTGTGTGTAATTTTAAACTGCACACAAACATTATGGACACCCTGCATAAACCGCATTTTCTTCCTGATCACATTTATATACAAAGAATTTTGCATATAAATCAGAAAATTAATTAGTTGACATTTTTAAAGTTATGATACTGCAAAATACTAAAGAGTACAAATTTCCCAAACAGTAACAGAAAAATGTACACATCTTTTAAACAAGAAAATTATTTTTTTACACTACTATGCCCAGTTAAAATTGAAAAGAAAAATTACTAACTACAAGTAAGTAAATACAGATAATTTCCACTTTTTAAATCAAGTAGCAACTGAATATAAGTAAATATCCTTTAGGTTTAATGACAATGTTATCTATCATAAAAGAAATTAGACCAAAGACAGAAACTACTAGAGAAAAGTCTCACATTAACAAGGAATAAAGGTTAACAGCCCCAGTGTCACTGAAGTACCACCAAATAAAGCCCCATTTTACTTCTGTATCAGCATTTGCATCTTTCTGCCTTTACTAGCCTGACTCCCTCCTAATTTCCTGCTTTAAGCCATGCCAAGACAGGAACTCAGAATCATCAAGCTTTTTAGCCCTAAGGAGCAGACAAAACCCCAGAGTGTTGCATATTAATTCAATCAAAGATCTTTCACATAAGCTATTCTCCTGGCCAGTAATGGAAGTTTTATTCTGTATTCACTGCTCTTTTCCAGCTGACTAATGTTATCGGATATGTAACCAAAATGATATAGGCAAGGTCCTCTTTTAATGCAAGACAGATTTTTAGACAAAGTATTTTTTTTCTTTGTAGTTGAGATTTTATTGGTTGTGCTGAGCATTAGTACAGACATTTCAATTTGTACACAATTTTTTTTTTCTTTTTTGAGACAGAGCCACAAGCTGTCCCCCTGGGTAGAGTGCTGTGGCACCATAGCTCACAGCCCAACTCCTGGGCTCAAGCGATTCTCCTGCCTCTGCCTCCCAAGTAGCTAGAACAACAGGCACCTGCCACAACACCCGGCTATTTTTTTCTTTTTTTTGGTTGCAGCCATCATTGTTGTTTGGAGGGCCCAGGCTGGATTTGAACCTACCAGCTCAGGTGTGTGGCTGGTGCTTTAGCCACTTGAGCCACAGGCGCCAAGCCTATACACAATTCTTAACATGTGTACCCCAAATCTAAAAAGTCATTTATTGTAATTCTTTTTTAAACAGTTATTCCTATGACTTTCCAGATTAAAATTTGGAGGCAATTCTCCTTAAGAGGATATCAAGTACCAGTATCTTCAAATGTCAATAAACTGTTAAGTCCCACCAATTCATACTCAAATTTTCAGTCCTTCACAGCACAGTGACAAAGTTATTAGGAAAACAGTACTACCACAACGAAAAATGTTACAGAGTGTACACAATTCTGACACGGAGAGCCATGATCATACGAGTGGTTCTCTTTAGGAAACAATTCTACTAAAAAACAACACGGGAATGGAAGTAATTTAAAATGTTCAAGACATTAAATGCAGGACTAGAACTCCATACAGCCATTTAGCATGCTTTGTATTACAGTATATAAAAACTAACTCCCATCTATGGAATGTTAAGCTGACACCCAAGACAGTCTAAGCCTCCCATAATTCAACATCCCACACTGTTTTCTGGTTGTATCAAAAAATAAACAACCAGCAAATGATTTCACCTCTTTTTAAACAAAAAAGCATTTACACTCAAAAAATGGGATGAGGTGAGATTCCCTCCTTCCTAAAAATGTTTCTAGGGCTACTAAAAACTTACATTTACAAAATAGTTGATAAAAATATTCCTCTGGGTTGTACAAGAAGGGAGACAGGGACCACTGATAAGACATGGTTTATAATATTAATCAGACTTGGCTTCTTTCTCCCCTGCTTCATCAGCAGCTGGATTCTCCTCGGTTTTAGTTTCTCGGTTTTCTGCTGGTAAATCTTGTTTGGTTTCTTGGTTAGCCACTTCGGCCTGCTTTCCCTTTGCTCTTTTTTGTCTTTAGATTTATCCCTTGCTGCTGTCTTTTTTGGTTTCATTTCCACTTTCGCAGCTCTTCCTTCCCAGCGCCTTGGGCAGAGCTGACCCTCGTCCTGTCTTCCGCAACGATGCAGTGGGCAGGGCGCATGTTGGGTGCCTGGGGGCCGCAATGAGCCCAGAGCCTTCACAAAGCTGCGCTGCCTGGCCGCTGCCACTCCTCCCACCGCCAAAGCTGCTGAGACCCGCGGCCTGGGGCAGGACGGTGGGAGAACCAACCAGATGGAATTGGTCTGGGAGCCCGCCTCCTGTTCTCCCCACCCTCACCCACAAAGTATTCTACACTGAACAATTTCTTTTAGTAGGTATGGTATAAACAAGGAGCAGTATGCAGAAAATACTCATTCTATGAACAATCTCAGCAGAATCTAGGCTGGTCCTTAACAATCTAAAAGTAATGAATCCCTTATTCCAGGATACACTTAGGAAGAACTGCTGAAGAATATATTTTAATCTATTTCAAAGAACATGAGGAAAGACATTGATTTCACAAAACTAATATATGTTTACGGGTTGTACTTACTTTTTAGCAAGATCATATTCTTTAGCTTCATAATACAACTTTGCAAAATAGAATCCTTTCATTGACTTCTAAAAAAAAAAAAAAAGTTATTTTACTTTTCACATAGAAATACTTTTTTCCCAAAGGACTAAAAATTGGTCCCAATAAAACATAATTTTTTTTTTTTTTTTTTTTTTGAGACAGAGCCTCAAGCTGTCCCCCCTGGGTAGGGTGCCGTGGCATTACGGCTCACAGCAACCTCCAACCCCTGGGCTCAAGCAAGTCTCCTGCCTCAGCCTCCCAAGTAGCTGGGACCACAGGTGCCCACCACAACGCCCGGATAGTTTTTGGTTGCAGCTGTCATTGTTTGGCGGGCCCGGGCTGGATTCGAACCCGCCACCTTAGGTGTATGTGGCTGGCGCCTTAGCAACTTGAGCCACAGGCGCCGAGCCAAACTTAAATTATTTTGAGTTCATCTGAAAGATAAAAATTTTTTTAATTAACTGAAAAATTCGTGTATATTCTAAAAGTCAACATTTCATGTTTTACAATTCCTATCATAAAAAAAATTCAAGACTAGCAAGACAAGCAACTAAGAGAAGAATTTATATCAGCCTTGGAAACCTTAGAAACCATGTGGTACCTCTCTCTCACTTTACAAATAGGTAAACACTCTCTTCTTCTACCATGTCTAAGGCTTTAGGAAGGATAAACAAGTACTTCAGACCCATTAAGGCACTGGGGATTCCAGGTCTATGTATTAGTTTCTCTACAGAGAAAATAGGTTATACATACACACACACAGTGCTAAAAAATGTATATGCATTTAAGTAAGAAAAATTACAAGAGCTGCAGGATAACAACATACAAGATAACACATGTTCTTGATATATATTGAGTATTACAATTTTAATACATTTTTTTCCTTTCTTGAAACGTATATGCATTTTTTGGCACTGGATGTGTGTGCATGCATGGAGTATATATTTTATGTATTTATTTATTTGGAGGTGGTGTCTCATTCCAGCCCAGGCTGGAACACAGTGTTGCCTGATCCCACCTAACTGTAACCTCAGAAACACTCCCTCTGCCTCAGTCTCTCAAGTAGCTAAGATTACAGGCATGCATTGCCATGCCTGGTTAATTTTTTTAAATTATATTTTTTGTGGGCAGCACCTGTGGCTCAAAGGAGTAGGGTGCTGACCCCTTATGCTGGAGGTGGTGGGTTCAAGCCCAGCTCTGGCCAAAACTGCAAAAAATAAATAAATAAATTATTTTTTGTGAAGACCAGGCATGGTGGCTCATCCCTGTAATGCTAGCAACTCTGGGAGGACAAGGTGGGTGGACTGCTTGAGCTCAGGAGATTAAGACAAACTGAGCAAGAGTGAGATTCCATTTCTAAAAAAAAAAAGAAACACCTGGGCCTTGTGATAGGCACATGTAGTCCCACCTACTTGGGAGGCTGAGGCAAGTAGTTCTTGGGTTCACTGGAACCCAAGAGTTCAAGGTTGCTGTGAGCTATAATGCCACACCACTCAACCCTAGGGTGACTGAGTGAGGATCTATCTAAAAACACACACACACACACACACACACACACACATATATATATATGGGGGGAGGGGCGGGGACAGGGTCTCACTATATTGCCCAGCCTGGTCTAAAACAATGTTCTTGCCTTGGGCTCCCTCAGTGCTGGGATTATTGGCATGAACCACCACACCCAGCCCAGATAAGTATTTTATACTCAAGTAATCAAATTTAGAAATAAAAATTGAATTCTTCAGATAATAAACAAAGTCCACACACTGGCTCTTTATTCTCATAAACTCTGAAGTTTAAAATGCTGATAACATACCAGGTAATGTTTCATCCATGTGCTAAAGAGTACAGAGTTAGCAAACATCTTATTTTTGAAGACTGTACAAGGACATGGGGAAAAAAATCAAAATACTAAGTATTCTACTGAGAAGCATGTTTTCAAAAGTATGTTTCTGAATAGATATATATATAAATTCTAATTACCTCTGAACTATAGAATTATGTTGTATTTAAGGATTTTTTCCTAGCTCTGGCACCCACCTGAATTCTTTTCACTTTTGTACCAGGTCTTTTCTAAGAAATTGCGCTTTTTTGAGACAGAGTCTCACTCTGCTGCCCTGCACAGAGTGCTATGGTGTCATAGCTCACAGCAACCTCAAACTCTTGGGCTCAAGAGATCCTCTGGCCTCAGCCTCCTGAGTAGCTGGGACTATAGGAACCAGCCACAATGTCCGGCTAATTTTTCTATTTTTAGTACAGGCGGGGGTCTTACTCTTGGTCAGGATGGTCTTGAACTTCTGAGCTTAAGCAATCCACTAGTGTCAGCCTCCCAGAGTGTTAGGATTACAGGCATGAGCCACCATCCCCAGCTAGAAATTGCATTTTTTAAGGAACACTAAAATAGAAATATAGTTTATGTTTCTTAAGACTCACAAAATTTAGGATTTTTTTTCATTGTGCCTACTATTCACCAAGTACAGTTAAAGAAGTCACTGAGGAATCAGCAGCAAACAAAAGTCTCTACCTTCATGAAGCCTGCCCTTCAGTAACAGTGACAAGTAAATAGATATATTTATTAGTGAGTATTAAGGGTACCACTTTACAGTATTCCACCAATTATTTACAATATTTCCTATTTTAACAAATCTATCATCAGTATTCATCTCACAAATCACAGATATTCTAACAATATGGCAATGTTTCTTCTTTCTTAAGCGATAATGATGGTAGGGTGCAAACAACAGCATCCCAGATTCTGTAAAAGAAACAAGAGTTGTCAGGTAGGATCTCTTTGAGGAGGTATTTGATCAGAAACCTGAATAAAGTGAAGAAGTGGTTATCCATGGCAGACTGAACAGCAGATAAACTGCAATAATTTAACCAGTCTCCACTGCTTACTATACAAGTTGTTTCAATTTTTCTTTCTTATGAAACCTGCAGAAAGCATTCTCAAATCACACCATCTATGGGAAATACTTTTCTCTTGACTTCCAAGATACCATGCGAACCAGTTTCACTTCTACATTAGTGACTTTCCTTCAGCTCCCTCATAGGCCCTTCCTTTCTTCACAACAGCTTGCTTTCCCAGGAGTTGGTTCCAATCCCTCTTCTTCTCAGTAAATCTTACCTGTGACACACACTGAATTGAACCTAACAACTACCAACTATATGTTACTCTCAAATATTTATCTTTGGATGTTTCCTCTTCTGAACTCTAAACTCATGTGCAAAATATCATTAAGATCTGTCAGTTTTACCTTCTATGTTATCTCAACCCATCCATTTTCTACATCTCCACTGCTACTAAATCCAAACCTGCGGCTCCGCGCCTATAGCTCAACCGGCTAAGGCGCCAGCCACGTACACCTAAGGTGGCGGGTTCGAATCCCCAGCCCGGACCCGCCAAACAACAATGACGGCTGCAACCAAAAAATAGCCAGGCGTTGTGGCGGGCGCCTGTGGTCCCAGCTACTTGGGAGGCGGAGGCAGGAGACTCGCTTGAGCCCAGGAGTTGGAGGTTGCTGTGAGCTGTAATGCCATGGCACTCTACCCAGGGGGACAGCTTGAGGCTCTGTCTCAAAAAAAAAAAAAAAATCCAAACCTGCTATGACTTCTGAGACTACTAAAAAGGCTAATCCCTTACTGTACCCCACTGTAATATTTCTCCAACCCATTCACCAGAGGGGTATGTATACCATTTTAAAACATAAAGACAAACCAAGTACTGACTCTGCTTAAAATTTTAAATCCTTCCATTTACACTTTGAAAATATTCAAATGTCTCACCAAAAACTGGCATGACGTGGCACCTGCCTACCTCTCCAATTTCACTTCATCTGCCCCCTTATATCATAGTTTAGCAAGTGACTAAAATCAAGATGTACCTTTTTAACTGTCACAATCCTGGGAATCAACTGTTTACCTAAAACAAAAGCCAGCAGCAGGTGCTGACTTGATGTGATTTCTGCCAAGGACTCTCAGTAAAGAAATTCAATGAAGGTAGATAAATAGCAGGGTAATTATGATCTCTCATGGTAGTTAATGCCTCATCAATTGTCCTAGTGAAAACAGAGCTAACAGAATGAATGGGCTTGAGAGAATCAGCTAAAAAAGATCCTATTGAGCATGACTGTAGTCTGCCACAGTAAAGAGGTATGAGAGGTGCAGAAGAAGTCGGAGACCCCTAGTGGTACCTGCCCCTACCTTACCTCCCTCCTATATCATGGGAGGGAGGTAAAGGGTAACATGGATGTCCTAAGAAAAGCTCAGGGAAGACAAAACTCCACTGCAGCATAAGGGGGAAAAGTCACTTTATCTTGATTTTCAGTATAAACACAAACTCTGAAGGTGGCCCCCAATCTTTCTGACCTTTTTTGGTTTTAAGCAGGGGGTGTCAGAAAAGGTGTGATTGGCTTTGTGCAACCAAGCATTCACTGAAGCCCACTTTTTGGTCCTTTCTGTCAGTTCATCATATCTTTATTGGGGATAATTTACTTATCATTGGATTGTTCCCTCACTAATACAGTCAGCTTTAGAACTCCGTAAGATAGGTTTTACTACACTAATGTCAAGTTTCCATAATAATCCTTCCCAGTACAAGAGGAACCACAGTTCAGTCACCTGGTTTATAAGCTACTGAATCAAACCTACCATCAGGGTGGTGCCTATGGCTCAAAAGGGTAGGGCGCTGGCCCCATATGCCAGAGGTGGCAGATTCAAACCCAGCCCCGGCCAAAAAAAAACCCCAAAAAACAAAAAAAACCCCAACCATCAGTGAGGTTCTGACTGAAGGCTTCTAAGAAGCCCACCCAGGCATTGACAGCACAGCAGCATGGTAGAGGTTTGGCTGGTTTTGGATAGTAGCTCTTCTACTCTTTTTCTCTGACTGTACTTCCCCTGTTGGCCCCCCTCCCGTCCCATTGTTGTTATTTAACACAGTATCCTGTTTATTTCCTTCATAGCACTGATCCAACTCAAAGTTGTTTCTATTCTTATGTGTTTGACTATCCTTCAAAACTGTAGACTGTAAAAATATAAAATTCTTGAGGTCTGATCACCACCATGGAACCTAAAACATACCTGGCAGATGGTAGATACTTAGTACTTTTTGAAATACACATAAATATGTGTATCTGTGATTATTTCCTTAGGATAAATTCCTAGTAATTAAATGACTATTTCAAATAATTAAAAAAAATTGGAGCTTTTCCTATATTATCAATTCCTCATAAAGTTTATATTTACTCTCCTAGTTGGTACTAGAAGGTAAGAGTATATACTCTTCAGAAATGATCTTTTTTTTTTGGACACAGAGTCTTACTTTGTCGCCCTTAGTAGAGTGGTATTACATCACAGTTCACAGCAACCTCAAACCCATGGGCTTAAGCAATTCTCTTGCCTCAGCCTCCCAAGTAACTGACTATAGGTGCCCACCACAACGCCAGGCTATTTTTTTATTGCAGTTGTCATTGTTGTTTAGCTGGCCTGGACTGGGCTGGAACATGCCAACTTCAGTGTATGTGGCTGGCACCATAACCACTGTGCTATGGGCGCCTAGCCTCATTATCTTTTATTTCCTTTTCCTTAGTCTTTGCTAACCTGGAAGGCAGAAGAACTAATATAAAGCTAACTTGGCATTTCTGATTACTATGCCCATTTTTTTTTTTTTTTTTTTTTTTGAGACAGAGCCTCAAGCTATCCCCCTGGGCAGAGTGCCGTGGCATTACAGCTCACAGCAACCTCCCACTCCTGGGCTCAAGCAAGTCTCCTGCCTCCGCCTCCCAAGTAGCTGGGACCACAGGCGCCCGCCACAACGCCCGGCTATTTTTTTGGTTGCAGCCGTCATTGTTGTTTGGCGGGTCCGGGCTGGGGATTCGAACCCGCCACCTTAGGTGTACGTGGCTGGCGCCTTAGCCCGTTGAGCTATAGGCGCCGAGCCACTATGCCCATTTTTAAAAAATAAGCACACTGAAATACTTAGAGTGTATTCTCTACTAATATACTTTAGCCATTCCTATTTTTGAGCAGGCAGGAAGAATACTGTCACTAATTTTTAGGGGGGGGGGACAAAGTTTCACTTGGTCACCCTTGGTAGGTGCTGTAGCATCACAGCTCACAGCAACCTCAAACTCTTGGGCTCAAGCAATCCTCTTGCCTCAGCCTCCCAAGCAGCTGGAACTACAGACCCTGCCACAATGCACGACTATTTTATAGAGACAGAGTCTCACTCTGGGTCAGGCTGGTCTCAAACCTGTGAGCTCACCTCCCAAGCACCTCAACCTCCCAAGTGCTGGGATTATAGGCGTGAGCTACCACGCCCAGCCTTAATTTTTAAAGATTCCTAACCATGCTGATAGTTAAGTGATTTTTCTTTTTTTACAGTTTTCCCAGGTTGTGATCTGTCGCGGTGTTCCATGTACTTCTGAAATAAGACTTCAATTTTTCCTAGCACTCTGGGAGACCAAGGCAGGTGGATTGCTTGAGCGCAGGAGTTCAGAGAACAGCCTGAGCAAGGAGGAGACCCTGAATCTACTCAAAATAAAAAAATTAGCCTCGCATAGTGCTGCATGCCTATTGTCCCAGCTACTTGAGAGCCTGAGGCAAGAGGACTGCTCAAGCCAAAGAGTTTAAGGTTGCTGTGAGCTATGATACCATGACACTCTACCCAGGGCAACAAAGTGAGACTCTGTTTCAAAAAAAAACAAAATAAAACAAAACAAAAAACTTTGATTCTTATTCAAAAGCAATCTTTGCTTGCTTACACTTTCTAAATATATGCTAAGAAAGGCTTTTCTTATTTGAGATACATGAAATATCCACCCATATTTTATTTCAGTTTCTCTAATACTACTTTTAAATTTCACTTATTTTAGTAAACAGTATAGACCCTCAATTCTTAAAATGTTTTTTAAAAACTAGTAATTATAAGTGAATCTTTCTAAAAGTAGAATATAAATGTCTTAACACAGTAAGAAAATGACATAAAGGCTATGTTAACCAGTTAGATGAAAATATTTCAAATTGTATATGAAAACATGACACTGTACCCCATGATTGCATTAATGTACACAGCTATCATCTAATTAAAAAAAAAAAACATAGTAATTACGGCTCGGTGTCTGTGGCTCAAGCAGCTAAGGCACCAGCCATATACACCTGAGCTGGTGGGTTCGAATCCAGCTCGGGCCCGCCAAACAATGATGGCTGCAACCAAAAAAATAATAGCCAGATGTTGTGGTCGGCACCTGCAGTCCCAACTACTTGGGAGGCTGAGGCAGGAGAATCGCTTGAGCCCAGGAATTGGAGGCTGCTATGAGCTGTGATGCCACGGCACTCTACCCAGGGTGACAGCTTAAGGCACTGTCTAAAAAAAAAAACAAAAAAACTGGTAATTATTGAATCAACGTCTATTAAATAAACCATATTTTCTCCATCAATTTAGAATGCCAGCTAATAAAATTTTTTATTAAATATTATGAAATCATGGCTCAGTGCCTGTGGCTTAAGTGGCTAAGGCGCCAGCCACATACACCTAAGGTGGAGGGTTCAAATCCAGCCCAGGCCTACCAAACAACAATGACGGCTACAAACAAAAAATAGCCAAGCACTGTGCCGGGCGCCTGTAGTCCCAGCTACTTGGGAGGCAGAGGCAGGAGACTCGCTTGAGCCTAGGAGTTGGAGGTTGCTGTGAGCTGTGATGCCACAGCACTCTACCCAGGGTTGACAGCTTAAGGCTCTGTCTCAAAATAAATAAATAAATAAATATTATGAAATCTTTTTTTTTTTGAGACAAAGCCTCAAGCTGTCCCCCTGGGTAGAGTGC
>NW_003852457.1:10807018-10811161 GCF_000181295.1 Otolemur garnettii
GCACCTGTAGTCCCAGCTACTTGGGAGGCTGAGGCAGGAGACTCGCTTGAGCCCAGGAGTTGGAGGTTGCTGTGAGCGTGATGCCAAGGCACTCTATCCAGGGGGATAGCCTGAGACTCCATCTCAAAAAAAAAAAAGAAAAGCCCACAGCTAACACCATACTCAATGGTGAAAAGCTGAAAACTTTCCCCATAAGATCACAAATATGAAAAGAATGGCCACTTTCACTAGTACTACTCAATATTGTACTGGAAGTTCTAGCCAGAGCAACTAAACAAGAAAAAAAGAAAAGGCATCCAAATTAGAAAGGAAAAAGTAAAATTATCTTTTCACAGATGAATAATTCTGTATAGAGTAAATCCCCCAAAAAGTCCGTAAGAAAGCTACTAGTGCTAAAAACTGAATTCAGAAAAGTTGCAGCAGGGTCCAAGATCGATGCACAAAAAGCAAGCTATGATTTTATATAGAGTAGTTTCCCTTCTCCTCTTATCCTTGAGGGATAAATTCCACAACCTCCAGTGAATGCCTTAAAGCAAACCGGATTGCCATCAATCGAAACACACTTTCTGTTTATGTCTTCCATCCACAAATCTAATGCCTCATCCATCTTAACTAAGCACTTATCATGCATTGTAACTATACCTTTTGCAGTTTGAAAACAAAATGAGCATGAATTTCTTTTTCCTTCTTTACAGTTTCATGGATATTAAGATTGGTTTTTACTGTAGATCATAGCAACCTCAGCATATGATCTTTTTTCTTTCCATAGTAAGTCAAAAATCTTTACCTTTTCACATAAGGGAAGCACTTTATGGCTTCTCTTTGGCATATCTGAAGTGCCAGCACCTTTAGGCCATTAAGTAAAATAAGGTTTCTCTGAACACAAGCCACCATCATACTGAGAACAGCTGATATGATAACCAAGATGGCTACTAAGTGACTACAAGGAAAGGAGTACTTACACTGTAGATATTCTGGACAAAGGGAGGGATAGAACAGGGCATGAAATTCATCATGGAACTGTGTACAATTTAAAATTTAAGAATGTTTATTTCTCTAATTTTTCATTCAGTATTTTCAGACCACAAGTGAATAAAGGTAACTAAAACTGAGAATGGTAAAACTATGTATAAGGGGGGAATCACTGTATCAGAAATGAAGATTCAGAAAAGGAAATTATGAAAATAATTCTACTTACAACACCATCTAAAAGAATAAAATATCTGAGAATAAATTTAACAAAATGAAAGTACTGTATGCTGAAAATTACAAAACAATGCTCAGAAGAAATTAAAGACCTAAATAAATGAAAAGACATCTGTGTTCATGGATAGAAAGATCTAATACTGTCAAGATGTCAATATTATCCAAAGCAATCTAAAGATTCAATGCAATCCTTACCAAAATTCTAATGGCCTTTTTTGGAAAAATGTAAAAGCCAATCTTCAAGGGCCCCAGTCTTGAAAAATAAGAACGTAGTTGGAGGAACTAACACTTCCAAATTTCAAAACTTACTACAAAGCTATAGCAATCAAACCAGCATAGCACTAGTGCTATAAGGACAGACTATAGAACAAAGATACAGAATTGAAAGTTTAGAAATAAATCCATACATCTATAGCCAGCTGATTCTTGGCAGGGTCTTAAGTTCACTCATTAGGGAAAGAACAATCCCTTCAAAGACAGCGTAGATATAACTAGATTTCCACAATAGAGAGAATAAAGCTGGACCCCTACCACATACATCCACATACAAAATTGACTCAAAATGGAATAACTTCATTTTAAGAGCTAAAAAAACATAAAACTCCTAGATCAGCGGTTCTCAACCTGGCGGTCGAATGACCCTTTCACAGGGGCCGCCTTAATACATTCTGCATGTCAAATATTTAGATTACAATTCATAACAGTAGCAAAATTATAGTTATGAAGTAGCAATGAAAATAATTTTACAGTTAGCAGTCACCACAACATGAGGAACTAAAGGGTCCTGGCATTAGGAAGGTTGAGAACAACTGTCCTAAATGAAAACATAGGAGTAAATCTCCATAACTCAGGATTTAGCAATGCATTCTTAGATATGACATCAAAAGCATAAGAAAGTGGATAAAATAGACTTAATCAAAATTAGAAAACTTGCACCTCAACTGACATCATCAAGAAAGCATAAAGATAACCTACTGGGCGGCACCTGTGGCTCAAAGAAGTAGGGCGCCAGCCCCATGTACTGGAGGTGGAGGTTCAAACCCAGCCCTGGCCAAAAAAGAAAACTGCAAAAAGATAACCTACAGAATGGAAAATACTTGGAAATCATATATCCAATAATGGTTTAATATCTAGAATAGAGAATTTCTACAACTCAACAAAAAGACTACCCAATTAAAAAATCCAAAACAGGGCATCTCCTGTGGCTCAAAGGAGTAGGGCACCGACCCCAAATGCCGGAGGTAGTGGGTTCAAACCCAGCCCTGGCCAAAAAAAAAAAAAAAAAAAAAACCCAAAACAAAGAACTTGAATTAAGTATTTCTCTATAATAAATTCATTAGCATTAACACAACAACACAGTTTCTAAAACAAAGATTTAATGAAAAGAATGGCATTATTTTACATTTTGGGAAATCTTTTTACTGTCTGGCTTAACGAAAGAGAGTTGGTTTCTCACATTTCCTTCCGTTTCTAGCCACTAAGATATTTTTTGGAGTACAGGAAGAAAACCCAAAATCACAGAGATATGCCATTGAAAAAGAGAAGAATATTTTAAAAGCTTTTTCTCGTAATTGTGAATATTCCTCTTTGATACTATAGCAAAACTTGACAAATGGCTATTTCTTAACAGCTAGTTGCAATGTGGAATCCGAAAGTGTATCAATGAACTTTTTAGGAGGTAGTGACAGAATCTTGCTATGTTGCCCAGGCTGGTCTGGAACTCCTACTAGACTCAAGGACTCTTCTCTTGTTGGCCTCCCCAAATGCTGGGATTACAGGCATGAGCTTACCTTACTTGGCCCTCAATGAACTTTCATATGCTGTTTCATTACAATCCATTGCCTATCTTGTACTTTAACAGATCCTTTGTTCATGTATGACTTTGTAACATCATGTATTGGTGATTTGGTAAATAGTTCCCTGAGTTAAGTATATCTTAAAATATTGATATATTTTATCTATATCATACACAAAGACCATATTTGTTAATATTGCCACCAATCTCATTAGAAAACCTTTAAATATTTGAAAGCTGTCAAGCTCTCAGTACCAGATACAAGTTTTTCCAAATTTCCAATTTTCAGTTGAAAGCTCAAATTTTACCAATGCTATCAGTTGCTTTCCTCAAAGTAACAAGCTCTGTTTGTTCATTTTGAAGAAAATGACTCAAACCTGAATAACTATAGTTTGACTGTTAGTTGTTCTTTCAAGAAAAACATGGTGGTTGAAGAAAAGAGACTAGTTCAACTCACAACTCAATTGCACAAGCGCTTTTCCTGGAGAGAACTGTCATGCTTCAATGTGCAGTGAAATTGCTTTACTCATGTTTTCTATTTCATCTTACATTTTGTGTTTAAATCTGAGATTTAATAAAATAACTTTTATCTTTTTTTTTTTTTTTTTTTGAGACAGAGTCTCACTATATCACCCTTGGTAGAATGCTGTGACGTCACAGCTCACAGCAACCTTAAACTCTTGGGCTTAAGCAATTCTCTGCCTCAGCCTCCCAAGTAGCTGGGACTACAGGCGCCTGCTAAAGTAACTGTTATCTTAATTTTTTTTCTTCTAAAGACATGTACAAATAAGCCAATCAAAGACATTCAACATCATTAGTCATTAAGAAAATGCAATTCAAAACTACAGTGATACTACTTTACACCTTATCAGAATGGCCAGAATCAAAATCAAGGAATGTGTTGACAAGGATATGGAAAAATCAGAACCCTCATACATTGCTAGTGGGAATGTAAAATAGTGCAACTACCAAACAAAACAGTAGTGTTTTCCTCAAAAAGCTATACACAGGCTCAGCGCCTATGGCTCAAATGGCTAAGGCGCCAGCCACGTACACCTAAGGTGGCAGGTTTGAATCCAGCCTGTGCCCGCCAAACAACAATGAGGGCTGCAACCTAAAAACAGCTGGGTGTTGTGGCGGGC
>NW_003852457.1:10812262-10813714 GCF_000181295.1 Otolemur garnettii
AGCTACTTGGGAGGCTGAGGCAGGAGACTCGCTTGAGCCCAGGAGTTGGAGGTTGCTGTGAGCAGTGAAGCCATAGCACTCTACCCAGGGGGACAGCTTGGGCTCTGTCTCAAAAAAAAAAACAAAAACAAAAAACTCTTTTAACTTGGGTGGTGCCTGTAGCTCAGTGATTAGGGCACCAGCCCCATATACTAGGCTGGCTGGTTCGAACCTAGCCCTGGCCAAACTGCAACAAAAAATAGCTGGGCATTGTGGAGGGTGCCTGTAGTCCCAGCTACTCGGGAGGCTGAGGCAAGAGAAGCCAGGAGCTGGAGGTTGCTGTGAGATAGAGCATGGCACTCTACTGAGGACGACAAAGTGAGACTCTGTCTCTGAAAAAAAAACTCTTAACTTTTTGTCAAAATAGTGACACTTAGAAAACTATTCCAAGTTATCTTAGTATGACAGTATTTTGCCTGTATCAAATTAACAAGATATGTTCTAAACCTTTAGAACCACAACCTAACTTAAACTTAGTATTCTTATAAAAGACTTGAGAAAAGAGGTCAAGAACTCAACTGCAATTAACCATAAATACTTTTAAAAAGCAAAGAAAATACAGTGTCTCCTCTCTCCTGTTCAATTCATAAGTTTAAAACATACAGGAGAAAGTACATGACAAAAATATACAACAGTCAAGATGACATGAAAATGAACAAAGCTTGTTTCCCTTTTTAAAATGAGAGTCTCAGGACCCACAGGTTGAGAACTGCTGTCTTAAGACAAACAGTTATACAGAAGCACTGAATTTTGGGGATGACTATATATAGAAGCACCGAATTTTGGGGAAACTTGATAACCTGTCTCCAACCTGCTCATTTTCCACGGGAACTGAAGCCCACCATAGTTAGTGCCTTGTTTAAATATACATATATGCCACTGTAAGCAAAATATCTGAATTTATTTAAGCTGCTAAGTATCCAGAACTGATGTGGTCCTCAAAACAGTCAGAACCTGAGAGATGCCACACTCTCCCCATCTTGCACAGTCAGCTGACTCTTCCTTCTCCTGCACCATCCCCCCCAGGCCCTGCACCAAAAGCTGCAGCATAAGAATTTGTTCTCTGCATAAAATGAATTTCTCCAAATCTGGTGAGTCCCAACAAGGTATTATATTAGGGTGACCAGATTTTAAC
Source organism: Otolemur garnettii (assembly GCF_000181295.1). Lineage (NCBI taxonomy): Eukaryota > Metazoa > Chordata > Mammalia > Primates > Galagidae > Otolemur > Otolemur garnettii. The sequence goes on from NW_003852457.1 coordinate 10,813,437, forward strand.
ATCGGGAAGGCAGGACAACATGGCGGGGCGGGGGCGGGTCAGGGACGAGGCCAGGCAGGGCCTGACAACAATGCAAACTTTGATAAGCAGTTCTCGATAATCACTTCTCAACAATTATTTGTTATTATTACAGTTTAACATTATAAAATTAACAAAAATAATATAAAACTCATATTCTGGTGAAATAGCCACATGGCAGCCGAAAACCGTATATTTCCTTTCATGTTCTCCGGCCCGTTCGTGCATTCTTTCCAAAAATTAGGACTTGGCTCGGCGCC
>NW_003852457.1:10814003-10821151 GCF_000181295.1 Otolemur garnettii
AAAAATTAGGACTTTTTTAAAACCCCGCGGGACGCGGGACAAATTGTTCAAAAGTGGGAAGTCTGGTCACCCTACAGAATAAGCAAACTCTAGATATTCAATCAAGAGTTCCCCAGTCTCCTTCCCCTAGAAGGGGAAAGAAATCTCTCAAAAAATAGAAGAGATGCTAGGCGCAGTAGCTCACGCCTATAATCCTAGCACTCTGGGAGTCTGAGGCAGGTGGACTGCCTATCTCCAGTGTTCAAGACCAGCCTGAGCAAGAGCCTGTCTCTAAAAATAGCCAGGTGATGTGGAGCATGCCTGTAGTCCTAGCTACTCAGGAGGCTGAGGCAAAAGAATCACTTGAGCCCAAGAGCCTGAGGTTGCTGTGAGCTGTGATGTCACCGCACTCTACCAAGGGCAACAAAGTGAGACTCTATATATGTGTGTGTGTGTGTCTGTGTGTATTTTTTTACATATATAGATAGAAAAGGCCAGGCACAGTGGTTTACACCTATAATTCTACCACTTTGTGAGGCTGAGGCCAGAGAAATATTTGAGCTCAGGAGTTTGAGACCAGCCTGAGCAACACAGCAAGACCCCTATCTCCTAAAATAGAAAAAATACATGTGTATGTGTGTATATATATATATGTTATATACATATATAATAAACAAAAGCCATCAAGAAGCCTCTGAGGTGTGAGACTCAAGTGCAGAATGAGAAGCCAACTAGACAGAATCTAGAAAAACTAAATATAACCTATCTGGAAAAAATAAAAATTATAAAAACTGAAATTTTCAATAAGGGGAAAGGCAGACATGAGGGAGTAGAAGGCAAAATAAAGAGGATGAACAAATGAAAGCACAATGAAAAACTGAAAAATATGAGGTTACAAACATATCAACACACTCCAGAATCAAGACATTCTACAAAGCAGAGTCAATTTACAGATGGCCAACCTCTATCAAATTGGGAGAGAAATATATAGTAGTTTCTTTCTGTTCTTCAGTCACTGTCTCTGCCCCGCCATCTCACTTCCAAGCTATCCAAAGCGTCCTGTTTTGTCATTTCATACAAATCTAATTTTATAGAATAGCTTCCCATGTTTCAAACTTACTGACTAACTGATCAATATTTCATTGAAATCTCCAGGTTCTAATATAAATGATTTCACTTGTTTGAAGAAAACAACTGATTTAAATAATACTTAAAGTGTAAGAGAGAGGTAGCCATGATACCCAATTCTTAAAAGTTTCTCCCAGTCCATTTTATTTGAAGGAAGAGTTACCTATGTAATCAACATTCTAACTTCTGCGGAGAGCAGTGATTTTTAATCTTTGGGAACCCAGGTCCCTAAAAACAATCTTAAGAAGGCTCTAGACTTGCTTAAAAAGAAAAAATAAAAGAATACAGTCATCAATTTCAGGACTTACAGAAATCCTCAGTAAAGGTCCTGGTTTTAGACTCTATGGCCACATTCATATTTATGCCTATGCCAGTAGTTTGAGATCACAATCCGCATGTAAGTATCTGTTCCTCTTCTCTGGAGGAATAAACTGTTGTAAAGACTGTTCCCAAGAGAAACGAAAGGAAACCCACTGATGAAGTGGGCCCTGTTCAGCTACCGATCTGACCTTAGACAAAAATCTTAATCTCTGCATGTCTCAATATCCACTGGGTTGTTGAGAGCACAAAATAAGAAAACCAAGACCTACTTACGGTTAAAGACATAATTGTGTTGCTATTATAATCGTGACTATCCACGAGTTTCTTTTTATATTTAATTCCTTTAAAATCTTTATTCTTAAGCCCTTGTCAGGAACAGACCTTGAACAAATGTCCTTTTAGCATCAGCAATAAACATAATGAACTGCATAAACTAATAAAAAAATAACAATGAATTGCAGCTAACATATATTCAGTTCTTGTTATGTGTCAAGTACTGCCCTAAAAGTTTAACATGGATCATCCCATTAAACCCCAACAATGTTACAACTTCATTTTATTGATGCAATATTTAACTTGCCTTAAATCCCAGTTTATAAAGAAAAGAGCTGTGATTATTCAACCTCTGGTAAACTAAGCCAAGACCCTGTACACATTCACTCTTGAGTGCTTGTTTTTTGTTAACTCCATTTACTAAAGTTTTGTTGAATCCAAAACACATTTAGCACATTTTACCTTTAAAGAGGATAAATGACCTAAGAGCACCTTGTAGAAAAATGTTAAAAATTCAAAGCCACAGTAGCAATGGTCTGTAAAAAATTTAGAATTTCGACATTCCCTTTGGGAAGGCTTTGTTTTGGGGTTTGTTTCTAAGGCACATTAAAGCAGCTTCCAAAGAATGCAGCTTTAAAGGAGCTTTTCGGGAGCGAAACAGGGAAATGTGAGGAGTGGATCTGGACCTTATAAAGGCCCGGTAATAGACACCTCTCAAAACAAGACTTCGCATGCCATTTGAACTGCCCGGCTATTGCAAATGTGGCTATCCCTGCCTGGATGGCTACATCACCGTCACAGCGGCAAAGGCCCACCCCGGGGCTGCGTCAATCCCCACTGGCTTCCACCAAACCGAAGAGCTGCGGCCTCCGCCAGACTGGAAGACGGGAAGCACACTACCGGATACCGCACCCAGGGCACCCACCGGCGACTAATCGACGCCCACGCCCCGGAGACTAGGCCACGCGGGCCGCGCGCGGATAAAGTCCGAGTGAGGGCGGGCCCGCGAGAGAAGACGGTCTGGAGCAGACCAGAAGGAACAGGAAGCACCCGCGCCAACGGTCGCTCGCCTGTCGCGGCACCCCCCAGTCATCCCTCTGCGCTCGCGAGCGCCACGCTGCCCACGGACCGCGAAAGCCGGCCAGCGCCTCAACGGAACGCGCCAAGGAGCAGCGGCTGTCGGGAGCCATGACACCGGGGCTGCGCGAGGCCGCGTCAGGGTAGGGCAAGGCTACCGGTCTCTCCGAGACCTGCTCACCTCTCGGGGCGACGGTGCAGAGCCCTGCACCGAGGCGATGTATCGCTCCACCTCGGCTTTGCTGCGCCTCATCGCGCCGAACACCTGGCTCCAGTAGCGCCAGAGGCCAGCGCTCGGCCCCACAGCAGTTGCTGTCTCTAAGAGCAAAGCGCCTAAAAGCCCGTGACGCAGCGCCGTCGCTGGCGGAGAGGCAGCTCGACGTGCTTACGTACTGCGTCAGCACTGTGCGCCACGCTGGCGACGGCAGCGCTCCCGGCGCGCAGGGCGCGCACGGGGCGCACAGCGAACCATGAGGTCCCGCCCAGTTCGGTGTTTGGCCGGGGTCAGAGTTTCACTGCCGGCATTCCCAATCTGCAGCCAGGGAAGAAACCTTCGAGCCTGTGAGATAAGATTTTTCCTGCAGGGTTCTTAAAAGTTTTTGATGGTTCTTAATTATGATTGCGCACTGCTCTGGAGGGATAAAAGATTCAGGCCAATTTGAGCGTGTAAATGATAATGGTATTTCTTAAATATGTTGTTAATACCAAGCGTACATTTTAAAATTTGTACTTTTAAAATGAATATATGAGCTCAGCGCCCGTAGCACAGTGGTTACGGCGCCAGCCACATAACACCGAGGCTGGCGGGTTTGATCTTGGCCTGGGCCTGCTAACTGACAATGACAATTACAACAAAAAAATAGCTGGGCATTGTGGCGGGTGCCTGTAGTTCCACTATTTGGGAGGCTGAGGCAAGAGAATTGCTTAAGCCCAAGAGTTTGAGGTTGCTGTGAGCTGTGACGCTGCGGAACTCTACCGAGGGCGACATAGTGAGACTCTGTCTCAAAAAAAAAAAAAAAAAAAAAGTGCATAATTAAAGGGGAGGCCACACTGTTTTGGACAATTAGTTTGCTTTTTTTTTTTTTTAATTGTTTCAGATTTATTGAAAGGGTACAGAGAATTAGGAGACACTGTTTGCATTTGTTAGGTAACAGGGTTTTTAAAATACAGCCATCTCTTGGTATACGTGGGGCATTGGTACTAGGACCACCCGGATATATCCACACGTTGTCAACTTCCCACAGTAAGCTTTGCAGAACTTCTAGGAAAAGTAGGCCTTATGGTATATGCAGGGCTGGGAATACTGTATTTTCTATCCCTTAAGTAGGCCCGTGCTTTAAAACACATGTTCAAAGGTCTAGGCATTTATAAAAGTAGCCCTTCAAGTCTATATGCTATATTTCAATAGCAGAACAGAAAATTCCAAAATGTCAATAGTAGTAATCTCAAGATTTGGGGTCATCTTTATTTTCCAAATCTTTAAAAATATTCACTGTGAGAATTTGAATTTTAAAATCTTAAAACTGGCTCACAGATTGTTTTTAATGGTGAGGACATTTTAGTTTTAGAAAGATCACATCTGTGCATATGGAAGGCCCTTAATTATATGGGAAGATATCAAACAAATATGTTGAAATTTTTAACTAGAAATTAGGATGTTTCGTTATTGTTAGGTAGGTAGCAAGGGAGCTTTGAGACTCTCCTAAGGGACAAAGTGGGTGCTTTACCTTGGTACCTCCTCTAGAGATTGCCCCTTTGGGGAAAAAGGACAAGCACGGCCCCTCCTTGTTGCTGCCCCACCTTAATCCTATCGGAAGCAACTACCACACCTGTGTGCCAGGCAACTCAGGCACAGTAGGGTTTGGAAAATGACTCAGGTTAGAGATAGGCTAATTATATGCATGTCCTTAACTATTAATCAAAGTGGTTCCATAGTAAGTCTGGAGCACAAAGTGTGGGGGAGGGGGGCACTCAAGACAGTATAAAGCAGAATCCTGGACCATTACCAAAGACTTTGTCAGCCATGGGGGCCATTTGTTGTTTATGGCCAACATGTCTTGCTCTGTAAACGTATCTTGCTTTTCCTCAAGTAAAGCACTGTTTCACACTTCCCTTGCTTTTGGTGGATCTGCTCATTTTTCCACCACGAGCACACCAAGTAAACTGGCTGGGCACTGTGGCTCCTGCCTGTAATGTTAGCATTCTAGGAATCCAGGCTTGAGTTCACAGGTTGGAGACCAGCCTGAGCAGGAGTGAGACCCTGTCTCTAAAAAAAAAAAGCTAGGCATTGTGGGCACCTATAGTCCCAGCGACACAGAAAGCTGAGGCAAGAGAATCACTTGAGCCCGAGACTTTGAAGTTGCTGTGAGCTATGGCACCAGGGCACTCTACCAAGGGTGACAAAGTGAGACTCTATCTCAAAAAAAAGAAAAAAAAATGCAGAAAACTGCCTCAGCCCTGCCAGTTATGAATAATTTTTGTCATGTATTTGTCTTTTCCTATAATTTCTAAATTTTCTATAATGAATAAACATACTGCCTTTATAAAGAATAAAAACAGTATTTTGCTCTGTCTTATTTCAATCATATTGGATGTGTCAACTAAATAAAATCTTAAGACTCAGTGCCCGTAGCACAATGGTTACAGTGCCATCCACATACACTAAGGCTGGTGGGTTTGAACCCACCCAGCCCAGCCTGCTGAACAACAATGACAACTGCAACAAAAAAATAGCTGGGCGTTGTGGCAGGTGCCTGTAGTCCCACCTACTTGGGAGGCTGAGGCAAGAGAATCACTCAAGCCCAAGAGTTTGAGGCTGCTGTGAGCTGTGAGGCTATGGCACTCTACCAAGGGCAACATAGGGAGACTCTGTCTTAAAAAAAAAACATACCTGAATAGACATTTTTCTTTCTTTCTCTCTCTCTTTCTTTCTTTTTTAGAGACAGAGTCTCACTTTCTTGCCCTCTGACACCACAGCACTCTACCAAGGGTGACAGAGTGAGACTCTGTCTAAAAAAATAAAATAAAATCTTTGGCTTGTTGCTTATAGCTCAAGTGGCTAAGGCACCAGCCACATACACCAGAGCTGGTGGGTTCGAATCCAGGCAAACAACAATGACAACTTCAACCAAAAAATGGCCGGGCGTTGTGGCAGGTGCCTATAGTCCCAGCTACTTGGGAAGCTGAGGTAAGAGAATCCCTTAAGGCCAGGAGTTGGAGGTTGCTGTGAGCTGTGATGCCAACTCACTGTACTCTTTGAGGTTCTGTCTCAAAAATAAATAAAATCTTAAGACTTACCTCCTACTGGCTATGTGGACCCCCTCTTTGCTAAGAGACAACCCTACAACTGAATTGCTAGCCTTGAGAAGAGACATCAGACATGCTTCATCATGCCCTCCTTCCCTTCTCATGGCTATCCTTTATAATTCATTAATAGACCTAAGATTATGCAAGACAAATTTTGAGGTCTTCATTTCAATAAAAAATAGAGGGCTGTGTTCCAAGCTTTTAGCATTTCACTTGATTAGCTTATTTAATTCTCCCAGCAACTATGCCAGAGTACTACCGTATTACTTTTTTTTTTTTCTTTTTTTGGGCCATGGCTGGGTTTGAACCCACCACCTCAGGCATATGAGGCTGACACCTTACTCCTTTGAGCCACAGGAGCAGCCCTTTTTTTTTTTTTTTTTTTGAGACAGAGCTTTAAGCATCACAGCTCACAGCAACCTCCAACTCCTGAGCTCAAGCGATTCTCCTGCCTCCACCTCCCAAGTTGCTGGGACTATAGGCACCCGCCACAATGCCCCACTATTTTTTTGGTTGTGGACATCATTGTTCTTTGGTGGGCCCAGGCTGGATTTGAACCCGCCAGCTCAGGTGTATGTGGCTGGCGCCTTAGCTGCTTGAGCCACAGGTGCCGAGCCATACTATTACTTTGTTTACATTTTGAGTCTTGCTGTGTCACCCTAGGTCGAGTGCTGTGCCATCAGCCTACCTCACAGTAACCTCAAAACTCGTGGCTCAAGTTACCCTCCTGCCTCAGCTTCCTGAGAAGCTGGGAACGTAGGGGCTGCCACAATGCCTGGCTAATTTTTTCTATTTTTGGTAGAAATGGGATCTTGCTCTTGCTCAAACTGATCTCAGACTCCTAAGTTCAAGGAGTCCTCTTGCCTCAGCCTCCCAGAGTGCTAAGATTATAGGTGTGAGCTACCACACCACCCCTGCTATTTATTATTATCCTCCAGTATTATAGATAAGGAAACCAAGAGAATGAGCACTGAAGTAAGTTGCCCAAACACACTCACCTAATGAAAATGGTGCCTCAGCAGCGCCCATAGTTCAGTCAGCAGGGCACCAGCCACATACACTGA
>NW_003852457.1:10821358-10896755 GCF_000181295.1 Otolemur garnettii
AAAAAAAAAAAAAAAAAAAAAAGATCTACTCTCTGCCCTTCAAAACAATACATTAACTATAGACAACTGTGCTGCACAGTGGATCTCCAGAACTTACTTCTCCTGCCTGACTATACCCTTTGAGCAACATCTCCCCATTCCCTCCACCACCACCAGCCAGCCCACGGTAGCACATACCATTAAATTATTTGCTTCTATGAGTTTGACTTTTTTAGATTTCACATATAAATGAGAGCATGTAGTTTTTGTCTTTCTGTGTCTGGCTTATTCCACTTAATATATGTCTTCTAGGTTCATCTATGTTGTGCAAATAAGAATTTTTTCTTTATTAAAAGCTGAATGGGGCCAAGTGCAGGGACTCACGCCTGTAATTCCAGCACTCCAGGAGGTCCAGGCAGGTGGATTGCTTGAAGTCAGGAGTTTGAGACCAGCCTGAAGAAGAGTGAGACCCCCATCTCTACTAAAAATAGAAAACCTAGCAAGGCATAGTGGAGGGTGCCTGTAGTCCCAGCTATTCAGGAAGCTGAGGCATAGAGGATTGCTCAAGCCCAAGAGTTTGAAGTTACTGTGAACTAAGATGCCACGGCACTCTACCCAGGGTGACAGAGTGAGACTCTGTCTCAAAAACAAAAATACCAAACAGCAGAATGATATTCTACTGCATCTCTTTGCCTCCACTTTTTGTTTATCCATTCATCCTTCTAATCCCCTATCTTGGTTCTTGTGAATGACGCTACTAAGAAAAGTACAGATACCCCTTTGACATACTGATTTCATTGTATTTGAGTACATGCCCTGAAGTGAAATTGTTAGATCATATGGTAGCTCTATTTTTTTTTTTTTTTTGCAGTTTTTGGCCGGGGCTGTGTTTGAACCCACCACCTCTGGCACATGGGGCCAGCGCCCTACTCCTTTGAGCCACTATTTTTAATTCTTGAAGAACCTTCATACTGTTTTCCATAATATACTAATTTCTATCTCCACCAACAGTGTACAAGAATTCTCTTTTCACTATATTCTTAAAAACAACTGTAATTTTTTTCTTTTTAACCAAGTCTGTTTTAACAGATGTGTGATATTATTGCACTGTGGTTTTATGTTTTCCTGCTAATTAGTGATGTTGACTATTTTTTATGTACCTGTTGGTCATATGTATGTCTTCTTTTGAAAAATGTCTATTCAGGGTGGCACCTGTAGCTTAGTGAGTAGGGCACTGGCCCTATATACTGAGGGTGGTGTGTTCAAACCCTGTCCTGGCCAAACTGCAACAAAAAAATAGCCAGGGTGTTGTGGCGGGCGCCTGTAGTCCCAGCTACTCAAGAGCCTAAGGCAAGAGAATAGCCTAAGCCCAGGAGTTGGAGGTTGCTGTGAGCTGTGATGCCACTGCACTCTACCGAGGGCAAGAAAGTAAGACTCTGTCTCTAAAAAAGAAAGAAAGAGAGAGAGAAAGAAAGAAAAATATCTATTCAGGTATTTTTGTTTGTTTGTTTGTTTTAAGACAGAGTCTCACTATGTCGTTCTTGGTAGAGTGCTGTAGCCTCACAGCTCACAGCAACCTCAAATGCTTGGGCTTAAGTGATTCTCTTGTCTCAGCCTCCCAAGTAGCTGGGACTACAGGCACCTGCCACAATGCCTGGCTGTATTTTTTGGTTGTACTTGTCATTGTTGTTTAGCTGGTCCAGGCTGGGTTCGAACCCGCCAGCCTCAGGGCATGTGGCCGGCTCCTTAACCACTGTGCTACAGGTGCCCAGCCTATTCAAGTATTTTTTAATTGGGTTATTTGTTTTCTTGCTTTTGAGTTGTTTGAGTTTTTTATGTATTTTTTCACATGTATGGTTCCCAAACATTTTATGTCATTCAGTAGTTTGTGCCTTCACTTTTTTGATGATTTCCTTTGTGGTACAGAAGCTAAGTTTGATGCCGTCCCGTTTGTCTATTTTTTTGCTTCTGTTGCCTGTGATTTGGGGATTATATCCAAAAAACAATTTCCTACACCATTGTCAAGAAGACTGTTTCCTGTGTTTTTGTCTAGCGGTTTTAGTTTCAGGTCTTACATTTAAGTTTGCAGTCCATTTTGAGTTTATTTATGTTATGATGTGAGATAAAGGTCCAATTTAGTTCTGCATGTGGATATCCAATTTCCCAAAAACCTCTTGTCAAAGAGACTGTCCTTTACTCATTGTGTTCTTGTTACCTTTGTCAAAGATCATTTGACCATATGAATGTGTGGATTTATTTCTGGGCTCTAAATTCTGTTTCTTTGGTTTATGTATCTATTTTTGTGTCTATATTTATGTCTGTTTTTATGCCAGTATCATACTGTTTTAGTTATGATAGCTTTGTAATACAGTTTGAAACTGGGCACTGTAATGCCTTCAGCTTTGTTCTTTTTGCTCAAAATTACTTTGATTTTTCAAGGTCGTCTTCAGTTCCATACAAATTTTAGGATTTTTTTTTCTCTTTTTGTGAAAAAGGTCATTGAAATTTTGATAGGGGCTGGGCGCAGTGGCTCACACCTGTAGCCCTAGCACTCTGGGAGGCATAGGTGGGTGGATTGCCTGAGCACATGAGTACAAGACCAGCCTGAGCCAGAGCGAGACCCCATCTCTAAAAATAGCCAGGCATTGTGGTAGGCACCTCTAGTCCCAGCTACTCTGGAGGCTGAGGCAAGAGAATTGCTTAAACCCAAGAGTTTAAGGTTGCTGTGAGCTGTGATGCCAGAGCACTACTGAGGGCAACAAAGTGAGACTCTGTCTCCAAAAAAAAAAGAAAGAAGGAAAGAAATTTTGATAGGGATTGTGTTGAATCTATAGATCACTTTGGGTAGTATGGATATTTTAATAATAGTAATTCTTCTAATCTATGAACACAGGATATTTTTCCACTTATTTATATTATACCTTCTTCCATTTCTTTCATCAAAGTTTTATAATTTTTTCAGTCTACAGATCTCTTACATCCTGGTTAAATTTCTGTCTACAGGTTTTTTATTTGGTGCTATAATAAATGGGGCTATTTTCTTCATTTCTTCTTTGGATACTTCATTGTTGGTGTATAGAAACACTACTGATTTTTGTATATTGATTTTTGTATTCTGTAGTGTTACTGAGTATTTTTAATCTAACAGTGCCTTGGTGGAGTCAAAGTACTTTTATTAAGCTTCAAAACCTCAGTTTTAACCGAGTGAAAGGATGAATATGTCCTAGGCTTTAAAAGTATGCACTCACTTCCACTTGATATCCACACCTTTTCCCAGCTTGCAACAGCCAGACCCCATCTCTACTAAAAATAGAAAAACTAGCCAGGTTTTTCTATTCATGGCAGGTGCCTACAGTCTCAGCTACCCAGGATGCTGAGGCAAGAGGATCACTTGAGCCCAGGACTGTGAGATTACTGTGAGCTATAACACCATGGCACTCTACCATAGGGTGACAGAGTGAGACTCTGTCTCAAACAAAACAAAACAAAACTGGCTTGGCACCTGTGCACAATGGTTATGGCACTGGCCACATGCATTGAGGCTGGCGGGTTCAAACTGGCCAGCTAAACAATGACAACTGCAACAAAATAAAAAAAATAGCTGGGTGTTAATGGCAGGTGCCTGTAGTCCCAGCTACTTGGGAGGCTGAGGCAAGAGAATTGCTTAAGCCCAAGATGTATTTCTTCCATTTTTTAAAATGCTTTTTTGCATATTTTTTAGATCCTTTATAGGATTTTGAATCCTGCGTTTAATATTAGAGGCACAGATTATTTTTAAGCAAAGAAGTGATGGCATTTCTTTATTCTTTTTTTTGAGACAGAGTCTCACTCCATCGCCCTTTGTAGAGTGCCATGGCATCATAGCTCCTGGGTTTGCGCTATCCTCTTGCCTCAGCCTCCTAAGTAGTAGGACTACAGGTACCTCCTACAATGTCTGGCTAATTTTTTTTTTATTTTTAGTAGGGATAGGGTCTCGCTGTTGCTCAGGTTGGTCTTCAAGTCCTTTTTTTTTTTTTGCAGTTTTTTTTTTTTTTTTTTTTTTTGGCTGGGGCTGGGTTTGACCCCACCACCTCCAGCATATGGGGCTGGTGCCCTACTCCTTGAGCCATAGGCGACCCTGGTCTTGAAGTCCTTAACTCCAGTGATCCACCTGCCTTGGCCTCCTAAAGTGTTAGGATTACAGATGTGAACCATGCTTAGTCAGGCATTTCTGTTTTTATAAAGAACAGAAGTGGTCTTTGTGCTGGTTTTTAGCTTTTAGAAATTCTAATTGTTTTACAGAATCCTTGACTCTGGCAGAAGTGTGATGTACACTGCCCAAGTGTTCACTAGTTCAGTAATCAATGAGCTCCTGCTGGTGGTGGGCACTGTGACCAGCACTGAGGATACAAAGACAAAATCCTGCCCCTCAGGGAGCCACCCTTCTGATAGGAATGTAAACCCATATTTAAAATGCACATCATAACCACTAAGCCAGAGGTACACACAAAGAACTGGGCAAAAAAAAAAAAAAAAAGAAAAAGAAAAAGATATGAATTGTTTAAAGAAATTGGGAAAGACTTCCCCAATGGGATGAATCTGAGCCAAGTCTCAAAAGTGAGAAAGGTACATTTATTACAAGAGGGCCAGTCAGGATCTGGGAAGACAGTCAATTCTCTTTGGCAGGTGCATTACCATTAAAAGAAAAACAGACTTCCCAGGTGCCACAGGAAAGAGTTGGGAGATGTTTTGTTTTGTTGCTGCTTCAAGGAAGCTAATAAACAAGGGTAAGTTGATTGATGGGGGCACTGTGAGGACAGTCCAAGGCAGGCAGCAGCTGCAAGCCGGGTGCAGAAGAAATGTTTCAGTAGCCTTTACACAGCTGGGGTGATGGATTTTGGAGTAGTTAGATGTAGGAAGGCAGGTGGAGGTCATGGGAGTGAAAACTCAAAGTCAACTTGTAATTAGCTTGAGAGCCAGGATGGATGGTGATGCCACCAAGGAAAATGGAGAAAACTGGAATGGAAGAGGGCCTGGGACACGTACCCCCCTAGCCTCCTTCTCTGCTAAGCAACTTCTGATAGTCTGGCAATACCCAGGTCCTCGAGGAAGCCTTACCTTCCCGTCCCTGTTTGGGTTTCTGCCATTGTGATCTTATACACCCTGTGCTCATCCCATCACAATAGTTCCCACATGGAGGTGCAATTACCCATCTTACCTCCCTAGTGGAGAAAAAGGAATGCAAGACAGAGCCCTCCAGAATCTACAATTAAGGCAGGTGAAGGGCCAGAGGAAGACCAAGCCCTGGAAGAGGAATACCTTGGCATACTGCACACAGTGATTCATGAATCCCTGAATTTTCATGTATACCCATTATTTCATATATATGCCATTCAAATTAAACAAGACACAAGAGGTTTTTGTTAATATTATTACAAACATTTATTAAGCACCAAGAGTATACTGCAATGGTTGCTATATAAAAACATAATATTGATATAGTATCCCTGCCACTGAGCTTACAATCTAAAATGAAATATAGGAAGAATGCTATAAGCCTACCTCAACATTTTCTTAACTTAGAGATGGCTATTTTAGCAAACAGGAGGCAAAGTGACCTATTATTTCAGGTATAGTGTTAATAAGGCTTTGAATATGATCCAAAGAATGTTTTACTTGCACCCATTTCCCCCAATTATATTAGGCTTGCTAAGAAGACTTAGAAACTTGGTAAGAACAATGACTTACTTCAAACTACCTTGTAGTACTTTAAAACTAAGAGATGCTTACAGCCTAAGTTTTCCAGCAACCATGGCAAGCTCCATGAAAAATACCATGAACCAGATAGAGTTTGTCTTTTATGCCACTTAAAACTTTTCAATTTTTTTCTTCTTGCCCACATGTGAGGGCTCCAATGATACCTTTATCAAGGAATAAAGTACTAAACTACCCCAAAGTACTACAGGATGAACAAGTAGAACTTCCAAGAAAGATGTTAAGACAGAAAAGACAATGGGGAGACCTACAGTAACAGGAAGTGCCTTGAGAGAGAGAGAGAGAGAGAGAGAGAGAGAGAGAGATATATATATATAAATGCAATCAGTCAAGTTCAGGCCTTCATGCATCTTCAAGTGATGAAGAACATATGCAAATACTTGCTTTTCTGCTCTGTGTATCTGGTTTAGGGTATATAAGAATTTAGCATCAAGACTCTGAATTGCAAACTTTGTCCTATTTTGCTTATATTATAGCATAATATTTAATAAATAACTTCCATGGTTTTCACTGCTGGTCACAGATTAGCTGACAAAGGCACACTGAAAGGATTTTGATTCTCTGTCAAATACAAAGATTAAACTAACTGAGCACATGTGGTCAAACTACATATTATTTTCACTCATTCATGGTAACGAGTTCATTCTTTTGACTCTAAGAGAACACTAAGAAATTACTGGTTTTAAATTATCTAAACGAAACAATTTATTCCATAAAGTGCATGCACAAAATTTTTAAAAATGCACTATACAAATATTTTAATGGCAGAGTGGTAGCATCCTGAGATATTTTTAATGGCAAAACTATTTCAGCAATTTTTGGTAAAACCAATAATTTTCCCCAAAAAGTCTATCTTGGCAACTTCCTTTTTAGATAACAGCAGCAGCAACATTTAAAATGTTCATAAAGCTTGTTTTACACAACAAATTTATCCAGAAAGAATGGTCCAGAAACATCAGGATAAAACTTTATGAAAATAAAATAATTTTAACCTAAAATTGACACTTAAAATACCCCTTTCCAATTTAAAGATAAAATTTAATAAATCCTATACCTAGTAAAGTCTAAGTATAAGATTTTAAATGAAAAACCTGAAACACTGTCAACCGTATTCTTCAATGAAAATAAAATAATAATTTTAACTTAAAATTGACACTTAAAACACCCCTTTCCAATTTAAAAATGAAATTTAATACCTCCTACACCTAGTAAATAAAGTCTAATTAAGTATAAGATTTTAAATGAAAAACCTGAAACATTGTCAACAGTATTCTTCAATAGGTCTCAGGGAAAAAAAAATTTTTTTTTTAATTTAATTACAGCTGTGGTAAATGGTTTACCAATCTCAGTCAATGCCCTTATTTTTGGTTAGTATTGTATGAAATGGCTAGAATTCCTGATTAAAGTATGTATTTTCTAAGGCAAGGCAAGTTTTATTGCATAAAAGCATAGATATTAGCATGGTTCTAAAGGCAATATGACCAACATACACATTAATGTGTACTTTTGAAGTGATACATTTCAAGCTACATACAATTTAATTTCATTGTCTATTCTAAGACTACATGTTTGACAGTAAGCTGAGAAGCATAATTGCTGAAACACATTAAAAAATACTTCATTTTTCCATTACTGTAAAGTATACCATATTTTCAAATACCTGGTATAAATTTTCTTGCACAAAATTTTAAAAGACCTACTATCAGCTAGCTATAACTACTGTGTTAAGTAATCACATAAAGAAGAATTCGCAAGGAGAGCAAAATATAAAACTAAGCATAGTAATTATTACATTAAAAAAAGTAGTTCTGAATACACTTATTCCTTGTTTTAGTAATAGTATGTGTATTCATTCATTTTATAACTACCAGTTTGATAAACTAAATAATACTAAGATTGTTTTTCTTGGTTATTTTTCTTTTATATATTCTCCCTCAACAGCAATTAGAAGTACTTTTCTTTTGAATACAAAGTTAATTAATGTTTATGCTGTTTTTATACCTGAGTCATTTAAAAGCTGACTCCTTTGATTTTAAAAAGTTACATTTAATTTGGGGGGGGGCTTTAATTAAGATTTAACATTTCGCCATGGATTTTTTTTGGTATATAGTCTACATGTCAACAAATTGATAAGAGTTAATTAATAAAGGCGAATCTTGATTTCATCTGTGTTTGAAATACACAAATTATTTTTTCTTTTTTAATGAAAAAAAGGAGATGAAAGAATCTATATGTCCTCTTAGCTGTCAACTGCTTTGAGATACAGCTTTTATAAATAAACGTGGATCAAATCAAATTTCTGGTCTTTATGAAGAAGAAGGAAAAAAATCAAGGAAGCTATTTCCTTCCTAAGGTCTCAGCTAGTTTCTTAAGTCTCTTCTTCAGCTCCAATGGAAATTTCTCATAGCACTTCTTACAAACTGGCTTCATGTCAAACTCCACAAATTTATTCCTAAATAATTATAAAAAGAAAGAAATTAGTGGAAACATATACAACAGACATATAACTAGTATGGAATTTTACTGAACTAAATGAAAACACTGTATGATGACATCTATGTTCATGTTAGTAAAGGATTATCATTCTAATCTCAATTCTTATTGTAGTAAATGGAAGAAATTTGCAATATTGTTTTTAAAAAAACTATCCTTAAAAAAAAATGTTTTTTTTTTTTTGAGATAGAGTCTCAAGCTGTTGGCCTGGGTAGAGTGCTGTGGTGTCACAGCTCACAGTAACTTCAAACTCTTGGGCTTAAGTGATTCTCTTGCCTCAGTCTCCCAAGTAGGTGGGACTACAGGCACCCACCACAATGCTCGGCTATTTTTTTTGTTGTAGTTGTCATTGCTGTTTTACAGGCCTGGGCTGGGTTTGAACACGCTAGCCCTAGTATATATGGCTGGCACCCTAGCCGCTGAGCTAAAGGCACTGAGCCGGTCCTTATAAATTGGTTCTTTACATCTATCTGTGTAACAAAGATTCTGTATTACATTTTACTCTGTGCTAAGTAAACAGAAAACCTAATGTAAATATACTTAGGTAAGTAAAGTCAATCTAAAGTATCATGAGAACAACTGGAAGAATACATGTATTTAAAGCAAAGAATTTTTTTTTGTAATGGAATGATCTCTTTATTGGTGGCAACATGACCTTATTTAGTATTTTACATTAGGCAGCTATGAGGTTTCATCTCTCCTGGTATAAAATTGTTTTCCTCTCAGCCCCGACCAAAAAAAAAAAAAAAAAAAAAATCACTTTAAATCTTTTAAAAAAATTATCTTGGGCAGTGCCTGTGGCTCAAAGGAGTAGGGCGCTGGCCCCATATTCCAGAGGTGGCGGGTTGAAACGCAGCCCTGGCCAAAAACTGCTCCCCCACAAAAAAAATTATCTTGAGGGCTATGCCTGTGGCTCAAAGGAGTGGGATGCCGGCCCCATATACCAGAGATGACCCCAGCCAAAAACCACCAAAAAAAAAAAAATTATCTTGAGTCATGATGGGTTATTTTGGTTGTCTCACAGAAGGTTGGTAAGGGAGATAAAAGAAAGTTTTTAATCCCCTTAAGAACAGTAATGTAACCAGATCATTCATAATTATATGGTAAATGGTAGCGGTTTGGAGAACTCAATTATTCTTTTTAAAAGCAAGAGCAATACATATTATCAACTTATTTGTAAATCAGTTCAGGAGAAGACAACTTCTTTGATGATCTCCTGACCATTGGTAATACATTTCCAATATTACAGTAGCTTATTGCTGTTGGAATCCAGGGTCTTTAATATTGAATTGAGTAAAACACTCAATTTTATAACTTATCTGTAAAATTCTATTTAGGAAGTATTTGTGGACCAAGTCTAGTGCTATATTGTTATCTATGACAAAAATTAGCTAATAGAATTTTTAATGTATTTTTAAAGTATAATAAACTAGACTATTTGCTTCAAGATCATTTTAAAGAACTATGTTAATAACAAAGTTAATTCTGACCCACATAGATAAAATGAAAAATCTTATCCTTTTATGTTCTGTGTCTCAAAAAAAAAATCCTCTATTTTAAAACACCATACTAGTAATTACTTTACAGCTGTTTTTCAGAGACCGTTATGCTGACAGTAATTCAAATATATTTTAACTGACAGATCAAATGCTTCAAGGGGAATTTGTTTTAAATAACATAGTTGAATTAATTTCTCTTAAGGTCTACTTAGAACAAAAACTAGTAACTGCCATTTTGTTTTTTTGATAAAAGAAAAAATTCACTGGCTTGGCACGTGTAGCTTAGTGGGTTAAGGTGCCGGCCACATACACTAGGGCTGGCAGATTTGAACCCGGCCCAGGTCTCCTAAATAACAATGACAACTACAACAGCAACAACAACAAAAAATAGCCGGGCATTGTGGTGGGCACCTGTATTCCCAGCTACTTGTGGGGGGGGGGGTGTGTGAGGCAAGAGAATCGCTTAAGACTAAGAGTTTGAGGTTGCTATGAGCTGTGATTACACAGCACTCTACCGAGGGTGACATAATGAGACTCTATTTCCAAAAAATAAAGAAAAAATTTACTCTTTAAAAAGAACATATTCCTCTTCATAAAATCTTTAGAGCTCCCGGACCAGGCTTGGTGGCTCACGTCTGTATTCCTAGCACTTTGGGAGGCTAGATTCTTGAGCTCAGGTGTTTGAGACCAGCCTGAGCAAGAGTGAGACCCTGCTTCTATCTCTTTTTTTTTTCTTTGGCCAGGGCTGGGTTTAAAGCGCCACCTCTGGCATATGGGGCTAGCACCCTACCCTATCCACAGGCACCGCCCAAGATCCTGCTTCTAAAAAAAATAGCCAGGTGCTGTGGCAGATCCCTGTAGTCCCAGCTACTCGGGAGGCTGAGGCAAGAGGATCACTTGAGCCCAAGACTTAAAGTTGTGACGTGACAGCACACTACCCAGGGTGACTGAATGAGACACTGTCTTAAAAAAAAAAAAAGTTTAGAGCTCTAAACACAATGGCAGTCATGGGAGAAAATGAAACAATAATGTTAGTAATTAAATAAAATTTCAAAGATTGAAATACTGTCCATGAAAATCAGGAATAATGCAGCTTGAAGACATCAAAGAAATGAATTTGTACACAGTAGCATATGGGCATTGTATGAAAGCATATAAAACATCATAGAGAAGATATCTAATTTAAATTAGATGGACTTTGTTTAGATATAATACATGCCAAAAAATTTCATACAGAACTTAGAATACATGCATTTAAAAAAATATCAAACAATACTTAGAATTTATCAATTAAATGATTTTAGGCAAAGAAACCAAAGCCAGGATCTTAAAAGCTGCAGTTATCAGACAAAAACACTTTAAAACTTTTCCTCATGTCTATTAAGAGACTGGAATTCTTCCCTTTGAATCCATTTTAAAAAATGAAAGAGAAGTTATCTATAGCGTATTGTAATTTTAAAAAAGGTTAGAATAACTACAGAATAAGTGAAATATATTAGCACAAGCTGGTATTAGGTATGTAACTTATTTATTTAATCTTTATCATTTTAATAATTATGCAAAAGGACCAACTCTATGCAGGACAAATACTTGTGTTTAGATCTCTGACGCCTACAAATACATGCCAAAAAGAGGGGTAGGGGGAGCAAAAGACGGAAACAGAACAAAAACATATTTCAAAAGACTAACCAAAGAGGAAAGCAGTGAAAATGATGATAGAAGGGATAGAAAAGTTTACAAACAGACTGGCTTTTTCTTTTTCTGCTTGTCCTTATCCTTTGCTTCTCTCTCCCGTTTGGCAAGTCGCCTCTTAAATTCTTCTGGCATTTTTTCATAACAGTGTTTGCAGACTGGCTTTAGATCAATTTCAACAAATTTATCCCTTTGAGTAGGACAAAGAAGGAATAGAAAGAAGAAAGAACAGGGAACAATTAAAGGAAGAAACTTTACTTTCAGAAGGCCTGAGCAGAAAGAAGTAATAAGGGATTAAATAATTCTTTTTTTAAATTCTTCACCCCAGAGTTCTGAGTCTCAGGATCCCCACTGGACTGAACCATAGACTTACTTGAGTGTTAACTTAGTGTTGCAGGTAGAACAGGCGAAGCAGTTCACACACCAGGCCTTGTTAAGAGCAGAGACCACTGGAGGAGGAGGAGAGAGATTTGGTCACATGGATACATGGGTGCAGGAAGTGGGCAGCTTAAATCTTCCAAATCTAAAACAGAACTACTTATTCTAAGGCTACTTCCATGTCACTTGGAAGAGATTCTCAAGACTTCTTTCTAGGGAGGTTCTTTACTTGCAGAAGAATCCCATAGCTAAAAAGCTCAGTGCCAATAATTAATGTATATTGATTCAATCAAGTTTAATAATTTATTAGGACTATTTTTTAATATTATTAAATAAATACACAAACCAAACACTTATATCTTCTGTGACTAAAGGCTTTAATTTAGGGAAAATTATTATTGCCTTTTCAACCATTATTTATATAGTTGTCCCTCAGTATCTGCAGGAGATTAGTTCTAAATCTCAGATACTCAAGTCCCAGATATAAAATGCATATACCTTACATACATTTTTTTTCCTGTACTTTAAATCATCTCTAGATTACTTACCTAATACAAGGTTAATGATAGTCATTATAATGTACTGTTTTGTTATTTGCATTATTTTTATTGGTGTACTGTTATTTTTTTTCCAGAACATTTTCTGTCCATGATTGGTTGAATCCATAGGTGTGAAGCTCTCATACTGAGGGCAACTGTATTAATTCTTCTTTTTCCTTAAGTATCCTGTGAGGCATATCAATGATACATCCCGTGTCTTATACCAACGACTGTGCCCTCTCAGCCCATGGACAAAGCAGCAACGTGTGCACCCTGTGCCACTCAGGTAAGCTTTTCTGGCAGAGTGCTTGCTGATCAGCACACTCTGCTGTTTCTGTCTCTACTGCCACTGGCCCAACAAAGAAACAGGAACCAGACAAATAATTTCTTAAAATCCAGACGGTAACTTCTTTGCCTGTGGGAGTCCTTTTTTCCTAAGCTTACAGTAGGAAAATAGCCTCCTTTGACAGCCTCTTTCACCTGGCCACTGTTTCATGTAGGAAGGGTTTCTTTTCAATGGCACTAAAGATTGTTTTCCTGAACTAGCCTTTTTGCAAACTGCACATAAACTGTGTTTCAGAAAGTATTTCCTCAGTTAGGTAAAGTCTGCTGAGAACCGTGAATCATGCTAAAAAACAGGCTAGTTTAAAACTTTGCCAGGAAGTCTCTGGCAGAATTGTGCTCGTGACCATGAGCAAACACAGCTGCTTCCTTTCTGTTCCAGTCGGCCAGCCCAACATAATTACCCAGTGTAAGGCTGATAAGTCGCTGGAATGCTTGCTAGTAAATGCCAGGTTTTAGCATGTACAGGTCAAAGTGACTCTTCCTAACTACCACAGCAGATTAAACTGTTCCTGATAAACACTGCAGAGCTTCCAGAACTGGAAATAAAAAACAAGTCTTGGATCCACCAGGAAGGGTTCCCACAATTGCCCAGCATAACAACACTGTGGCAGTGCCTAAGTATTATAAATGAGTAACAAATTCAACTCTTGGATATTATCTTACTACTATAGATGACTTGGGAAACATGCCAAAGAAAAGAGAAAAAGAAACTGATAATGATCCCATTCCAAACAATACCAATTACCAACCTTTCAATTTTCACATTACCCAAGCATTACTTTTATATCAAAACAGTGCCATATAAAATCCACACAGATACTTACCATCACCTTCTATTACACGGTTGCAGTGGAAACAAACATCGCCGAATAGCTGAAAATGAAAAAATATGGTAAAATTTCAAGATGTGGTAGAATTAAATTTTAGAACACTGAACACTGAATATTTAATATAGTTTTAGTTGGTTTTTTTTTTTTTTTTTTTTGAGACAGAGTCTCACTATGTTGCCCTCAGTAGAGTGCTGTGGCACCACAGCTCACAGCACTTGGCCTTAAGCAATTCTCTTGCTTCAGCCTCCCAAGTAGCCGAGACTACAGGCGCCCGCCACAACACCTAGCCATTTTGGGTTGCAGCTGTCATTGTTGTTTTTGGCAGGCCTGGGCTGGATTTGAACCCACCAGCTCTGGTGTATGTGGCTGGTGTCTTAGCTGCTTAAGCCACAGGTGCCGAGCCAATATAGTTTTAGTTCTTTCTATCACTTAAAAACAAATAGCTGGCTATCTAAATCCAGAACTATGAATTCATTTGGATAAGGAAGATAAAGAAACTCATAAATGGGGGAGGAAAGCAGGCCCTTGCTCAGGCAGAGAGCTGAGGACCAAATAAGCATAGGGTGTAGGACTGGAGAATTGTCATTTGCAACTAGAGCAGGCAAGAATTGTCAGGGGCACTAAATCTAGGGGGGAGTTTGACAAGGAACAGGACATTTACGTGTTTGTAAAATGAATGTCCACAAATTGCTTACTACTTGCATGAGAGGGAAGGAAATAATTCATGGTGGAGGTACCAGTCAGCTTCAGCCTGGGTGACCTCTACCATCAGGGATGCAGAGCCCTCTAGAGACAAGGCCCTGCGAGGGCACCTCACCACCTACGCAGTGCTGTAGCCTAGAGTGTTTCATCTTGTCTAATTATGAGGAACCAGCAGATGAACTCAAATAAAAAGCAATTTATTAAGGGTGGAAGGGAATCTATAGTCTTCAAAAATGTCTATGTCATCAAAAAAAATTTTTAAAGGCTCTAAAAATGTTCCAGATTTAAGTAGGCGAAGAAACATGATAAACTAGGTCTAGTACAGGAGTGGAAACATGATAAACTAGGTCTAGTACAGGAGTGGAAACAAAGTCCTACGAGGACATTATTGGGTCAAGTGACAAAATTTTAAATAAATGGATAAAGTTATTAACACTAATGACTATAGTTGAATAAAGTAGTTCCATATTCTTGGGAAATCTACACTGAAGTCTTTAAAAGTAAAGGATGATGATTCATTAAAGCTTATTATCAAATGTTTCATTAAAAGAACTTTGCATGTAATTATATAAATGTATAAAGATATGGGTGTGGTTTTTTTTGAAACAGAGTCTCACTATGTCACATCCTCAGTAGAGTGCTGTGGTATCACAGCTCACAGTAACCTCAAACTCTTGGGCTTAAGCAATTCTCTTGCCTCAGCCTCCCAAGTAGCTGAGACTGCAGGCGCCTGCCACAACACCTGGCTATTTTTTTTGTTGTTGTTGCATTTGTCATTGCTGTTTAGCTGGCCCAGGTAGGTTTGAACCCATCAGCCTTGGTGTATGTGGTTGGAGCCCTACCCACTGAGCTATGGTGCTGCCGATATGTGTTTGTTTTTTATACAGCAAGATCTAACAGGTGCAAATGATGATGCAAACGGTGAATCTGCATAAAAGGTCTACAGGTATTCTTTCTATTTTTATTTTATAATTTTTCTGAGTCTGAATTTATTTCCCAAATAAAAATTTAAAAACAAATCTCTATAGACCAATGTATATTTTACAATAGATTTCCTTGCAGCTAAAATATTAACAAGCTTAAATTTATAAAAGTATATCAGTAAAATACCTGATTATAGTGGGTTTCACAATATGCCAGGCCTTTCCTCTCATAATGGCGATGTCCAAGAAATGGTTTTTCACACTTGGCACAAACAAAATGCTGGAAAAAATTGCCAAAAGTCATTTTTGGAATTGCCCATTTTATACCTAATGAAATAAATCCCAAAGTTAATCTATCCTCAGAGAAAATACATGAAGGTTTGAGGCAGCCATTTCATTTGGCCGTAAGTAACCCCACAATACATTTACAGTCTTAATTTAGATTGTGTGCCAGTCTTTGTCGGGTTATTTTAAACCCCAGCCTATTCAAACACAAAACACAAAACGAGTAAAGAGATGAACATCTTAGTAGGATCTGTAAATAGCTGCTACTGGATTCAGAAGACCATAACACTTCTTGCTTCAAGAAGGATTTAAGAACTAAAGCGCACATCTTATCTCTTACTGAGAGAATCGCGAAAGTAATATGTGTGTATTCTGTATTCTTTAACCTTTAGAATTTCCTAGTCTTGCTAGCACACCTGAACCATGGACATTCCAAAGTACTGGTTACCCCCTACGCTGTTCGCAACTCACCTCCACATGCCACTGCTTGCCCATGGCATTGACCACACGCCCCTCAATGGGCCGACGGCAAGCACCACAGATGGGGACCCCCATTTTATCATGGCACGGCAGGCAGTACAGCTCCCCTTTCAGCTCCCGGGCATCAGCTGTCAGCTCCTTCCTGGCCATGAGAAAGATGCCCAACTGAATATTACTACTGAGAGAGAGACTGGCAACCAAATGTGGCTAGCAAACTTTTTAGAAGGTGCTAAAAGATATTACTGTGATCATTCCTGGTAGTTCCCCCCCCCATTAGATGTGATCAGAGTAACCTGAATTCACAGGCTTGAGCAAGTTTCAGATTACAAACATCTGTATTGTATAATAACAATAATAAAATACAAGGATAGGTCAGATATATGCCGCCACCCCAATATTCATCATTTCCTTCTCATATCATCATGTTACATTTTAGCCCATTTGTCTTCCTTAAAAAGCTTCAGGGAATAATCACAGTGCTGCGGGTACACTGAGTAATACTACCTGCTATGGACTGAATGTGTCCCCCAAAGTTCTTATGCTGGGAACGTGATTCTCAATGCACAGGTGTAGGGAAATGGGACCTTTAAGAAGTGATTAGGTTATAAGGGCTCTGCCCTCATAAATGAATTAGTGTCTGCTGGCTCACACCTGTAATCCTAGCACTCTCAGAGGGCAGCGTAGGTGGATTGCTAGAGCTCTAGAGTTCAAAACCCGCCTGAACAAAAGCAAGAACTGGTCTCCACTAAAAATAGAAAAACTAGCTGGGCATCATGGCAGGTCCCTGTAGTTCCTGCTACTTGGGAAGCTGAAGCAAGAGGATTGCTTGAGCCCAGGAGTTTGAAGTTGCTAGTTGTGAGCTATCGTGCCACAGCACTCTAGCCTAGGGCAACAATGGGAGACTTTGTCTCAAAAAGAAAAAAAATGGATTAGTTCCATTACTGAGGGAGTACATTCCTTATAAAAGGATGAGTTCAGCCCCCAACTCTCCCTCCCCCTTTCTCTCTTCCATGTGATGCCCTCTGCCATGTTACAATACACCAAAAAGGTCATCACCAGAGGCTACACTTCCCAGCCTCCAGAACCATAAGCCAAATAAACTTATGTTCCTTATAAATTACCCAGTGTGTGGGATTCTGTGAAAAATGGACTAAGACACTACCTTTCCAAGCAAACTGAAGAGTTTGGAAACTAGTTCCATTTATTAGCAGTTATTTTCATAAACTGTTAAGAACAGTTATAGGTTAATAGAAAATAAACAATGAAATGACCATAATTTTCTCCAAATGCTCAAATTAGCTATTATTTTCAGTATCTTGTGTCAATAAAAATTTGGCTGGAGATGACTCCAATCAGCCAAATGGACTTGTTTGAATTTCATCTGTTTTGTTTTGTTTTTTCCAGACAGAGTCTCACTATGTTGGCCTGGGTAGAGTGCTGTAGCATCACAGCTCACAGCAACCCCTAGCTCCTGGGCCCAGGCAATTCTCTTGCCTCAGCCTCCCAAGCATCTGGGATCACAGGCACCTGCCACAACACCTGGCTATTTTTGTTGCAGTCTGTCCGGGGCTGGGCTTGAACCCACCACCCTTGGTATATGGGGCCAGCACCCTACTCACTGAGCCACAGGCACTGCCCTGAATTTCATCTGTTATAAATAATTCTCTAAGAGATCCTAATGAAAAGTGGACAAAGAAAAATCCCACAAGAGGCAAGACAGGGAAAACCTGATAAGGCACAAACTGATAACTCAATCACAAAAGATGAGGTGGCTGAACTTATACCATAAAACTGTTTTCTTAATCGATTAAATCTGTTTTCCCCCTCCCCTCTATAATTTAGCTCATATTGACGATAGTAAAGAATCTTTTTACACCAAATTTTTATACTAAGTAGCAAATTCAGAAAATTCACAATTTATAACTTTCTGAAGACAAACAAATATATACTTTTTAGATATAAATCAAGCAAAATTAAACAAACGTAATTTAACATCTATTTGTTACAACTGTAAAAGTTATGTATGTACAGAGATAAGATTTATTTTGTTGTTCTTGGATCTTGTATTAGAAAAACATGGGATGGCTCGGTGACCATAGCTCAATGAGTAGGGCTCTAGCCACATACACTGAAGGCGGCAGGTTTGAGCCCGGCCTGTGCCTGCTAAACAACAATAACAACTGTAACCAAAAAATGGCTGGGTGTTGTGGCGGGCGCCTGTGGTCCCAGCTACTTGGTAGGCTGAGGCAAGAGAATCGCCTGAGCCCAAGAGTTTGAGGTTTCTGTGAGCTATGACGCCAGGGCACTCTACTGAGGGTGATATAGTGAGACTCTGTCTCAAAAAAAAAGGAAAAACATGGGGATAACTGGGGATATTTTAATATGTGTATGGACTGATATCAGATACACACGCTACAAAATTACTGGTAACTTTCTTAAGTATGATAACATTACTGTGGTTTCTGGGCGGTACCTGTGGCTCAGTGGGTAGGGCACCGGCCCCATATACCGAGGTTGGTGGGTTCGAACCCGGCCCCAGCCAAACTGCAACAAAAATGGCTGGGCGCCTAAGGCTAAGGCAAGAGAATCACCTAAGCCCAGGAGTTGGAGGCTGCTATGAGCTGTGATGCCTCAGCACTCTGCTGAGGGCAACATAGTGAGACTCTGTCTCTAAAAAAAAAAAAGATTTTTGTGGTTTTATAGGAAAATGCCCTTCTTAGATGTATGGTCAGAGTCATGATGTCTACAACCTACTTTTGAACTGTTCAGTGAAAAAAAAAATTAAAGGTATGTATGTACGTACGTGCACACACACAAGTGTGGCAAAACATTAACTGGAAAAGCTAAATGAAAAGTATTCACTATACTATTCTCTTAACTCTTTTATAGTTTTAAAATTTTTCAGACTAAAATGTAGAGAAACACAATTTTGTTTGCTGGAGAATCAGAAATGTAGATAAATGTAATCTTTTAATTTCACTATGTCATAAAAAGAAAAAAGTCATAATACCCGCAGTTGGCACAGTTGAAATGGTCTGGATGGTAAGGGTCATTCTTGAATATCAGAGGTTGCTCATCAATGATGGCATGGCACTTCTGGCAAATGTACTTCCCAAGGCCTCTGGCTTTCTCACGATTATGACAAGGGCGACACAGGTGTCTAAAAAAGAGTCAGAACTTAAATTTAAAATCCTAGTTTTTTCCTAATAATTAAAAAGAAATATACTTCCTTTATCTCTGAAAAGAAATTAAAGAAACCATTTCTTTAAAAATCACTCCTGTGTTTTAAAGCAGAATCAAGCTACAGGAAAAATGTGTTCCAACCCCAGTGTCTCAACTGATTTTAAAGAAAGTCCATCTGTGTACCTCTCCCTATTAGTGACTCAGCTGTGCATGGAGCAGTTGTGTCCCATGCACAGAAACTCTTTCCGAGTGGGCATCACAGAGTCAGTGCACTACAGTGTCTTGGTCCCCAGGACCTACATTCAGGGGTCTTAGAGCACTGCTTTGCATCCCACAGGGAAAATACCATCTTGTAATAGTCATGTTGTCCACCCACATCCGACAAGGATGGAAACTCCTACCTCCCAGCATTCTTGACAAACCCAATATCAGCCAGAACTTCCTGGCAGAGGTCACAGCGGAAACACTCAGGATGCCAACTGTTATTCATTGCTTTGATAACTCGGCCAATGATGAATTCACCTGTGGGGAAGTCACATACACAGAATGTTACTAAGTAATAAGTGTGGCACCTTATTTGCTGAAAGCAAATAAGGTGACAAAAATATCTATTTAAATCTTTCTTGAAAAAAGAGGGCTTTTTATTTATTAATATGCCTGTGTCTACCAGAGCAAGCACCACATTCAAAACAAAAAATGGTTTTAATTTCATCTGAGTCCTTGTTTTTGATTCAGTGGCTATATTTGGGAGCTTTTCTTTTTTTTCTTTGAGATAAGAGTCTCTGTGCCCTGTGTACAGTGCTGTCGTGTCATAGCTCACAGCAACCTTAAACTCTTGGGCTTGCTTAAGAGATCCTCTTGCCTCAGCCTCCCAAGTAGCTGAAACTACAGGCACCCACCATGGGGCCCAGCTAGTTGTTTTGTTTGTTTGTTTTAGTAGAGACAGGGTCTTGATCTTGCTGAGGCTGGTCTCAAACTCCTGAGTTCAAATATTCCTCTGGCCCCAGGCTCGTAGATTGCTAAGATTACAGGTGTGAGCTGCAGTGCCTGGCCTTAGTATTTTGGGGCTATTTTATCACATCCCGGAACTAGCTTTCCCCTTTTGAACAGGATTTATTGAATGCCTCTCGTTTAATTTCTGCTCAGTGTTAACACAGAAATCTATAGCAAATTCTTATAACCCATATTTATTTTTTTTTCACTATACTTTTAGAATATCCTATTTAATTTCTTCAATCTCTGGAAACCTAATAGAGCTATTAGCAACCAGTGAAGTGGCTAAAATGAAAGCAAGTCAAGCACTTTTGTACCATCAGGGCAAGCCCAAGCTTCTATAAGCATCTTAAGCACCTTGCTGATATCCTCCCAGTCTCTTTCCTTGAAAACCCAAAAACTTTCAGGGGTGTCCAACCTTGTTTTTCTCTGTTGCAAATTAGAAGAATGAGCTACCTTGTGCCACATATTAAATACATGAACACTAAGGACACCTAATAAACAAAGAAAAGGTGCCTGCATACTTATTTCTGGACATCACACAAGCTTTTTGCATGTGGTCTGTGAGCACATGCTGGACACCCCTGACTAGATAAAGGATGCACTAACACAAGAAAAGAACACTCCAAAAGACCAACTAATAGGAGTCCTAGTTACCTAAATATACACACCTAGACACTAGATGTCTTTAAAAATCAGCTTTGTCTCAACCCCCACCCCCCCCCCCCGAACTATCTTCAGGTTTTGATATTCTTTTTTTTTTTTTTGAGACAGAGCCTTAAGCTATCACCCTGGGTAGAGTGCCCTGGCATCACAGCTCACAGCAACCTCCAACTCCTGGGCTCAAGCGATTCTCCTGCCTCGGCCTCCCAAGTAGCTGGAACTACAGGCACCTGCCACAATGCCCAGCTATTTTTTGGTTGCAACCATCATTGTTGTTTGGCGGTCCTGGGCTGGATTTGAACCCTCCAGCTCAAGTGTATATGACTGGCGCCTTAGTTGCTTGAGCCACAGGCACCAAACCGATACTCTCTCTTTTTTTTTTTGAGACAGAGTCTTACTATGTTACCCTTGGTTGAGTGCCCTAGCATCACAGCTCATAGCAAACTCAAACTCTTAGGCTTAAGCAATTCTCTTGCCTCAGCCTCCCAAGTAGCTGAGACTACAGGTGCCTGCCACAACACCTTGCTATTTTTTGGTTGTAGTTCTCATTATTGTTTGGCAGCCCCAGGCCAGGTTCAAACCCAGGAGCCCTGATGTATGTGGCTGGCACCCTACCCACTGAGCTACAGGTGCCCAGCCCAGGTTTTGATATTCTTCCAGTTTGTTACGTATGTGTATTAATAATAGAGAAAAGAACTGATAAAGTGCCTACCAATAACTGAGTACCAAAAATGATTTTTATCACTAATATCTTTATTTATTTTATACATTTTTTTCACTTTTTATAATAAATGTGTGAGGTTTTTTGCTTTGTTTTTATTTTTTTGAGACACAGTCTCACTTTGTTGCCCCGGTTAGAGTGCAGTGGCATCAGCCTACCTCACAGCAACTTCAAACTCCCACGCTCAGGGGATCTTCCCATCCCAGCCTCCCAGAGTGCCGGTAGTTAGTGACCGAAGTGATTTTGAAACTCACTTTTTACTTTACAATCAGCAGTAAAACTTACCACACTGATGACAACAAGGAGCAAAGAGCATCTGAAAGTCATGTTCACAGTATTTTCTTCCTTCAAACTGAAAGAGAAAGCACTATTAACTTACAAATATGAAACAATCACAGGAGGAAAATAATTATTCAATGGAGATATACAGAAAAGAGGAAGATGTTTTGAACTGAGAGTTCTATCCTGCAAATTTATAATTCTCCTGAGATTTTTAAAAGCAGACATCCTTTTGTAACCTTCCATATTCCTACCTACATGTTGGTACAGGAAAGGTATCCTGAACAAGTTCAGGCTAGGATGAATGTAATGCCTCAGAGCCTGGTGACCCTGCCTCTGACTGCACTTAACTGTTTCTGGCTTACCTAATCTACCTGGAAGCCAGTGAGATCTATGAACCACTCCTCTAACCAGAAAATATGCATATGTACAAGCCCCCGCTCATATTTTTAGGCTAAAATCTAAAAATTTTCACTGTAAGCTGAAATATTTACAAAGCCTACATATTTTAGCACATTTTAATTTTAAAATGACCAAAATTAGGCTCGGCACCTGTAGCTCAAGTGGCTAAGCCACCAGCCACATACACCAGAGCTGGCGGGTTCAAATCCAGCCCAGAGCTGCCAAAAAACAAAGATAACTACAACCAAAAAATAGCTGGGTGCTGTGGCGGGCACCTGTAGTCCCAGCTACTTGGAGGCTGAGGCAAGAGAATTGCTTAAACCTAGGAGATGGAGGTTGCTGTGAGTTGTGATGCCACAGTACTTTACCCAGGGCGACAGCTGAGGCTCTGTCTCAAAATAAATTAAAATAAAAATAAAATTACCAAAATTCATTTAAAAATATCCTCTGTGACAGCTGAAAATTTTATTCTTCATTTCTTTTCTTGAATTATTTTCATTTAGTTTCTTCTGATTTTACCCTAATATATTTTTAACTTAACTGATCATCCTACCATACTTTGTAATTAAAATGTATATACACATGTAACATAAAATTTTAAAATCTGTCTTATTTTCTGAATCCATAAGGCTCTAAAGGTTAATATTTTCTTCTGTATTCTCATTACAATGACTAGAATACAAATGATCAAAACATAAATATGTTGGCTTGGCGCCTATAGCTCAACCGGCTAAGGCGCCAGCCACGTACACCTAAGGTGGCGGGTTCGAATCCCCAGCCCGGACCCGCCAAACAACAATGACGGCTGCAACCAAAAAATAGCCAGGCGTTGTGGCAGGCGCCTGTGGTCCCAGCTACTTGGGAGGCGGAGGCAGGAGACTCGCTTGAGCCCAGGAGTTGGAGGTTGCTGTGAGCTGTAATGCCACGGCACTCTGCCCAGGGGGACAGCTTGAGGCTCTGTCTCAAAAAAAAAAAAAAAAAAAAAAACATAAATATGTTATAAATGTTAAACTTTTTTATTTAACTATTTCTTTACTTGAAAAGCCTATCTTAGTGAGATGAGTAGGGCTACCCCCCCCCCAATTATTTCATGTGCCCAGGGATAAATACAACTTATTGCTCAATGGGTCAAGGTTCAACATTAATTCTAGGTCTATTTTCTATTTTGGGGGATGCTTTTTTAAAAAATATGTAAGTACTAAGAAACCTTTTTCGTATAAGTTGTGGGAATTGTTATAGCAATGTCTCCCATTGAATCTTTGAGCTCCTTTCCAGTTATATGCCAAAAATCATATACTATTTGATTATCAAAACTCATCTGTCATGATATATCAGTTGTCAACCCAATTTCCTCAATTATGGCTGTTTTAACGAACCTATCTACAATTTAACTGGCAAAGTTAGTTTTCACTGTCAAATCTGCTAAAACAGATTTATTTTCTGCTAGAAAAATCTTAATTTCATTTTTTAAATGCAAATGAGTGAGCTCTAATACAGTTAATGTATTCCTTTCCCCCCCTGTTTTTGAAGAGGGGATCTCGCTGTGTTGCCCACTGATCTCGAACACCTGGGCTCAAACGATCCTCCTGCTTTAGACTCCCAGTCACCTGACTTAATTTATCCATTTTTAAGAGTTCATTAACAGAAAATAATAAGCAATAGTAACTTAATACTCCTGTCATAATACATTGTTATGTGTAGTCAAAATTAGAAGTTATTTATGAAGGTACATTTTTGTTCAATATCTTCATATGGATGCATAGAAGTCTGATGTTTAGCTTTTAGCAGTAATTAACAAAACTGCTGTATGATCCAGCCATCATATTCTGGGTATTTATCCAAAGAAAATGAAATCAGGATATTGAACAGATATTTGCACTCCCATGTACACTGCAGCACTAGTCACAGCAGTCAAGATATTAGATCAATCTAAGTGTTCGTCAATGGGTGAATAAAGAGAATGTGGCATATATACATGATGGAACACTATCCAGCCATAAAAAAAAAAAAAGAAATCCTGTCATTTGAAACAACATGGTTGAACTGGAGGATTATGTTAAACAAGTCAGGCACAGAGAGAGAATTATTACTGCTCTCATTCATATGTGGACTCTAAAAGTGATCTCCTAGAAACAGAGATTAGAATAGCCGTTACCAGAGGCTGGGAAGGGAGAGAGTAGGGACAATGACAGAGGTTGTTCAGCAGGTACAAATTACGGTTAGGTAGGAGTGTTAAGTTATGGTGGTCTAGAGCATAGTAGGGTGAGCAGGGTTAACAATATTGTATTGTATGTTTCAAAATAGCTAGAAGAATTTGAATGTTATCACAAAGAAGTGATAAAATAAATGAAGTGACAGATATGCTTAATACCCTGATTTAACTTTTACACAATGTATACATGTATCAAAACCTCACACTGTATTGCATAATATGTATAAATTATATACTAATTAATAAAACACACCAAGGCAGGAGGACTGCTTGAGGCCAGGAGTTGAGGTTGCAGTGAGCTATGACGATGCCACTGTACTCTAGCCTGGGCAACAGAGGCAGACCCTTTCTCAAAACAAAACAAAACAAATAAACAAACAAAAAAATAGGCCAGATATAGTGGCTTACACCTATAATCCTAGCACTCTAGGAGGCCGAGGCTCAGGAGTTCAATACCAACTTAAGCAATAGTGATACCCCATCTCTACTAAAAATAGAAAAATTAGCCAAATGTTGTGGCAGGTGCCTGTAGCCCCAGTTACTTGGGAAGCTGAGGCAGGAGTATGGCTTGAATCCAGGAGTTTGAGATTGCTGTGAGCTGTGATGCCACTACACTCTAGCCTAGTGAGACTCTGTCTCAGAAAACAAAACAAATGAAACAAAATAAACATAAAACAATAAAAAAAAAAATCAAGTACATTCAGTCCTTCATATCTACAAGTTGTACATCCTTAGATTCAATCAACTGTGGATTGAAAATATTTAGGAAAAAACCAAATAATAAAAAAAATACAATAAAAATAAAAAGTAATAAAAAGTTTAAAGACACAGGAACAACTGTTTACATATCATTTAAGTTGTATTAGGTATTATAAATAATCTACAGATGATTTAAAATATATAAGAGGGGCCAGGTATAGTAGGTCATGCCTATAATCCCAGCATTTTAGAAGCTTGAGGTGGGCGGACATCATGAGGCCAAGATTTTGAGACCAGCCTGGGCAACATGGTGAGACCTTGTATCTACTGAAAAAAAAAAAAGTAGCCAGTGTAGTGGCATGTACCTGTAGTCCCAGCTGCTCTAGAGGCTGTTGTGGGAGAATCATTTGAACCTAGATATTCAAGGCTGCAATGATCTTGATGATTGAAATCTCATTAAGGAACAGAATCTCACCATGTTGCACAGGTTGGTCCTGGCCTCAGCCTCCAGATTAGCTGGAATAACAGCTGTGAGCCTGTGCCCTACTGTCCCTGGCCCTTGGCTCAGTCCATCCCAGTTTGGAATATTTCTACAGGGTGGCCACAAAGTTCATGTGCAATTTAAATTATGTATGATTTGGTTCGGCGCCTGTGGCTCAAGTGGCTAAGGCATCAGCCACATACACCTAAGGTGGTGGGTTCGAATACAGCCCGGGCCCACCAAGTAACAATGATGGCATCAACCGTTGCGGCGGGCGCCTGTGGTCCTAGCTACTTGGGAGGCTGAGGCAGGAGACTCGCTTGAGCCCAGGAGTTGGAGGTTGCTGTGAGCTATGAAGCCACAACACTCTACCCAGGGTGACAGCTTGAGGCTCTGTCTCAAAAAAAAAAAAAATGTATGATTTAAAATAGACAACTATATTTTGACTGAGCGTGGTGGCTCATGCCTGTTGTCCCAGCACTGTGGGAGGCCGAGGCGGGTGGATCGAAAAAAAGCTGGGCGTTGTGGTGGGCGCCTGTAATCCCAGCTACTTGGGAGGCAAAGGGCAAGAGAATTGCTAAAGGAAGAATGGGAAAAAAAATTAAAATAGACAACTATTTTAAATTGCACGGGAACTTTATGGCCACCCTGTATATATAAATCACTCTAACTGATGGTTCTATGTGAAGTCCCAAAGCATTTTCTTTTTTTTTTTTTGGAGACAGAGTCTCAAGCTGTTGCCTTGGGTAGAATGCCCTGACATCATAGCTCACAGCAACCTTCAACTCAGAGTCAAGTGATCCTCTTGCCTTAGTTTTTCTATTTTTAGTAGAGACTGGGGTCTCACTTTTGCTCAGGGTGGTCTTGAACTCATGAGCTTAAGCAATCCACCTGGGTTGGGCTCCCAGAGTGCTAGGAATTATAGGCTTACGCCACCGTGCCCAGCCTCCAAAGCATTTTCTTATTTAAAAAAAAAAAAATTAAGATTCTCCTTTTACTAGTGATAATCCTATTTATCACCAAATTAGATTCAGCAATCACTACAGTTGGTGTTAGGGCCTTCAGGCTGAATGAGTATTTCCCCTAAAAATAGCATCTAATTGGCTTTCTTAAGTCACCACTGACCTGGTCATTTTATGGCTATTTCTTCATGTGCATTGGAGGATGGATTGTGATACTGATAACTTAGGAGAACCAGCAGTATGGAAACAGATGGGAACAGTTATGTTCCCTTTGAACACAACTAAGATATTGAATTTACAGATGAGTAATCATGGTGAGGTGCAGTGGCTCATGCATATAATCCTAGCACTTTGGGAGGCCATGGCAAGAGGAACACTTGAGGCCAAGACTTTGAGACCTGCCTGACCTGAGCAAAACAGAAAGATCCCATCTCTAAAAAACAAAACAGATTAGCTAGGCCTGGTGGCCGGCACCTCTAGTCCCAGCTACTTGGGAAGATGACGCAGGAAGAACACTTGAGCCTAGGAGTTTAAGGCTTCAGTGGGCAATGATCATGCCACTGCACTCTATCTAGCCTGGCCCACAGAGCGAGACCGTATCTCCCCCCACAAAAAAAGATCAGTACTTCCATGTAACTCATACATTTATACAATCTCTCTAACTTGCCTGGTCTGAAAATGATGAAAAGCACCATGAAGGCTATTATCAAATTCTACCTGAATCACTCTGAAAACTATACACACTCCTAGAACCAGCACACAGTGGTGGTCTACACAGTAGGCCATTAATTGTGGGTTTTCTAAAACTATTTATTGGCTGACTGAGGCAACAATGATGGCTATATAAAAGACAGCGTCATCTGTCAGAATTATAAAATACTATCTCTAAGAAACCATTTCCATTTCAAGGAGAAGTGGTGTAAGAGATCATAGCCTCTGGAGATAGCAAAGGCATGTTGCTTTCTACTCAGTGAGGATGATGGTATTTTTATTGCCAACAGGGATAAGCTAACCCACTGTGTACTTCTCTTCCCTTGTGCTACTTTAACGCATTAATTGCCATGCGACCTGTATATAACTTATACTAGTTTTAAGCCTGGGGCCTCATGAAGCATATATAATTCCCATATCTCTTGACCTATCTTTTTTTTTTTTTTCAGTTTTTGGCCGGGGCTGGGTTTGAACCCACCACCTCCGGCATAAGGGGCTGGTGCCCTACTCCTTTGAGCCACAGGTGCTGCCCTCTCTTGACATATCTTAACTTATCAAACACTGTGACCCTCAAAGAAAAAAATTTTTTCTAGTGTGCAGTCAGTGTGTTAAAGTATTAAACAAGAAAAAGTAAATTTTCTTTGGGGTCTTTTTTTTTTTTTTTTGGAGACAGAGCCTCAAGCTGTCCCCTGGGTAGAGTACCATGGCATCACAGCTCACAGCAACCTCCAACTCCTGGGCTCAAGTGAGTCTCCTGCCTCAATCTCCCAAGTAGCTGGGACCACAGGCACCCGCCACAACACCCAGCTATTTTTTGGTTACAGCCGTCATTGTTGTTTGGCGGGCCTGGGTTGGATTCGAACCGGCCACCTTAGGTGTATGTGGCTGGCGCCTTAGCCACTTGAGCCACAGGTGCCAAGCCTCTCTGGGGTCTTTTTAAAGTGAATTCATCCTAAATATACTACTTTCTAATTAAATTTATCATGTAAGAATTAACTGACTGAACTCAAATTCTTAGAGACAGGAGTATAAAAAGGGTTTTGTTTTGTGCAGGCCTAAACCTGCTATCGCCAACCCCTAGTCTGCGACCTGTTAGGAGCTGGGCACACAGCATCACCACCTCAACTCCACCTGCTGTCCCATCCCTAAGTCCAGGGAAAAACTGTATTTCATGAAGCCAGCCCCTAGTGCCAAAAGGTTAGAGACTGCTGGCTAAACAACGTGCCCACTTAGAATGAACTTGCCATAGTAAGGTTCACAGCCTACAAGGTTTGACAATTAAGTTCATGAACTCATCCTAGTAAAAGTGCTATATACCTCACTGCCTTCAAAGGACTCCTCTTGGGAAGCTAGGCACTAATGGGTCCAGTCCACCCTTCAAAGCAGTTTTGGCACTCTTTTTCTGGAATGGCCATCAATAGCCGTTGTCGTGTGTGTACTACCCTTGATGTCCTGAATGTCATCAAAATGTCTTCTTTTCAAGATTTCCTTTATCTTTAGGTGAAGATGCGTCATTGGGAGCCATATCAGCTGAGTAAGGAGGGTGTTACTTGTTTACTGGCTAAAAACTAACTCACAGACAGTGCCATGGGAGCTGGTGCATTGCTGTGATGCAAGAGCCAAGAGCTGTTGGCCAAGATTACTAGTTAAGATTTTCCTGTTTCTCTATTTATGTTTACTTGGTCTCCTATGCTTTTCACAGTCAGGTGATGGTTTTGATGCACAATTTGATGGATTTTTGTGATGTTTTCATCAGTTCTGCTCATTTTTGACTGCCCTGACCTCTCTTCATCAGTGACGCTTTCTCTCCCCTCAGAAAAACATTTAAATCCATTTGTACTCTGCCATTTTCTTCATGGCATCATCCTGATAAATTTGGTCTAACATATTCCTGATTTCACATCTTCTCTTGCTAAGTTTAATAAGAAATTTAACATTTGTTCATTGCTCTAATTCAAGTGCTGACATTTTTATGACAGCACACAAAACACAAAATAATTAACACTAATCAGCAAAACATGACCACACAATGACACAAGCACAGCTGTGCAACACTGGTCCTACATGTACCACAGTTAGGAACACTCACCAAGTTGTTGGTACAGTGCTGCCGGTGTTGTTATATTAAAATCCCAACTTGATATAACATGTCACTCCATAACAGATCATTCTGAGAATGCCAGTATCCCAAAAACCGTTTAATTATGACTCCATCATTGCCCCCACACACAAATAAGAGTCAAACTATGAATCGTCCTTACAAGTATTGCAGTCAAAGGCAAATACCAAAGTTGTAGAAAATTAAAAGTAACTTCATTCAGTGTCACATGTCTGCAACTTAACTTCAAATCATTTGGCAAAAAAATGGGTGTGGTATGTATGTATGAGATGTTAGGGTACTTGAGGTTCACTGTACTTTCAAGTTTCAAAAGTTCTTTCAACTTTTCTACAGGTTTTAAATATTCTAAAATAAAAGTTCATTCAACAAAGCCACATTGGCCTGAACCAACATACAAGGTGGACATGCACAATGGACATGAGCAATTTACTGTGTTAAATTATTCTAAGTTGCAAATGAACTTTAGGTCCACCCTGTATTAAGTCAGTGCAGTTGTCCACATTTCATACTCAAAACACATCACAGGTCAGGAGTTCTAGGTGGGTTCTACCCACAACTGCAATCTCTTTTTTCTACGTAAGAACGCATTTCTTCTATTCACCTCCATTGCATGCAGGCAGGATAAAACTCACACAATATGTGATGAACAACAGGAAGTAGGTAAAGAGTCCCAAGATTTCCAAGTATAGCCTGCAAGTGGTTAAGTTAGAAAATGTCTGACTCAGTTACCAGTAAGGACACAGCATTTTATCT
Organism: Otolemur garnettii; assembly: GCF_000181295.1. Classification (NCBI taxonomy): domain Eukaryota; kingdom Metazoa; phylum Chordata; class Mammalia; order Primates; family Galagidae; genus Otolemur; species Otolemur garnettii. The sequence goes on from NW_003852457.1 coordinate 10,851,436, forward strand.
TGTGTTCAATACCACCCAAGCACTGTATACATATTATTCTACTTATTAAGTACCTACTATACATCAAATAGTTGATGAGTGCTAGAGATACCAAATTAATTTGGACAATCTTTGCACCAGAGTTACTCAAAGTTAGATGGGAAAACAAGCATATAAATAAACAGCTCTAATAAAGTGTGGTCAATGCTGTCCATACCAGAGATATAAACAAAGTGCTGTATGGACTCAGAGAAGATAAAGGAAATGAAACAGATGGAATTAGTCTGAAAATACCCTTAACGATGTCTGGGAATAAGAAACACATTGGGCAAACTACCATTCCCTAGTATTCCCTACCCATGATAGATGCAGCAGAGCACAGGAGTCAATAAATCCCACCTTACACTTTTCAGTGCAATGAATGGATGACCATCTTAATGACAGACTTTAGGTTTACTTTTTAAACCATTTGATTTAGTGGGATTCAAATCCACTCTGAGTAAAGAGCCCATACAGATAATAATCCTGGTGGCTGCTCTATCATGTTCGACAAAAGGAAAGTTCTCATTCCCCACAAGCAGGTTTACAAATCCCTGGCCTGGAAAAGGGGTTTAAACAGTAAACACTGTAGCTAAAATAGAATCTTCCTCGGGACCTAGGAGAGATTAATTGGGCAATAGCCCATTAATAGCCTACTTCTAGGTAATCATAACATCTTTTTGAGTAACATCAGACAGACCCAGGGAGGGTGTTATTCTTAGTCCGGTGTGAGGGACAGGCAAGAGGACAGGGTGAGTCATGCTTTATTCTGCCCTAGGGAGGCTGAACCTGAGCCTGTCCCTCTGACTCAGCACCTTGCAGCTGACAGGGCCAGAATGCCGGAAGCAGGCGGGCTGGTTAGGAAGCAGGCGGGCTGGTTAATGAAGGTCGTTTAACAATAGTATTCATTCCCTGAGGCAGGCAAAAGGAAATGTGGGAGAGAGAATGTGAGGATAGGCTGGAGTTCCAGGGAAGAGAGTTAAGGAACATGGGAAAACAGAGCCTCTCTTCCTCTCCAAGCTCTTCTCTATTGCTCCTCTGGACTCTCCTGAGGTCTTTGCCATAATCACTCATTTCAATAAAAATATCTTATGTTTATAAGGCGGGCGACGCCTGTGGCTCAAGGAGTAGGGTGCTGGCCCCATATATCAGAGGTGGTGGGTTCAAATCTGGCTCTGGCCAAAAACTGCAAAAAAAAAGAATATATAAGGCTGAGTATGGTGGCTCATGCCTGTAATTCTAGCACTCTGGGAGGCCGAGGCAGGTGGATTGTCTGATCTCAGGAGTTTGAGACCATCCTGAGCAACAGTGAGACCCCATCTCTAAAAATAGCTGGGCATTATGGCAGGGATGTGTAGTCCCAGCTACTTGCGAGGCTGAGGCAAGAGACTGACTTGAGCCCAAGAATTTGAGGTTACTGTGAGCTATGACGCCATAGCACTCTACCAAAGGTGACAAAGTAAGATTCTCTTTCAATGTTCTCATCTTTTTTATGTTGCAAATCTGCTGTTATCAAAGACATTTCAACCCCCCTGGACCACAGGAGGAAAAAGAGAGTGTGGATAAAGAGGGATTTATACAGCGTGAAGAATCACGTTCCCTCTAAAACCAGATGTCTAAGATTTCCTGTAGTATGGCTGGCAGGGTAAGAGCTTCAAGAGCTTTTGTCAGGACTCTACGGAAGCAGGCTCGTAGGTCTCTCTCCCCAAACTGAGTAACAGCCACCACAACCACCAGCAGACTCCCCTTGTTGCCCTGCTGCCTCCAAGCCCAGGGCTTTCCTTTTCCTCCTTCTTATCTAGCCAGTACTGCAACCTCAACAGGGTCTCCAGGCCTGGTGCTGCTGTGCATACCACCTAATGCTCCTTTCCCACCCTCTTCCTCCTGTCCCACATCACAACAGTCACCTGCCCAGAGCTGTCATCCTTGCTAAAAAAAAAAAAAGAGAGAGAGAGAGATTGATTCCCACTGACCTGGGAAGGAGTCAGGAAGGGCTAGAAGAGAAAACAAAGTTCTCTTCCTACCCCTGAGGTTTCTGTTATAGAGAATTCATGTTTCTGGAACATAGCAGGAACCAGTGAATATAACAGATTCCAGGTCAGTTACTATTTCCATGGTAGCTGGGCAGGCACATTGCTCCTCTGCAGGCTGGCCTGGGACCCTCACTCCCAGAAGAACTCTTTCTATGGGTAAATGCTGCCATGTGGCAAGTGAGCTGCTAATGACCTCAGGCATGGGCTTGTAGAACAGGGAAATTTAAAAGAGCAGCCATCCCCGGCTATAAAATAATCCTACTTCGATATATTATCACACAGAGATGTACATACATACACAACATATAAGGAGGGAGGTGGTAAATGTCAATTACCAACTGGTCTAACACAAACACACACACAGGCAAAACCCACCTTCGCTTACAGATGGGGGTCAGCTTCCCTAGACCATCCCCTGAAATTCATGCTTACTATGAGGAAGTGGTTTCATAACAGTGAGAATACTAAATACACTACAAAGCAAGTATGACCTCACATTAACAATGGAAGATCAAGAAAAATATCTGGAAAAGAATACAGACCCGCAGAAGACCTAAATCTAGACAGTATAGTTCCTCCAATGCTCATTTTCAAACAGGATCTTCTTTAGAAAATAAATGCACGGGAGAGCCTCCTCATGGTCAGAAGGCATGGGTCTGAGACACAGCACACACTCTCCTTTACAGAGCATGTCCAGTGGTTCCCTGAGATGATGCAATGACACAAAGGCAGGATCGGCAAGGTGCATGTAGAGGTAAGCAAGTGGGGACCTGAGGGGAGAGGCCAGAGAAATCGAGGCTGAAGATTCTGAAAGGATTTTGTGTGTGGCACTGAAGTCCTTAGGTCTGAAAGGCCAAGTCACAGGGTAACGTGGGGTCTGAAATAGGAAAATGAATTGAACAGTTTAAATAGAGGGTTCTGTAAGGTCATCCCATCTAAGCTGCTGCCCACATGTTCCATACATAAGCCATCTCCGACCTGACAGCTACCAAATACTTGGCACAGAATTGACACATTAATTTAATCTCCAATAATGAAACTGAAAACAAAGGAGGCAGCCTCAGAAGAGAAGGGAAGGAGGGGAGGGAGGGATGGTGCACCTTTGCTTCTGCCCAGTTTCACCCACCTCATAGAAGAGTCCATCTGGGAACTGCTGGAAGCACTGCGCGCACACGAAGCACTGCTCGTGGTACAGCTCTCCGTTACTGTTCACGATCTTCTCTGCAGGCGCAAAGCCTCCTTTACAGCGTTCACAAGTGGCGCTGGCCAGGGCATTGGCCATGTTGCTGTAACACACAGAGGACAGCAAGTCACAGACTGTCAACCTTTTCTTAGACTTAACAGCCAACAACACAAAGAGCTGATAAGCAAATGCTGTTTGATCGCAAAAAATATATAAAACTCAATCTCTTGCTTGTTCCTCAGGACCTCTAACTGTTCTAGTCTCTCTCTCTCTCTCTTTTCTTTGTAGAGACGGTTTCACTTTATTGCTCTCAGGAGAGTGTTGTGGTGTCACACAGCTCACAGCAACCTCCAGCTCCTGGGCTTAGGCGATTCTCTTGCCTCAGGCTCCCGAGTAGCTGGGACTACAAGCACCCACCACAACGCCCAGCTATTTTTTGTTGCAGTTTGGCTGGGGCTGGGTTTGAACCCGCCACCGTCAGTATATGGGGCTGGGGCCTTACTTACTGAGCCACAGGCACTGTCCCTGTTCAAGACTCTTTACCATCGCACCTTAGGATAAGGGCCTCCTGCTTTGATCCTGTTTGGCTAATGCTTTGGGCCTTCTTCTTATTGAATATACTATGAGTAAACGCCTACTGTGCAGTAGGCACTAGCGACAGAGATGAAAGTCATGAGATGCCCTCCAGGAACTTGGGCTTGCAGCTTGATGGGTTAAAATAATTAATTAAAATAGAATATCCACAAATCAGACAGGTGGGACTGCCCCTGTTGTCCTAGCTACCGGGGAGGCCTAGGCTAAGAGGATCACTTAAGGGTAGAAGTTGGAGGTGTTGTGAGCCTGTAAATAGCCACTGCACTCCAGTCTGGGGTAACATAGTGAGACTTTGTCCCTAAAAAAAAAAGAATCCACAAATGACATCTCAAAACTAGTTTCTTTCTCTTCAGAGAACAGAATCTAAACTGCACGTCAACTGAATGCCAAACCATAACCTAGACACAGGTTATCTCTTTGAAAGTAACTGCTAAAGTACATCTTTTTTTAGAGACAGAGTCTTACTTTATCACCCTCAGAAGTGTGCCGTGGTGTCACAGCTCATAGCCACCTCCAACTCCTGGGCTTAGGCGATTCTCTTGTTTCAGCCTCCCAAGTAGCTGGGACTATAGGTGTCCGCCACAACACCTGGCTATTTTTTTTTTAATTTATTTAAAAAAAATTTTTTTTCCTGGCTATTTTTTGGTTGTAGTTATCATTGTTGTTTAGCAGGCCTGGGCTGGATTTGAACCCGAAAGCTCTGGTGTATGTGGCTGGCGTCTTAGCTGCTTGAGCTATAGGCGCTGAGCCTATAAAATATATCTTAAAAGGACATAGTTTTACATTATAATGATCATTTTACAAATGGCAAAACATGTTCATATAGGTGGAGTGATGAACCCAACATCACAAAGATAGTTCGTGGAAGGCACAGGGCTAGAATCCATAACTCCCCACCCTGGATAAAACCATACTGTCAATCAAAACAGATTACAACAATAATTTCAGACACTAGAGAGGACACAACAGGGACACATCATGTTTTACAAGTCAGGAAAGTGAAGCCAGGCAGCTAAGTTCTCCCGCTGAGCCCAGTGATTTGGGTGATTCCCTCATCAGTGACCTCACGGTACCTAAAGCACATAGGTATTCAACAAGTGACCCATGTGCTCTCTAACCACGGGGAGTGTGGAAGAAGAAAAGCAAGACGGCTTTGACAAACATTAACTAGATGAGGATTTCACATAAAGGCCTGTTTTGTTTCTCAAAGTTTCAGAAATAGAGAAGGCCCCCTACACAAAGCAATCACCAGCCAAGCCGTCCTTCGCAATTTGGCAAGTTTATTTTCAGATGCCCACTCACTAGAGAATAAGCTCTGCCAGTGTGTCTGCCCCGCCCCCAGTGCAGCTTCTGACCTCCCAGATGTTACTACCAATGTTCCCCTGGATCTTCACACCACCCCATGAGGCAGATGAGTGGACAGTTTCCATTTCACAGATTAACCAGTTGCCTTTCCCCTGTCTGTTTCCACATTTTGCTCTTTCCTCAGCAAAAGTAATCACACCCCAATTTCACTCGACCCAATGGAATCCAACTGGGTACTTTGCCTTCTTCTCCCAAAGAACAACAATCCCATTTCGTAGCCTTGCCATAAATAATTCCGTGAGAAATATCATGTCCATCACTCCACAATAATCAAAATTCAACTTCATTTAATAGGCTGGGAATATAGAACTAAAATGTCACAAAAAATAAAGGAAAAAGGGAGGCGGCTTTGCTGCTTGGCAAAGCTGGCCTACATCTCACTTTAAAATGAATTTATACTTAGTCATTCCAGAATTACTGTGGGTTGGGGGGAAATCTGGTTTGTGTTGCTTCCTTTCTCCTGACCAAAGCCCACACACAGGCATCCTTTGACAGGAAAGCACAGTGACCCCTAGATCATCCCCATAATTCTCAGTACTGTTTTGAGGGAAAAGTATATACAATTACTTTGGAAACCACAAGTTGCTACTCAAACATATGGCATTATTAATTTTAAGCCCTCTCAAAAGATTCATGGAACCTTAATGATCTGACTAAAACTCCAAAAAAGGTGGGAAAGGATATTCTGGGATTTCCTGGTTTACCTATATTATTGTCTTACAAAGTATAAGGGTCACCATGTCACCGTCAGGGGTCTGAAAGATTCTCTCTTTTCCAACTACATCTCTGTGGAAGGCTATATTTTCTCTATTTCATCTAGAACAACGTATTATAATAGGTTGAATGCAGAAGCAGATATCTTTCATTAAGATAGACATTAACAAGATTTGCAAAATGTAAAACAATGCTAAGCCTTTTTCATTTTAGAAAAGTTATTTTTCATAAACATATGAATATTAGCCTCTCACTAATATTAACATGTAATTGGCTTATATTTTTAAACAAATTACTAAATATTTAATTTTTTTCTCAGTTTAAATTTGTTATATAGTAAATATCGATAAGCAAAAGTTCTTTGGGAGCCTTGATAATTTTTAAGAGTGTTAAGAGGTCTCCAATCAAAAGGTTTGATTGCCACTGACCTATTGATACTCATACTATGGATTGTTTATATTCAATTTCAAATACTCAAACAGAATTAGGAAACAGATAGACAGATTATAAAAATAAACATATGTTTATTTCCCATAAATAGGAAAAATCAACTAGTTTGAGATAATGTAGTACGTATTTTTTCAAGGAATATTCAAGAAACAACCAGCAGGGGATGGGAGGTGGGGGGTGGAGAAAGAAAGAACAATCATCTCACAGTCCCATTGAACTGTTCACATTTCCCTCTCCTCTCTTTGTCTTTGACCCTCTGGCACTTTTTTTTTTTTTTAAATACTACATTTGATAGAAGTTACTTTTTAAAAGTCATGAATGACAGTTATGGTTCTTATTAGGTTAGTTATAGTTAAGCAGCTAATTTTTCAGAAGATTTTTCACTAGAGAGTGTTGATAACAAGAAATATGTAAGTAGGAGGATGTGTATATATAAAAGCCTTTAGTACAGAATCTTCTTAGCTGGCCAGGCATGACCTATTTAGATGATCTATATCCACAAATCAACTTGCACATACTCATGCAGCTTTCCATTATTTAAGAGCCTCATTTATCAAAGTATGTGAAACAAAATTTTTCGTCTTAAAATGCAACAATGTATAAATCCAAAAATTATCTTTAGAGTTCAAGCAGTTAAAATGTTGGCTATAGTATTATAATTCCCCAATTGTTCTCCACCTGAGCTGTTAGGCGCTGTGAAGATGAAGGACATCTGTTGTAGCACATAGAAAAGGCTCTGGGCGTGGTAGTTCATGCCTGTACCTTAGCACTCTGGGAGGCAGAGTAGGTAGATTGCTTGAGACCAGCCTGAGCAAAAGTGGGACTCTGTCTCTACTAAAAATAGGAAGAAAACTAGCCAGGCATTGTGATGGGCACCTGTAGATCCAACTACTCAGGAGCCTGAGGTAAGGGGATCACTTGAGTCCAAGAGTTTGAAGTTGCTATGAGCTATGATGATGCCATGGCACTCTATACAGGGTGGCAAAGTGAGATTCTGTCTCAAACAACAATAATAACAAGAAAAGCCACACAGAACAGATCTATTTCTACAATGGACAGGTCAGTTAAAATCTCCTTAACTCTTAAGGATGTGCAATAATTCCAAACTCACAAATTTGAATGAGGTCAATAATCTTATTTGAGTTGGTTGAAGGCAACTCTGCACTCTTTTTACAAAAAATCTGTTTGGTATTAGCTGGGTGCTGTGCCAGGCACCTATAGTCCCAGCTACTCAGGAGGCTGAGGTTGGAGCATCACCTGAACCCAGGAGTTTGAGGTTGCTGTGAGCTAGGCTGACACCACAGCACTCTACCCTGGGCAGCAGAGTGAGACTCTATCTCAAAAACAAAACAAAAAAACACCAAAATCTGTTTGCTAAAACCCATGTAATCATGTAAATTAGACTAATCTTTTAGCGTTAACATGTTCTACATCTATATGTGTACTGATATGCTAGTTGCATTAATTATTCCTTACTTATTACTTAAATCCCTTAAAGACAGTATTAAGAAACCCAGTTAGCCTACTTCAAACTGCTAATTGTTAAACAAAACAAAAATGTTTAACTTTATCAACAATATGTAATTCAATTTCTCATTGTTTCACCCAAACTGTTTTAGAGGGCAACATTTATCTATTATAACTCTTGACAATGAAAATTCTAAACCTCCCTGATAGATGACATAATGAAAATACACTGTTCTCAGGAACCTCCTGGAGACAAAGACTGTCCTCTGAGCACTTCTCCTCACATTTGCATGTCTTCTCGTGGGGAAGCAACCTATCTGCCTCCCTGCCCCCAGATCTCACTGGAAAACCCCCGCCCAAAGCCTAGTAAATAAAACTGTGTTATCCAGGCCAAACTGGCTAATGTATAGATAGCCCAAGAATTCAAGATCTAAAAAAGGGCACTCCAGAAGAGACACTCACAATTTTGCATAAAAGTCACAAAACTCCTTGTAGACCTTTACGTCACTGTGTCTGCGCTGCAGCTTGGACACAGCCCTCTCATCTTCGCTCCCATTAGCCTCATGGATACTGTTATGGGCTGTTCGGGGGATTTCTTCATGCTCCGGGATAACACAGGGGTGCACTCTGCCTGGGAAGGCCATCGTGGGTGCTTGAGAGCTCTGAGCCCAGGGCGGAGAGTAGCAGGACTCGGAGACAGAGAAACAATTTCCAGGCCTCCCCTGCTCGCAGCCAGGGTCACTCCCACTGTTCCCACACGTCAGCCCTGGCTTGCCAGGGTCACTACTGCCGTTTCATGTTAAGAGCTCAGCAGCACAGCATCAGCTGGCATGGCAGTCCGGATTTACTGAGGCTTTCTGGAAGTTCTAAAAGGAACACAGCCCTTGTCAGAGTAGCCTTCCCAGTGGACTCTGGCCATAAACACTACTACAGGAAGAAAGGGAAATATCCGTGTGCCCTGGGTACTGGGCACCAGGCTTCGACACAAACACTGCTTCTTGACTGGTAAGGAAAAGGATCTTTTGGAGAACTTGTAAAACACCCCCTGACAAGCTCCCAGTGAGGCTGAGGCTGTCAACATACTTTGAGGACCATCTGAACCCTTCCTGACCCGTATTTCCATAATCCCAGGGCACAGTTGCCACCTACGCACTGCAGCTGCCTTCCCCCAGGAGTCCATGAGCCCCTGAAACTTCACTCTTAGCACAGAGCATGAGTACAATGATGTCTTCAGTGAAAGGACACAAGCAGAAATAGAAAAGAGTTGGAGTTTAGTTGTAACTGTCCTATTTGACCCCAGCTAACCTAGTAACTTAGGTGAGCCATTGTTTCTTGGCCTTTCTACTGACTACGGAAGCCACTATATACTTGGGCATTCTTGCCACATTCAGTCCACACTCTGGTCTCTTGCAATTGTGTTAGCAACGACCACAATGATGATGCAACACTGGGGCAACAAAAGGGCTCCGAATCTCTCTCAGGGCCCAGTCCCCCTGCACAGGGGCCATCCTTCCAAAAGCAAGAGATGAAATGGAACTTGTAAAAGACAATCTACAGAACAGGCCCAAAGCACACTACTGGACAGAGCAGGTCACACTGGGGATGGGAGAGCCATGGAACCAGCAGTAGGCAAACACAGTACAGCTGAGCCTGCAAGGCATAATCATAAATAAGGAGACTTAGAGCTAGTAAGTACTTCCCTCATATAACTGAATCCTTACCCATCACCTTCAGACAGGTATTAGGAACAAGGATACACAGGCACAAAGAGATTGAATAACTGCTAAGTAGGTGGTGAGATCAAGATTTAAACCAAGGTAGCCTGGTCCTGGAGCCTATGTGGTTAACCCCTTTGTGAGAAAACAGCTAAACATAATTACTGGGAAGCAAAAAGGTTAACCAGAAAAGACAGGTAGTGGGTACAAAATGGGACCGGAAGCAGAAATTGGGACCAAGTTCCAACTTGGAACCTAAGATCTCAGAGTATGGGGTCAGGGACTCAAAGGTTGTGGGCTATGGATCCTGCCTATGGCTGCTGAAATAAGGGAATCACCATTTTTAAGTAAAAAAGAGACTGTCAACTAAAATAAACTCAATAATCCCCCCTCAGCTCACTGGAACCCTCTTGGCTAAGGAGATCCAGTTTCTATCTATCCATGGGAAGAGAGATCAGACATCCCTTGTTATGTCTGGTGAGGGGCACACACAAACTTTTTCCCTTCTCTATCCTCCTTATCTCCTCCTAAGACAAAGACACAAAGGATCTGGCTGGACCCATTCCCCAAAGACCCTAACCTGAATGCAGGCACATTCCATAGGTTGAATGTGCCCCTGGCCCCATATAAAAGTGGTCTCTAACTGCCCCTGGGTGCAGATGTAATCTTTGCACTGCCCAGGCAGGTCACCCTCCCCTTCCAATAAAGCTGGCCTGAACATCTCTGCAGCCTCATCTCTGGGCAACACTGTTTATACCTTTCAATGTCCCCCTACCATTTTGGGGACATCCTTTGTAACTCATTAATAGGCCTAAGGCTATGCATGACAAACCTGCAAGTCCTCAATATATACAACAAATACACAGCCAACAGCGTGAGGGCAGGCAGTCCCCTGATAACCAATGAGGTAAGTTCTATAGGTTTGTTCTTAAGTAGAATTTGTAAATAAGTTGGAATAAGTACATTTACCTATTACTGTTGGGTGGTTAGGGAGACTCTCCTGGGAATGGAGACAAGGCGGGACCTGCAGGCCCCATCTCCCTGCCACCCACCTAATTCTGTCCCCAGAGGCTGCTTACACCTGGGAAGGAGGGCTCACCCTACCAATCTACCAGTCAGAACGTAGTGTGCCAACTGTAAAAGGAAGCAGAAGACTCTCTAGCCTAACCACAGGTACAAGAGGGCAGCCTTAAGACAAAGACTCATTGTCATGTGGTCCACCCCTCTTCCATAGCTTCTGAGAGATGCTCATGGGAGGTCCACAGGCACAGTTAAGATTCTGGTTCCGCAGGCAGTATAGAAGAGAACCGCCAGCCATGACTCTCGCCTCTTTGTCTTTTTTCCCTTCCCCAATGGGGCCTGTTCACTGTCTGTCTCTTGCTCTGTATGCCTGTTTCTGGCTCTTACTCTGTAAACCTATCTTTCTCTTTCTTAATAAATTTTGTTCCATACTTGCCTTATTTTGAGGTGTCTGGTTCTTTTCCAAGAACCAAGGATCCAGGCAGTTGCCTGAAACATACCATTGCCTGTGATAATGAAACAGGGTTTCCGTATTCCAGACTGGACAGGGACCACTGTGTTCTAAGCCTGGGCAAACAGGCTTTTTTCCCCTCCAAAGTACACTCTCTGGATACAAGTAGGACAGGAGAGAAGCTATTTTGCTAGTATTTCGTGTAAGCTGGGCCTCTTCTGAAGTAGATTCCTTGCTGCTTTGCCCAGAGCTGGAAGGGACTGCCTTCATTTGTTAATACACTCAACACTGAAAAGATGTCTTCCACCTGCCAAGTCCTGGTCAAGTGTAATTCTCAAGACCTTTCCATTTACAAAACAGCATATAACCCCTTAGACCAGCAGCTCTCAACCTGTGGGTCTTGACTCCCTTTTAATAATGAAAATATACTGCAGCATTAAGAAGGCTGAGAACCACTGCCTTGGACAAAAGACCCACTCAGGATTTCCCACTTGGGCTCCCCCCATGCTGCCAGAAGATCTGGTGCCTTTCATTCCTTCTGTATTCCTTTTTATCTTATAAATCCTATCTTATCACTAATCTGTGTGGTCCATAGACAAAGGGCCTAGTGCAGAAAGAACTTCCATCAACAGAAGCCTCCCAGAGTCTGTAAGTTCAACTTGTACTAAGTCTGATGTTTTTAACAGGCTTATCTTAAAATGATCCAAGCCTTTGACAAAGCTTCCATTTCTTTAACCAATAACAAATCAAGTAATTTGTAATTGCTTGATTACAAATTAATAATCAAGTTATTATTGATTACGACTTGTAATTACCCCCTGCACCCCCAGAGAACTCCTACCTTGGCCAGGCACAGTGGCTCACATCTGTAATCTTAGCACTCTGGGAGGCTGAGGTGGGAGGATTGCTCAAGCTCAGGGGTTTAAGACGAACCTGAGCAAGAGTGAGACCCCTCTCTACTAAAAACAGAAAAATTAACTGGGTGTTGTGGTGCACATCTATATTTCCAGCTACTCAGGAGACTGGGGCAGGAGTTTTGCCTGAACCCAGGAGTTGAGGTTTCTGTGACTGTTTCAAAAAATATAACAAAAATGAGACATCCCACCTTTCTGGGTTAAACCAATGTATACCTTCCACACAGTGATTTATGACCTCACCTGTAATTCCTGTCTCCCTAAAATGCATAAAACTAAACTGTAACCCCACCACCGGGAGTCCACTTGCTCCAGGCTTCGTGAGTGGGGCTCCAGGCCATGGTCTTGGCTCAGAATAAACCTCATTATTTTACAGAGTTTGGCTTTTCTTTTGATAAAACAACCAAAGTAAAAATGATTTAATTTTTTTTCTTTCTCTGTATCTACATTTCTTAGTTTTTAGGCTTCTTTTGTACAATGACCATTTGAAACAGAGAGAAGAGACAGAAGGAGAGAAAGAGAGAGAGAGAGAAGAAAGGCAGGCTGACTCTGACACCAGCAGCATGAGGTAGAGAATAAAGGGCAGCACGGCAGGTTGGGACCCCCCTTCAAACAGCTTCCCCAGTATGTGTGTGCAAGTCTGTTGTTTCATCACACAGCCAGATGCCAGTAACCACCATCCCAGTCAGGATTCAGGACTATCTGTCACCACCAAGGTCTCTTTCAGTCATTCCCAGCAGCCACCCCCCCAAACCCCCTTCAACACCCCTAAGCTCTGGCACTCCCCACCCTACTCCAATACCCCTAACCACTGGCACCACCAACCTGTTTTTCATTTACATAACTCCGTCATTTAAAGATTGCTACAAAGATGGAATCATTCTCTGTGTGATATCTTCAGGTTGACTTTTTTCACTGAGCACAAAGCCCTTTAGGATACATCCAGGTTGCTACATATGTTCATAGTTCTTTTTTAATTGCTAGTAGTATATTCTATGGTATGTATGTATAGCATTTCATCATTCATCCATTTAAGGATATTTAATTACTTTCCAGTTTTGAGCCAGTGGATAAAGCTGTACAGAAGTCTTTTGGTTTTCATTGGGATAAATACCCGAGTGGAACTGCTGAGTTGTTATGGTAGGTACGCATTTAGTTTTTAAAGAAACTGCTTGTGATATTGTGCTTTATAAGAAGACATGTATAGGGCAGCGCCTGTGGCTCAGTGAATAGGGCACCAGCCCATATACTGAGGGTCCAGACCCTGGCCAAACTGCAAAAGAGAAATAGCTGGGCGTTGTGGCAGGCGCCTGTAGTCCCAGCTACTTGGGAGGATGAAGCAGGAGACTCGCCTACGCCCAGGAATTGGGAGGTTGCTATGAGCTATGTGATGCCACAGCACTCTACTGAGGGTGACAAAGTGAGACTCTGTCTCTACCAAAAAAAAAAAAATGAAAGAAAGAAAGAAAAAAAGACATGTATATTTGGTCTCTGATCCCATTACCTGGCAACAGCTCCAAAAATCCTTGGAACGTCTAAAGTGGTAAATATGTTTTGTATGCAATTACGACTGGCAGCCAAGGGCCAGGATAGCTTCAGGATGGGGCTGGCTGCCAGAGAAAACAACCTTGAGATCTACTGGTACAAACTTCCAGCCCTAGGCCCAACCCCTAAAGGGGACAGAAGCTGGGGTCTGGGTCAATCAGTAGTGGCATACCCCAGAAACTTCCATTAAAAAAAACAAGGGCAGGGTTCAGGAACTTTGGGGTGAACACTTGGCTGAACACTTGGAGGTGCTAGGAGTGGGGTGCACCCAGAGAGGGATCAGAAGCTTCACAGCCCTTCCCCATTCCTTGCTTCCCGTATCTCCTCCATCTGGCTTTTGTGAATTCTTCAGGTTATGCTATGTAAACATTATTAAAGGAAAGCAGATAGGAGACCTCCCCTTTTTCTGGTTTCCTCCACTGGCATTTGGAACTATGCTAATGAGGGTTTTGGCAGCCAGTAACTCTAAACAGAGAACTCTTCAACAGAAGTCACCTCAATATGAGCTGGTTTTATGACCAAAGGTATCACGTACTATGAAAACATTTTAAACTGTTTAATCAGTCAGCGTAAAAGCATTTAAATGGAAGTAAAACAGATTTGCTGTCTATGTTTATAACTTTGCCAGACCTCAGTCTTTCCTCTTTTCTTTTCTTTCTTTCACTTACAAATTCCTTTCCTAACTGGGAGCTCAGATTCTGTAGGGAGAAAAGATGGGACAAGAAAGAACTAATCATCTCCTATCACCCTCTATCTCCTTCCCATTAGTTTTTCCTTGGAGCTAAAGACCTAGCCAGTTGATTCTCGGCATAAATGATATAGAGCACCTTCTACTTGCCACTTAGACTGAAACGACAAAGGAACTAGAGTGAGGGCTCAAAGCTGACCAGGAGGCTTGACATGTCCTTTACTTCATCTGTGAAAGTAAAAGCTCTGGGATTTCAGGGGCTAGGGACAGCACGAATGGGCTGCCCTTCTTCAGCAACATTCTGTTAAGACTATTTCTTAAAAATTAATTGCTTGGGCTCAGCGCCTGTGGCTCAAGTGGCTAAGGCGCCAGCCACACACACCTAAGGTGGCGAGTTCAAAACCAGCCTGGGCCCACCAAACAACAATGACGGCTGCAACCAAAAAATAGCCAGGCGTTGTGGCAGGCGCCTGTGGTCCCAGCTACTTGGGAGGCTGAGGCAGGAGACTCGCTTGAGCCCAGGAGTTGGAGGTTGCTGTGAGCTGTGATGCCACGGCACTCTACCCAAGGGGACAGCTTGAGGCTCTGTCTCAAAAAAAAAAAAAAAAATTAATTGCTTGCATTTTTGTACTGTTTACTTTACATCATGCCTGCACATATGGAAGTTGTACATGTGGTCATGATGCAACAGACCCCAGGGGATACCAAAAGTATCTAGCCCACCACAAATGGATTAAATGTTTTTTCTGAGGGGAGAGAAAGTGTCACTGATGAAGAGTGATCAGGGCAGCCCAAAATGAGCAGAACTGATGAAAACATTGCAAAAATTCCTCTAATTGTGCATCAAAATTGTTGGCTGACTGTGAGAAGCATAGCAGAACAAGTAAACATCGATACAAAAACAGGAAAATCTTAACTGAAAATCTTGGCCTGAGAAAGGTGTGGCTTTGATATCATGACGATGCACCAGCTCATACCGCACCATCTGTGAGGGAGTTTTCAGACAATAGACCAGTAACTGAATTGGAACATCTTCCTTACTCACCTGATCTGGCCTCTAATGACATTCTTTACCCAAAGATAAAGGAAATATTGAAAGGAATACATTTTGATGACATTCAGGACATCAAGAATAATATCACAACAGTGATCAATGGCCATTCCAAAAAAAGAGTTCCAAAATTGCTCTGAAGGATGAACTAGGCACTGGCATTGGTGCACAGCTTCCAAAGGGAGTGCTTCGAAGATGACCACAGTGATATTCAGCAATGAAGTATGTAGCACTTTTTCTAGGATGAGTTTGTGAACTTGTCAGACCTCCATATCCATAGTTTCTGCCATATGAAAACATTAATAACATAAGTTCTAACAGTTACCCCGGTGCTGAGTGAGTAAGGGTGTTTGTAGGCCCCCAGTCTTGAAAAAAGATAAGTAACCATGTGGCCAGAGAAAGTTTAGGTAGCATTATTCTCCCACATGCAGGCAGTCACTTCTCCTATTTAGCTACTGAAAACCAAAGTTAAAAGAAATAAAGAGGGCGGCGCCTGTGGTTCAGTGAGTAGGGCGCCAGCCCCACATCCCCAGGGTGGTGGGTTCAAACCTGGCCCCGGCCAAACTGCAACAACAACAAAAAAATAGCTGGGCGTTGTGGCAGGTGCCTGTAGTCCCAGCTACTCAGGAGGCTGAGGCAAGGGAATCGCCTAAGCCCAGGAGTTGGAGGTTGCTGTGAGCAGTGTGATGCCATGGCACTCTACCAAGGGTGATAAAGTGAGACTCTGTCTCTAAAAAAAAAAAAGAAAAGAAAAGAAAGAAAGAAACATGTGTTATTTTGCCAAGAGGACAAGGAAGTAATTTAAAGCCAAATAAACACGATTGCTTAAGTTTTATATCCAGGCATTTGATTATTTTTAAACCATTTTTGGCACTTAATAATGCCACTCTAAGAAATGCAAACAATTCCTTTAGACTGTGAGGTGACCTTGAGAAAAATATTCATGGGAACTCCTTTGACTGATATTACTACTGCCAGGACAGAGGCATCAAAATAGCCCTTTGAAGTAAGGTTGGGAGCCTGTTTTAAAAAAATACCACACAGTCAGTTTTATCTAAATAGTGGGTCTATTAGATGGTTTCTGCTGAAGAACTAAGGTTGCCTGAGGTTCTCAATTCCCTGAGAGTTGCTCCTAAGAGGTTCTATAATCTAATCAACCTTCTTTATCACCACAGTTAATCTGGGTCTTTGGGAGGTTCCACAGGACAGGTCTGAGCCCCAAGTTTTTTGTTTTTGTTTTTTTTGAGACAGAGTCTCAAGCTGCCACCCTCAAGCTGCCCCCCTCAAGCTGGGTAGAGAGCTGTGACATCACAGCTCACAGCAACCTCCAACTCCTGGGCTCAAGCGAGTCTACTGCCTCAGCCTCCCAACTAGCTGGGACCACAGGCGCCCGCCACAAGGCCCGGCTATTTTTGGTTGCAGCTGTCATTGTTGTTTGGCGGGCCTGGGCTGGATTCAAACCTGCCACCTTAGGTGTATGTGGCTGGTGCCTTAGCCACTTGAGCCACAGGTGCTGAGCCACGCCCCAAGTTTTAAATCCATCCAGAGTAGAGATTTCTATTTTATGAAAACAGTTTATGAACTCATCATCTGGTCATCCACTGTGTGCTAAACTCTATCACTTATTGAATGAATGATCTGCCGTGGTCTCTGGGACCCCAGCTGAGTGAGCCTGACAGCTTGTCCAGGGGCAGACCACACACTGCACACGTGATATTAGGTGCCCGACTATGGTGTCCTGTAAAGATGCTGCGGAGCTTCAGATTCCATCAGTCTAACTCCATAATTTCAGCCCATACAAACTCTACCTTTTGTTAGGGACAGACAGGAAACAGGGAAAAGGGGAAAAAAGAAAAAAAAATTAAAAAGGGAAGAAACACTGGGCATGGTGGCTCATGCCTATAATCCTAGCACTCGGGGAGACAGAGGTGGGCGATTATTTGAGCTTGGGAGGTCAAAGCTAGCCTGGGTAAGTTAGAGACCCTGTCTCTACAAAAAATAGAAAGATAAGCTGGATGTTGTAGTAGGTGTCTGCAGTCCCAGCTATTCAGGAGTCTGAGGCAAGATCACTAGAGCCCAAGTTTGAAGCTGCTATGAGAAATGACTCCATGGCACTCAAACCAGGGTGAAAGGCTTAGACTTTGTCTCAAATAAACACATACATACATATATACATACATGAAAGGGCAAGAGAAATAAGCCAGACAAACAGTTCCTTAGCTTACAGATGAGCAGGGTAGGAAAAACAGACTATTCTAGGCTATTACAAAAGCAGAACTAGCTAAACACTGCCGTTAGAAAGTTCTAAAATTCAGATCCTACTCGACTCCTAAGGCTCCCACAGATGGACTGATCAATAGGAACTTTTTTAAAAAAGAAGCATCTCATGATTAATTAATGCCCTGTTAATATCTTAGGGACTTTGGAAAGGAGAAGTTTAGTTAAGAATACACTAGAGTCAACTTGATCAAAACCCTAGGTGAAAGAAATGCATAATTAAAAGTAGGCGGAGCAAAACTAGAAATCAGGGAATAAATACAAGGGACAAGTTTGTAAAGGGGTCATTCCTCATTCACTAAGAAGAGACCCACACCTCCCTCTCAGGAGTGTTCTACCTGCTTGTAAATGTAAGTTTGTTCTAGACACTTGAAAGAACTAAACTTTCCTGTTAAATTGCCACTGCTGCTTGCAACTTCCTCTTTTCGAGCTGGCTCTAATGCTGCTACTTGGTTTCCTCTTTTTGTGCTGTGGTCAAAGTGCTTTCAAATTCTGGTGGCCACTTGCTAGTGTACCCAGAGAAAGCCTGAACCAGGGCTAGGGTCTTCAAAGCCCTTGACACCTTTAACATAGCATTCAATCAAAGACAAATAACTCACTTAAGAGAGATCGTATAAAAAATTCAGCTCAAATACGTAAAGCCTGAATATAATCATGAGTACAGCTGCCAAAATTAAAAAGGCGTTTTTTAATAGCTGGTATTTTTAAATTAAAAGTCTCTCAACTGGTAAAATCTGTATTACGTGCACTGCTATCAAATTTCATTTGTAGGGCTTAAAAAGCCAAACTAGAAATTTTGACCAATTGTCCCTTAAAAATGAGACTCTAATATAGAAAAAGGAGACTGCTAGTAAATGCTCTTCTTCATTCTGTAAATAGATTTGTACAGTTGATCAAGCACTTGAGAGTACCAACTATTACAATGAAGCTTCTTCAACTGCAATCAAAGGCTTCTGTGGCTGGTGGAGTCCCTGAATTGTTGGAGTGGCCTGGTGAAATTACTATACAGCAAAATGAACTGTTTCCACTATAATTCTCTAACTCATTCAAATGGAAAACTTAATCTGATTTTCCCCAGACTACTAAAAACAAAATAATCATGAAATACAAGATAATGGAGCTGGAAAGTTCTTTCTCATTTCCCAACTTCCAGTTACAAATGCCCTGTGTTTTCTTTCAACAGACAGTGACGAAATAGACAAAGGTTGGCCAGAAAAGGACATGAATGTGTAATTAATATGCCGTTTTGCCTTATCTGTTAGAATTTTTTCCTAACTCTTGATTGCACAAGTGAAAAGAAATTATCCGTTACCATGGGGAAAAGAGAGCGAGAAAGAAATAAAGATGTGTTTTCTCAAACACGCTCAAAATAAAGAAAATTGCCCATTTTTTACATTTACATCAGTGTTTCTTATTGTAATTATCATCAAAGTAGGGCAGAACCACTTTGGCTTTGACATAGTATGTTAAAGATAATGGCAGAGACTCAGTAAAAAATAAAACTTAGGCTCAGCGCCTATAGCTCAGTGAGTAGGGCGCCAGCCACATACACCGAAGGTGGTGGGTTTGAGCCCAGTCCAGGCCTGCTAAAACAACGACAACTACAACCAAAAAATAGCCAGGTGTTGTGGCGGGTGCCTGTAGTCCCAGCTACTTGGGAGGCTGAGGCAAGAGAATTGCTAAAGCCCAAGAGTTTGAGGTTGCTGTGAGTTGTGACGCTACAGTACTCTACTGAGGGCGACACAGTAAGACTCTGTCTCAAAAAATAAACAAACAAATGAATAAGTAAAACAAAGGTGAAATGACCACACTAAGTTACTCCCCCCTAGGCAGCATAATGCCCCATCCCAGGGTCCAAACTATCCTAAATATGAGGCCCAAAGTCCAGAAATTATAATGAATTTGTCACTGGGAGAAGGCTATTTACACCTCATTGTTTGCAAGATACTCTATTTAAAGCAAACCTTATCTAAAAGTTAAGAGATGACCTTGGGTGTTAGAGATAGATTTATAGCATCCCAAACTCTATTGTAAGGGGTGCATTTATTTCCCTCAGGAGAAAATTTGTGAATTGCTATTTAATTTCAGGTTGAAATTTTTCAGGAAGTTTAAATTAGCAGGCTCCCATTTAGTCCTAAAATAAGTAATTAAAATACAGCGTTTCCAATGGAATACTATTCAGTTATCAAAAAAGACAGAAATTCTGTCATTCCAGGCAATATGGATGAATGTGGAGGATATTATATTAACTGAAATGAGTCAGGCACAGAAAGACAAATACTACATGTTCTCACTTAGACATGAAGTTAAAAATAAAGTTGAACTCACAGAAGTAGAAAGAATTATAATTATTAGATGCAGATAAGGGTGGGAGGAAGGGAGGAAAGAAAATAAGAGACACAAACTCACAGCTAGATAGGAAGAATAGTTTCAGTGTTCTAAAGCTGTAGTCCCTAGCCCCTGGGCTGCAGACAGGTACCTGTCAGTGGCCTGAGGGGAACCAGGCTCTATACAGCAGGAGGTGAGTGGGGTAAGGCTTCATTTGTATTTACAGCTGCCCCCCATGGCTCACATCATCACCTGCCCTCCACCTCCTAATCAGAAGGCATAGCATTAGATTCTCATAGGAACAGGAACCTGACGGTAAACCGTCGATCCAGGGTGCACCTCCTCCTGAGAATCTAATGCCTAAGGATTTGAGGTGGAGACAGAGTGCACTGGAATCATCCACAAACCACCCTCCACCCCTGTGGAAAAACTGTCTTCCATGAAACTGATCCCTGGTACTAAAGAGGTTGGGGACTGCAGGGTACAGACAGTTAACTACAGTTGATTGTATGTATTCAAAAAGTTAGAGGAGAGAAAATGATAAATATCTGAAGGGATGGATATGCTAATTAACCGGATTTGATCATTACACACTGTATACATGTACTAAAATATTACTCTGTGCCCTGTAAATATGCAATTATTACATGTCAACTAAAAATAAAAGGAAAATACATAGTGTTTCAAGTGAAAGGGAAATAAGGCAAAAATTCCTTCTCTGCCATTATGTCAAATAAAATAAGCCAGTCACATAAAGACAAATATCGTATGCTCTCACTCATGTGGGAGCCAAAAAACATTGATCTCATGAAGGTAGAGTAGAATGATGGTTACCAGAGGCTGGGGGGTGGGGAGTGACAATGAGAGGCCGGTTATGGTACACGTACAAACACGTAAGGAGTAAGTTGCAGTCTTCCACAGCACCGTAGGTGACTACAGTTAACAACAATTTACTGTGTATTCCAAAATAGCTAGAAGATTTTGAATATCCTCAACACAAACAAATGATAAATGTTTGAAATTACGGATATCCCTATTACCACAGTTTGATCATTATACATTATATGCACGTATCAAAATACCACATGTACCCAATAACTAAGTGTGGCAATTATGTATCAATAAGAAAGTTCCTCTGCTGGCATGTGACGGAAGACTGTCCTGGTTTAATTCTCAGAGCCACAGGTAGAAGAGAGCAGCCAATCAGGAGCCACAGGCAGAGGTACACCAGGTACACCAGGGCCACCTGCACTCTGCCTCAGTGCCTGCAGGGTCCGTGGCACACGGCAGGTCCTGAAAGCACTCTGCAGCATCAGAGGCAGAGTGCTTGTGACTCACAACAGTCACAAGTTATTGCAAATAAATAGTACAGTTACTCAATATTAACCAATTTTAAAAATACTGATGACCTCCCTTAGTGGCCTATCTCTGGTGAATTACCCCTTCCTAGATGATCTCTAGCAAAGTTTCTTGATATGACCTAACCAACAAATATCCACCCACAAAGGACTCTGTAAAGGACACAGAGCCTGGGGAGGGTGGGGGAGAGAGATAGACATGAAGCTCCTCTCAGCATTCTCCCTTTTCTCCATGTTACTCTCTGAGTGGCTCAGCCAGCCTGCAGCCAGCCAGCCACTATTTCTCTACAACAATGGAGACATTCTCATCACACAAACACTCTACCCCAGAAAGACAGATCCAAGACTTGACCAGGAGAGCAGCAGAACCTGCAGCAAAAGGGCTCAATCATCCACAGCAGAACACCAGCAAATGATAAGAACAACGGGCAACCTTAGTTTGCTGCAAGCCCTGATCTGTGGACCCATTAAGCACTCTGGGACACAGTCACCACGCGGTTGAATTTGTCTACCCCATCAGCCCAACAGTAACAGAGCTTATTATAGGAAATTTTTTAAAGTTAGAGGAAAATCACTCATATGCCTGCCAGCACCTCAACATTTTGATTTCTACTCTTTTAAAAATACATGTACATGATTTTAAATAAAAACAGGATTGTTGCAAAGTGACTGTTTAGAATTATCTTTAATAGTGATGAACCATATTTCTAGTACTGGATGATACATCTAAAAAGACATAAAATTCTTTGAGTGAATACCACTGTCTCTCTTCTCCTGAACTGTCTGCTTATCTGAAGCCTGTTCAGTCCTCAAATGCCTCCTCAAGATCTTTCCCACGAGCCCTTCTTTGAGCCGTCCAGTCTTGACTGACCGTCTGTTCAGCAGTCACAGCACTCACGGTATATCCCACTCTGTAGGCAGGTAAGATCTCGGTCAGACTGAATGCTGTGCTCTATATGTAAAGGTCCATCCCATCTCCTCACCAACACTGTGAACCGCTGGGTAGGGTGGCTCATGCCTGTAATCCCAGCACTCTGGGAGGTGGAGGGAGGTGGATAGCCTAAGCTCATGAGTTCAAGACCAGCCTGAGCTTAGCTGGATGTAGTGGTCAGCACCTGCAGTCCTAGCTACTCGGGAGGCTAAGACAAGAGGATCACTTAAGCCCAAGAATTTGAGGTTGCTGTGAGCTGTGATGCCACAGTACTCTACCAAGGGTGACAGTTAGACTCTATCTAAAAAAAAAAAAGAAAGAATAGCATGAGCCCCTTAACACACAAAGACTTCTATCAAGTCTTTATGCCCTTATGACAGGCACCAAACCCGCTGTCTCTATTTTTTTTTGAGACAGAGTCCACTGTGTCGCTCTTGGTAGAGTGCTGTTGTGTCACAGCTCACAGCAACCTCAAACTCTTGGGCTTAAGCAATTCTCTTGCCTCAGGCTCCCAAGTAACTAGGACTACAGGTGCCCATCACAGAGCCTGGCTATTTTTTGTTGTAGTTATCATTGTTGCTTAGCTGGCCCTGGCTGGGTTCGAACCTGCCAACTTCAGTGTATGTGGCTGGAGCTATAATCACTGTGCTACAGGTGCTGAGCCAAGCCCGCTCTCATTGTGCAATCAATCAAATGGACATCTTGGCGGAAGTCCCTAGACAGCAAGACCGGAGAGGGCAAAAGCCCAGGCCTGCAGAGCCGGTCTGGCCAAGACACAAGCTTAGAGGGCCCATCCCTCCCAGATACCCAGGGAGATCAACCCAGTTCTCTGCCTTCAGGGTGACTTTGCCTCCTCAGGAAAGATAGCTCACTTGAGTAGAATCACTATAGTTTCAAATCAATGAGCCCTCTCACAAATTTTCTCTCCCTGTGGCCACTCAAATAAGCAGAATATTTGGTCAATTAAAAAAATATATATATCATATATATAGAGAGAGAGAAAATTTTCTCATAGGTTAGATGATTTTCCTGACTTTTTACAATACGTTCATTGGAAATTGCCTCTGTAGCAATTCCTTCATTGTTCAAATTATTTCTCCCTTTTATTCTTCAAATTATTTCTCCCTTTTATTCTTCTTGTGATCTACTAACATACATTCCTACCCCTAACATTTTATTGTGTCCTCATCAAAATATGCAAATTTGAGCAAGTCTGTATTTCTCATATAGAATAGTAGTATTTTTCAGCTAGGAGTGCTGACTTAGGACAATGCCCAGCTTACCAGGGAAACCTTTCTCGTGTATCCAGGAGCTCCTTATATGGCCATGGTGGCCGTCCACACCAGACTTTCTGGCTCTAAGCTGAATTCTTATTTTAGTTCTGATTCAGCCAAGGCTATCTCCCTGGACACTGACCTTGAGCTATGTCAGTAGAGGAAGTCAGTGGGAGTTTTTACTTTGTGACTAAGCTTCACATGAGTCTACTTTCCTCAATGATAAGGTAAAAGAAAACCATGAGAATGTGGGTATGTAAGAATAGAAAACACTTCACTCAAGTCTAGCGAAAACAATGAATGCTTTCAAATTCAAATTTACGTATCTTTCATTGCTATTTTCTTTTTGACATTGATCATGTTTTAAGTATATTTTACCACATTAAAGAGCATTTGCAAATATTGGCCTGAATCAAGCAGAGGAACTAGAAACATTTTTTCTTTAGAGACAGAGTCTCACTCTGTTACCCTCAGTAGAGTGACTTGGCATCACAGTTCACAGCAACCTCCAGCTCTTGGGCTTAGGCGATTCTCTTGCCTCAGCCTCCCAAGTAGGTGGGACTACAGGCACCCGCCACAACGCCTGGCTATTTTTTGTTGCAGTTCCACTGGGGCCGGGTTCAAACTCACCACCCTTAGTTGGGGGGTTCAGCGCCCAACCCACTGAGCCACAGGCGCTGCCCTTTTTTTTTTTTTTTTTTTGCTTTTAAGTTAAAAAGGTTTCTAGATTTTCACTAAGTTTTTGATGAGTACACAGAAAGCTAAAGAATTACTTTAGCTAGTATGACTTAGATTTTGCCGTAAGTGCAATGTAAGAGATGTGGAAATGAGTAAGGTCGCAGGGGGCCCGACCCCGCCAGCTACGCGCAGGTGGCGGCCGACTCCCCAGCTGCATCTTCTCAGGGAGCCTCTGCAAGCTGGTCCTCCCCGCCTCCAGCCTTCAGCCTTCCCCCCTCCCTGTTCAGCTCACCACCTCTGCCACAGACGGTTCTGGGTTTTGAAAGCAATTCACAGGGCTACTTCTTCCTACAAGAGGTATTCTACAGATCTAGCAATGATATATAAATGTTACAGTGCCCAAGGCTGGACGCGGTGGCTCATGCCTAGAATCCCAGCACTCTGGGAGGCCGAGGCAGGTGGATCGCCTGAGCTCAGGCTTATGAGGCCAGCCTGAGCAAGAGCGAGACCTCATCTGTAAAAAAAATAGCCGTGCGCTGAAGCGGGCGCCTGGAGTCCCACCTACTTGGGAGGCGGGGAGGAGAGAATCGCTTAAGTCCAAGAGTTTGAGATCGCTGTAAGCTAGGACACCACAACGCTCTACCCAGGGCTACAAAGAGAGAACTGTATTTAAAAAAAAAAAGGTACGTTGACCACGCCCTCAGATAGACGTTCTCCTCCCAGTGGAGTGGGCTCTGAGAGCCTCTGGCCTGGGAGGAGCAGCTGGGCGGTCCTGGACTCTCCTCTGGGGCAGCGCCGAGGCCTGCCAGCAGAGGGCGCTGGAGGATCGCCACAGGAGGACTGGCGGTCTGTTGGCACCGCCAGGCTTGCAGGCGTCCTCCCGCTCGGTGAGCGCTCAAGCCTCATTAACGACAGCCCCTGCAGGCACGGGGAGGGCAGCAGCTCCTCGGCGCTGGCCCCTCGTGCTCTGGCAGCAGAGGGCCTCAGGGTTTGGTGGTGCAGTCAGGCAGGTCCGTGGGGGCGCCCCAGGTGGGACGCCGAACCTGAGCCTGCCTGGCCCTGGAGGGAGGACTCCCAGGGAGCCACCGCTGCTGCTCTGTGCCACCTGGAGACGTAGGCTGCTGCCCCAGGCACACAGAGGCCCCCTAGGCTGCTCTACCTCAGCCCCAGGGTCATGCCTGCTCCTTACAACAGCTATTCTAACACTCTTTTGCTTTTGCCTTCATTTGCTGATAATAATTTTATCTTTGTATTAAACCTTGCCTATTCAAATTACTGTGTGAATTTTCTCTCTGGATTGGACCCAGACTTGTGCAAGAGGCCCATGTGAGGACTTTGTAGTTGACAGTTCATAGACCTGTTCAGCCCTTTCTCCAAAAGGAGGCACTTCTCAGCTAGCAACCTTAAACAATGGAGTGATAGTAGAGTATAATAAAATGGGCAGATAAAGGGGGGTTCGAGTCAGTGTATACCATAATATCTGTAAGACAGAGGCTACAGATTCATTGTTCAATCCAGGGCCGGAGGATAAGGCAGCTCTATACCCCCAGAGTCTAGACCAGATACCCCTTCCTGATGGCACTCTCTGGCGGCCTGTTTGGGGGCCAATGTGGGTTCCTGTAATATGGACACACTGTGTTGCACTAGCAAGGAGGTAAACAGAGGCACACATGCCATGTCAGTCCTTAAGAACCAAGAGCAGAATGCAGAAATCTGAGGTCTTCTAAGGTCTTGGGGTAGCTCGCTCTCCTCTCCAAGATTAGGAGGGTGATAAGAACTGCAACCTTTATAATTTTTTAGTGTTGGGGATTCACTGAAGGTACACAGAACCAGGTTACATTGATCGTTTTTGTTAGATAAGGACCCTCTTATATTTATGTGGTAGGACACCCCTTGACCCCCCACTCCCTTCCTCCTTCCCTCTCTCATCTCTCCCCACCCCCCACTGTGTATTAGGACCTTAATTGTCCTCATATCAGAATTAAGTACATAGGATTCTTATTTCTCCATTCTTGTGATGCTTTACTAAGAATAATGTGTTCCACATCCATCCAGGTTAATACAAAGGATGTAAAGTCTCCGTCTTTTTAGTGGCTGAAGGTGTACATATACCACAGCTTGTTAATCCATTCCTGGGTTGGGGGGCATTCAGGCTGTTTCCACGATTTGTCTGTAAGCTTCTTGAGCACTCACTATTCATGACACACTTGGTTGTGAGGTCTTCTGGGTTGCTTTACTGTGGAAGCTCCCCATGCCTTCTTGTCCAAGCCATGCCTGCGTTTCCTTTCCTTTCCTGTTACTCCTGCAATATAATGACGCAGCAGCCTGCCTTCTAAACAGTCCTTCCATTTCAGAATATTTGTGATGAAAGGGCCACTTAACACTGACGTGCACGGCATCTCTCCAGAGGTGTTCATGCCCACAATGAGGTGCCACAGTCAGCAGGCAGAGCTTTGGGGGTTCTGACAGCCAGCCCTGGGAGGGCTCTAGGACTTGTCTCACCCTAACACAGTATCAGGGAAATATTCTCTCTGAGCTTCTGTGTTTTCTGAAGGGATTGGGTAAAATCTAAAATGTAATATAGGGTCAGTACCTGTAGCTTAGCAGCTAGGGTGCCAGCCACAATACACTGGGACTGGAGAGTTTGAATCCAGCAACAACAAAATAAGCTGGGTGTTGTGGTGGGTGCCTGTAGTCCCAGCTACTTGAGAGGTTGAGGCAAGAGAATTGTTCTTAAGTCCAAGAGTTTGAGGTTGCTGTGAGCTGTGACACCATAGCAATCTACTGAGGGCAGCATAGTGAGCTTTCTCAAAAAAAAAATAAATAAAATACAATAATACCTTGAACAATTTCTGTTACAAAATGAGCTTTTAAGAGATGACATATTACCTCATTATCCATCCCTTCTCTTTCCTGAGCCTTTCTTTCCCAGTCTCATAGACATAAAACTTAAATTGAACAGTGGGCGCACTGGATTAACACAAGTGCTATGTGAGAACTGGCAGTGGCCGCATCAGAGAGTAGCAACTTAGCCCCAGTCACTCTTCCCTTCCCTTTATAGACATCCCAATAGAAGACGACCTGGACCTGAATAAGTCAGCAATTCAACTGACTTCACCTGAGCTTCCTTCAGCTCGCTTCTTCCCTCCCCATTCTTGCAGGAATGCTTGAGGACATAGCTCTCTCCTTCCCCTGAGCCTTGCCTCTATTCTCCACAAAGAGGCCATAGCCAGCATCCAGTACCCACCTCAACCACAAACCTCCAGGAAATTATTTCTAAAGAACAGCAAGCACGCAAGAATCCAAAGAAACATTTGGGGAGAGAAAGGACACCACAGGAAGACATATATACATGTGTGTGTACCTTTTAACAGTTGATTACACACTAACCTTCCTGACTGGTAGGGTAATGAAACTCCCTGCTCTAATCCTTTTGTAAACAAAACCATCACCAGGGGTTTCAGCCCAGGACAACAAATGTGCACTTGGACAATTCTGGGCCTACCCAGTCCTTTAATCCATACCTCTAACCAAGCATGAGTAAGGCATAAAACAGACCAATCTCCTTCACAGCAGTTCATAAATAAGAAAGCAAAAATGTAATCAAAACCAACTTGTCAGGAGGCTAAATTCCTACCTAGGGTGGGGAAACAACAAAATAACTGAGCTTCAAAAAGCTTAGAATCTATCAGGAATCAAATCAAATGATGGAACAGTAAGAATGGTTCAAATAAAATGCTAAAACCATATAGGCTGAATATAGGTAAAAGAGCTGTCTAGGCATCTAATGATAGTTATCTATACTGGTTGTATCAAAGGCCTTGATTTGACCATTCACACTCGTCCATGGATGGGAACATTCTTGTCTATTAGAGACGCATGATCACATGACTCTTTCAAGAGATAGCTTTATCCTTTTAGATAAAATTGCTCTGAAGTAAAGGAAATTCTGTGTTAAAAGAATAAATGGACCCCACTAAATTAATTACTTAGAGTTAAGATGCTGGCAAAAATGATGGGAAAGAACAGGAAGCAATTTGAAAGGGCAAAACCAAAATTGTATATTGCTGTTATGATCAAACATTTAATAATCACATGGGATGCATGCCTGCTTCCCGGATGGAGGGGGCAAGAGTGAGGGAGGAAATCACGAGGCACAGCTTATTAACCTGAGCACAAATACAATCAGAAGAGCAAGATTATAATGGCTCATAAGGCAATGTCAGTGTTTTCTCATTCAGAAATCAATGTCTATATTTGTTATTCAGGTACAGATTGCCTTTAAGCAAACTGCTTATATAAACAGACTTTTAAAGGTCAATTCACCTTCCTTTTTGTTTAATATTTGCATCTAAATTTAGGCAACCTGAGTCAGTATTCCAGCGCTCCAAAGCCAAAATCCCAAAGGCTCACCTACAGCTCTGCAGAAGCTGCTTAAGTTCTGCCACTTCTCACATTTTGGTTCTACAATACCATGTGTATTCCTTCTTGTGTTTTCAAAGCTGAAGAAAGTCAGGAGGCTTTTTCTCTGGCCTATTTACCATTCATTTGGCCCTAAACATCATCATATGCCATAAGATCTAGCAGTGCCTGACAAAGAACAAACTGCCCGGCACCACCAGGACTCCTGAGTACACGCTCCCTTGGATTTTCCTTCATAATTTCATCATACGTGCTGAGAATGCTCTTGGTTTGACCTTGAGAAAGCTTGATCTCTACATCTTATATACCTCTAGCACTCAACTTTTAACACAGTGTCTTTTAAGGTGGAGAAGAGAGCTTAATTCAATAGATGAAATCACTGACACATGGGGTTTAGGGGGCAAAGCACAGTTAACTTTCTGCTTTTCAAACACATGTCACTTCCCAAACAGTAAAAATAGAAAACATCTAATCATTTGATATTTAAATAATGAATCCTCCTTGAGTAGCTCTAACGCTGGTAATAGCAAAAGATTTTCTGCTTTTATAAATCATATTCAGTTGGCAAATGGAGAAACTCAAGCTCCTAAAAAAAGTTGATTACTAAATGGTAATCTAAAACACTGGACTCAGTCTCTGGCTACACCCAGACTCTTAACAGCTATCTTAAGTGCCCTACATTCTATGAGCCAAGATCATCTCTTCACAGTAAACTTAAACTGAAATAATTCCATCTCTGCTCCACAGAAGTCATGAAATGTTCATGTTTCTGAATCCTGTCTCTTAACCCTACCATATAATGAGAAATTTCACTTTATAATAATGTTAGGAAACATTATTCTCTTTCAACACAAAATATGAAAGGTTAATAATTACCATAAGCAGACATCCTAGATTCAGGTAACACATCCTACTTCTTCCCACTTTCCTCCTGTCACTCATCCTCAAAATTACACATGCCAGAAGCATAAGTTGTGAAATCCCAGTCTGGTTCATGTACCAACTGACATGCACGTGGTCCACAGCCCAGGGAACCTCATGGGCCTTTGCTATATACCTATCATTATAGATGTTTAGATGGGTCACAATTGCTGATAAGCCCAAAACAAACAAAAAATTACAATGTGATAGTATTTAAGAGGGAACAGTGGCTCGGCGCCTGTGGCTCAAGTGGCTAAGGCGCCAGCCACATACACCTAAGGTGGCGGATTCAAATCCAGTCCGGGCCCGCCAAACAACAATTACGGCTGCAACCAAAAAACTAGCCGGGCGTTGTGGCGGGCGCCTGTGGTCCCAGCTACTTGGGAGGCTGAGGCAGGAGACTCGCTTGAACCCAGGAGTTGGAGGTTGCTGTGAGCTGTGACGCTACAGCACTCTACCCAGGGGAGAAAAACTAGACCCTTTTTAAAAAAAAAAAAAAAAAAAAAAAAACAGGGAAAGTTTAAAAATTATCTCATTTGTCATGATACATATTTCAAAAATGTTTAAACCTTTGATTATTGAAGATTTTAAACACTTATTAAACTGTGAGTATAATGAATCCCACTGAACCATTACCCAACTTTATCAAATTTTGGTCAATTTGTTCTATCTATTCCTCAACCATAAAGTACGTGGAAGTTAACTCCTTACATTATATAATTTGATCCATTAAGTTCTTCAGCAGGTAAGCATGATATAATTAAATTTTTATTTCCTAAAGTGGTGTACAGTTGCATCAGGAATTTTAAAGGAGGCTCAGTACAGCAAAGCCTAAATTCCACTGTTTGAAAATCACACATTCCTTAAGGGAGGGCAGGCTGTTCTCCAAAGCTGAGAAGGCTCAGCAGCTGCCACAGGACAAAGGGAGGTCATCAGGAAAAGAATCCAGAGTCTAGCCACCCGCTCCCTTACCTCCTCCCATCACTTCCATAGAAAATGCCTGATTTTGTTTCATATACCATGGTCCCCAGGGAAATCCTGTCTGGGGGAAAGATGACTCTTTGAAAAACTCCTTTATGTTGGGAGGAAGCTGGAGTTCACAGAGGCCCAAGTTACAGTTTCATTTCCTCATATGCTAAATGAGCTCACACAAGTCATAAAAAGGCAAAATGTCAAACAAATATAGTAACTACCTATTTCTTTTCTGAGATTCTCAAATAGAAAGTCTGCCAGAAAACTTGTATTTGCATTCTTTTGTCTGTTCTTATGATGATCAGAAGCTCTAAAAACACTGATTGGTTTTGTAAAATGATCTAATATGTAGCTATTTCTTTTTTTTCAGACTTACTTGATGTTTAATAATAACAAAAAATTTAAAAGGTGAGTATAAAAAACAAACAGGTATCAATGTTCATAATCCTATGATTCTGACATCTTCTCCAAATATTCTTTCCCCTAAATTGTAAGGAAAAAGTATTCTATTTTTTGAAAATAAAATTTTCTTTTCTATAACTTTTTAGTCTTTTTTGCTATTATGAGTGAAAGTTAACTCAGTAGTTGAATCGGTCAATCTCAGTCTCTGTCTCCTTCTCTCTTTCTATATATTTCAGAAGATCATCCTAGGTTCATTTACAGAAGAGAAACTTTTAGGGAAAGAATCCTGTCTGTCTTTCTTTTTTCCACCCAAACACTGTTAAACATTATAAATTAGAAGCCCCCATGTAAGCCGTGATCCATTTACAGTTCCATGCATGCTCATAGTTCTTCCCTACCAGCCTGTCATTTTTCATTCTCATTACCTCTAAGTAATTATCAGTAGAATTCGGACAATAAAATTTACCATTTCCTCAGCGCCATCTGACAATAACTTCCTCAAATAGTTACCATAGCAGATGGCAATACAGAGATGTAAAAGGGTGATGGCAATAAGTTTCTGCTGAATTGTATAGCTGGTTATCATGGTCACCAAAACTATTAATATCAGTATTGCTTAAAGCACATGTGATAAAAAAATTTAAAAAACTTTATGAAATTAATTACTGTCAATAATAAATGCACTGAAATTTCTGTCCACATTTTAAAATACATCAAAATATACTCTGTACTACTTCAACTTGATAAAAAGAATCTTTACTTTGCGTACGGGGGGTTTGAAAGAGGTATGGCCACAATCTTATTTTTGAAATCCCTATTATCTTGTAATGGCTTAACTTGGGGGAAAAATTCCAAATACTCTATTTTGATTTTATTGCCTATTCAACAAACGATTCAATAAACTACTTTCATAGTTCATTTCATTCATTTATGCATTTACAAGGGTTAACTAGACATCCACTAGTTTTAAAAAAGCCAGTCACTAAATGAAAGTCAGAAATGCCTTGACAGTCACCTCCACACAGATGGTACCCGAAGCCACGCACACCGAAGAGATCTGGGAATCACTGAAGGGAAGACAAAAGAGAAAATGCAAGAAACAGTAACTAGTAAGAAAACCAGGAAAACGCAGTGCTGTGGACAGGAAGGAAGGAGGAGTATTACTGCTATCAGATTTTAAGGAGGTCCAGGCAGTGGCTCACAGCTGTAATCCTAGCACTTTGGGAGGCTAAAGTTGAAGGAGTGCTTGAACCCAGAAGTTTGAGACCAGACCAGCCTGAGCAACATATCAAGAGAGATTCCATTTCTACAAAAAATAGAAAATTGGCTGTGCCTATAGTTCCAGCTACTTGGGAGGCTGAGGCAAGAGGATTGCTTGAGTTTGGGAGTTTGAGGCTGCTGCGAGCTCTGATGATGCCACTGTACTCCAGCCCAGAGTACAGGCATCGGAGTGAGATCCTGTTTCAAAAACAAAAATTTCAAGGAGAAGTAAATGGAAAGTGACTTTATGACTGTGAAGACAGACACACAAGGAAAAGGTGGTCATGTGATGAAAAAGGCAGAGAGTGAAGTGAAGCGTGAGCAAGCCAAGGAGCACTGGCAGCTAGAGGAAGCAAGGAAGGCACCTCCCTCCAGGTGAGCAGGGAGCACGGCCTGCTGAGCACAAGGACTCTAGTGTCTAGAACCGTGAGACAACAAATTTATGTTGTTAAAGCTTCCCAGTTCATGGTATTTTGTTATGGCAGCCCTAGGAAACAAATGCAACCATTAAAAACTAAAAGAGTTTCATATTTATGTGAAACTTATTAATAATAATTATTTCTAAAAGTAGTTTTTTAAAGAGAATATTCATATCCAAACTTTGTTTTAATCACAGACTAGCCACTGGATCACAGATACATAATAAATTGCTATGTGTCTGAGATATATAAATACATATAAAATAAAAAGTACTGTTTCATTTTAATAGAGTTTATCCAAAGTATCAATATTACAGGTAAAGCATAAGTTTTGGTCAACTGCCTTTTTTTATTTTTGTAACTGATTTAAACCTGACACTTCAAGATTTTCTGACTTTTTAAGAGCTAACTTGAAAGCAGCTACAATTGGGCAGTACCTGTGGCGAAGTGGGTAAGGCACTGGCCCCGTATACTGAGGGTGGCGGGTTTGAACCCAGCCGGGACAGCTAAAACAGCAGTGACAACTGCAACCAAAAAATAGCCGGGTGTTGTGACAGGCGCCTGTAATCCCAGCTACTTGGGAGACTGAGGCAAGAGAATCACTTAAGCCCAGGTGTTGGAGGTTGCTGTGAGCTGTTACAACCATCACACTCCACCAAGGGTGACAAAGTGAGACTGTCTCAAAAAAAAAAAAAAAAAGCAACTACAATTATTAATATCTTGCAATTTAACTGTCATAGCAAATCATTTAGAAAATTTGATGTATACTGACAACAAATTCATAGACTGATTCTGTTAAAGTTGAAGTTGGTTCATTCCTAAATGTCTCTTAGCAGTACAGAAAAACAGAAAAGGGATGCTTACCAGAAACTTTTCACCAAGCAATAATAGTACTATTTTTAATTTCTGCACACACTCCCACTACTATAGCCGCACATTCACTTAATGACAGGGATGCGTTCTGAGAAATGAGTTGTCAGGTGACTTTATTATTGTGTAAACATCACAGAGTGTACTCACACAAACCCAGATGGCACCGCCTACCACACAGAGGCCAGTTGCTCCTAGGCTACACATCTGTTCAGCATGTTACTGTACTGAGTACTGTAGGCAACTATGACACAATGGTAGGTATTTGTATATCTAAACATGGAGAAGGGACAGCAAAAACATGACACAAAAGATAAAAGAAAGGTACATGTGTACCGGGCAGGTCCATTATAATGTTATGGGACCACCTTTGCTTATGTAGACCAAAAGGTCGCCATGCAGCACATGCCTGTACGGAGAAATACGTTAGGCAGCAGAGAGGAAAATACACTTCTCTTGAGAAAGTAAGCTTCCCAAAACTACTGAATGAGAAAAACCAAATAATTATAATCTATACTCTTGTATATGTGTTCCTCTCTTAGGCTTCCCTCATGCGATTCTCTACAAATTATAGGCTAATAACTAAGAGAAGAAGAACAGAATGTAAAGTTTAATCTAGAATAAAAGAGGTACCCCTAAGCCAGTTTACTTTCTCATTCCTTTATTCATGCAACGAGAAACAGACACTGAACAGTGACTACCTAGGAGGCACTATGGTAGGTGCTAGAGATGTAAAGGAAATAAGGTAAGTCTTCTGGCCTTGCCTCTCTCTGATGTGGAGCAGGGAGGTTAGAAGGGGCGAGAAGGGCTGCCTGTAACACCAGTTATTACAGTAAGAGTACTCGTGGGTTACGATCAAACACTCCTAACTTTCAAAGAGCAATACTAGCTAACTGATACCTCTCTGTATCAAATAGAAAAAAATATTTCTTATTGGGTGGTGCCCATAGCTCAGTGGGTAGGGCACGAGCCACATACACCCAGGCTAGCAGGTCCGAACCCGGCCCCGCCCCAGCCTGCTAAACAAAAATGACAACTGCAACAATAAAAAAAATAGCCAGGCGTTGTGGCAGGAGCCTGTACCAGCTACTTGGGAGGCTGAGGCAAGAGAATTACTTGAGCCCAAAAGTCTGAGGTTGCTGTGAGCTGTGATGCCACAGCACTCTACCAAGGGTGGTAAAGTGAGACTTTGACTCTTAAAAAAAAAAAAATTTTTTTTTCTTATTAATTGAGCAATGTGCTTGTTCATTGTCAGGAAGATTCAATGTACTCTCACAGAACCATCAAATAGAGAGAACAAATATCAGTGGCAAAGCTGCAACTTCATCCCCCTAATTGTCTAATAGATTATATTTTAAAAACTAAAATCCAAACACAGTTTTTCAGTCAAAAGATTAAGCCAAAAAGCACTCAGCAAATCACAAAACAGGTATGCAAGAAAACTCACAACATTCTAGGTTATCTACTCCAACCTCAACTGAATTCTGAATACTAACTTTTGAATCAAGGACTGAATTTTAGAGCCGCCACTTCTTTTTCCTTCCTTACAGGAACTCAAGCTCAGGAAAGTCCTAACACAGCACCTGGCCCATAACAAGGGGGATGTATTAGTCAGGAGCACATGATCTGAGCGTTCACTCTCAAACCAAAACAAGGACATTCCCACCACTTGAAAATGATTTTATATCTTTTATTTGGAAAGGTATGAACTTGGAAAGTCAATAACCGGCAAGTAAAGGTTCCTTTTTCTTTGCACTTCCATTCCTGATTATTCCTGATCCATCCACGAATCGGGAGGACACTTCAAGGTCATTGCAGCAGGAAAGGAAGGCATGAAGAAGGTCTATGATGTGAAAAGACCCTTGCTGTTGTCCATCAACTTTACATTTTTTATTGTACTCCTAAACTATTAGGAATACAAATTCCTAAGTACATTTTTTGGATTCACATTCTTTTCAAATGGCTGGCACAGCCCTGATTTTATCTGATAAATTTAACTGGGAGGTGGGGGAGTGGAGAGGGCAGAAGCATAACCGAAGTAACAAGGGGGCAAGATCTAAGGGTTCTTTCTTTATCTTAGTACTAGACCAGGGGTCAGCCAGATAGTAAATACTTTTTGTCTTTTTGGGTCACACTGGTCTGTGTCACAACTCAACTTTTCCAGTGTAGCACAAAACCATCACAGACAACACATACAAATACTGAGCATGGCTGTGTTTCAGTAAAACTTCATTTATGGACACTGAAATCTGAATTTCATGTAATTTTCACATGTCAAGAAAATTCTTTCGGGCCCAAGTGCAGTGGTTCATGCCTATAATCCTAGCGCTCTGGGAGGCCAAGGCGTGTGGATTGCTTGAGCTCACGAGTTTGGGACCAGCCTGAGCAAGAGTGAGACTCTGTCTCTAAAAAATAGCCGGACATTGTGGCAGGCGCCTGTAGTCCCAGCTACTCGGGAAGCTGCGGCCCGAGGATCATTGGAACCCAGGAGTTTGAGGTTGCTGGGAGCTATAATACCGTGGCATTCTACCCAATGGGACAAAGTGAGACTCTGTCTCAAATATATATATATATATATATTCTTTTTATTATTTTTTTCAAACATTTTAAAATGTAAAATCCATCTTAAGCTCTTGGGCCTTATAAAATCTGAGCGCCACATATCACCAACCCCTATGTTACTACATTTTTAACAGGCAGGAAAGTCTTGAATTTTGAGATATCACCCTAGTCTGTTGTTTACTGATCTCTTATATTTGAGGCAGAGCAATAATGACTTTGAGAATTTTAAAGAGAGGAAAATGCGCAAGTGTGTTTTTCATACCGGCAATCTCAAAAAAACACTGTATTTGGGTGCCTCATAATTTAATTCATAGAATAAACAGCCAAAGGAGAATATAGGTGTAACTTAAATGTTACTTGGGGACATCAACAGTTTGGGGGATAAAAGAGTCAATACCCTGTCTAAGGCTCAGAACAATTTCTGAGCCCCTTGGAACAAGTATAAGTTACTTCCCTCTAACTGTAACCCTTGAACACAGTGGGAAAAGTTCCACTGTGCAAAGTAGACAAATAAAGTAAGTTTCAGTTCATATTAAGTACTTGAACAAAAATCTATAAGGCCCAGTGTTTGTCACACTGCCTTTTACACGTGCTTTTGCTTTGGAAAATTTCAAGTTTGAAGCCAAAACTATTTCCACATGTATCACAATCCTTTGTAAATACTTATGTTTTTGTTTCAGATCACAGCCTTTTATTTAAACTTAAGAGGAAAAAATATGTTTACTGGCAGTGGGCACATCCTTTAAGTTTCTGAAAATTTTTCTGTTACAGTCTCCAAGCATGATAAGAAGATGGACATGTAACGAAGAAGGAATTAGCGTAGGACTGAATCTTATGCAATACTTAAGACAGCAAGAAAGATGTTTCACAAGATATATATTCAAAGTCAAATAACTGCTCACAGGGAGAGGACATCTGTCAGTCATATTCCATGTGCCAAAACATAGGGGTGCACTGTCTTATTTATCGTTGCATCTTTATTTTGTACATAGTAGGCGTTCAACAAAAACTGGCTAAATGATTTATTAACCCTATGGCATATTAACTCTATGTCACTATTCACCTGCCTCATTACGTTAGTGGTAAGAATTTTGTGAGAGAATAAATTATGCACAATAATCGTAGTTATTTCTTATCTACATTTTAAAGAACAAACCAATGGTCAAAACGACAATATAACTTGTCCACTGAGTGGCAATGAGCTTGGGTGTACCTAATTTTAATCTCACTGTTCCTGATTATTAGAAATCTCATTTAACAAACACTTAAATAGTCTGAGTATATTAGTAGGATCAAAAATCCTACCTCTCTTAAGTTTATTAAAGAATCCACGGGGCCAAGTGCCACGGCTCACACCTGTAATACTAGCACTTTGGGAGGCTGAGGTGGGAGGACTGCTTGAGCTCAGGAGTTGGAGATACACTTGAACAAAAACAAGACCCTATTTCTTTCTCTCTCTCTTTTTTTTTTTTTTTTTTTTGAGACAGAGTCTCACTTTGTTGCCCTTGGTAGTGTACCATGGCATCACAGCTCACAGCAACCTCCAGCTCTTGGGCTTAGGCAATTCTCTTGCCTCAGCCTCCCAAGTAGCTGGGAGTACAGTGCCTGCAACAGTGCCCGGCTATTTTTTTGTTGCAGTTTGGCCAGGGCCGGGTTTGAACCTGCCACCCTTGGTATATGGGGCCGGCACCCTTCACTGAGCCACAGGTACCGCCCCAAGACCCTATCTCCACTAAAAGCAGAAAAATTAGCCAGGCATGGTGTTGAGGCCTGTTTGAGGTTGCAGTGAGCTAGGATGATGCCCCTGTGTCATGGCCAAGGTGACAGAGCAAGACTCCATCTTGAAAAACAACAACAACAACAACAAAACATGGGCAAACAGGTAACAGCCTACTTCTAAAATGTACTCATAAAGCTCCTAAGTTAAAATTGGTCATTCTCTCTGCATTAGGGAACAAAAGAAATGGCAGAATCCCAAGTCCCTTGTATCACTGGAAGAATGGGTGGGGAAATATTTCCCCCTAAACCACTGGAACAGGCAATACTTAAAAATTACTTTTCTTCATTTAATTTAAATTATCGGAGAAAAAAAATTTAGTTGACTTAAAAACCATTGTAACTGGCTGGGCGCATGTGGCTCAAGTGGCTAAGGCACCAGCCACATACACCTGAGCTGGTGGGTTTGAATCCAGCCTGCGCCTGCCAAACAACAATGACAGCTGCAACCAAAAAATAGCCAGGTGTTGTGATGGGCACCTGTAGTCCCCAGCTACTTGGGAGGCGGAGGCAGGAAAATCACTTGAGCCCAGGAGTTGGAGGTTGCTGTGAGCTGTGATGTCACAGTACTCTACCCAGGGTGATAACTTTGAGGCTCTGTCTCAAAAACAAACAAACAAAAAAAAAAAACCCAGCCTACCTGGTTAGTAATTTTCACTAACTTCACATATCAATTTTTAAATAACTCAAACTCTGAGGCTTTCAATTTGTTTAATCCAATCAATTCAGAGTTAATACATTAAAAGTAGCTAAGAGAACCACATGGCCATAATCCCAGCACTGTGGGAGGCTGAGGCAGTAGGATTGCTTGAGCTCAGGAGTTTGAGACTTGTCTTTGCTAGAGTTGAGACACCGATTTAACGAAAATTAAAAAACCCAGCCAGCCCTGCGGCTAGCACCTGTAATCCCAGCAATTCAGGAGGCTGAGGTTGCAGCTGGCTATGATGATGCCACTGCACTGTGCTCAGGGCATAGGATGAGACTCTGTCTCAGAAAAAACAAACAAACAAACAAACAAAACCACAAACAAGGCAATAAATGTAGCTAAGAGACACCTGACATAATAGGCAACAAATTCTGATGATTTTAGTAATTTCAATGATACTTATCTAATATCTACTATTCTCTCCAAAAATTACTGAGTCAATCATTTTCAAATAAATCTTTCCCTCCCAAAGGAGTTTCCGTAGTATAGCTGTCTATAAGACAAACACAAATTTAAAAGAGGAGTTTTTAAAAGCGTGTCAATCTTTCTCCTGTCAAATTTAAATAGAGAATGTATAGTAAATTCTGAAAATGAGTTGGTAGGAAAAAGAGTGCCAGTACCTAAAATAGCCCTCCTACCATCTAATCAGAGTATTCAAATACTTAAGATTCTCAAAACAAAAAAAAAAGAGGAAAGAGTAAACGTAATGAAAAGGAAAGGAAAGGAAGTCTCTACTGCAGCCTCCATCGGCACTAAAACAGGAACAGAAAATCTAAACTCTTCACAGTTAACACACAGGTTTAATCTGGAACTTTTCGGAACACAAATCTACAAGAAATTTTTACTAGTTACAACAAAAACTAAAATTGTGTTAGTGTAGGCAGATTATCTTTGAAAGCCCAGAACCCTAACGTTGTTAGCTGAAATGACCCCGGAGTCCTGAGGTCAGTCCTTCCCAGTGACACTCGGTAGTGCCACTGCATTCCTCTGTTGCACATTTCAATAGCAAAGCATCTCCGTGTACACCCGGCACTTCCCACTTTCCGCAGAACTCCATCAACTGTGCCCACCACCAAAACTCAAAGAAAAATTCCTCACAGGAACATATTCTAATAAGTCAAAGCAAGCTATCTTGAAACTAAGGGCAAAAATCAATTGTTTCCAGTTTAAAATAATCCTCTAGAGAGCACATCATTTTAAAAGATATATTTAGCTATTTTGGAAAAGAGCTAAATCCATTTAAAGGATTTGTGCAGACACGGCGAAGAGGTCTGGCTTTGCACAATTCTAATCCAGCCCAATCTTGGTGTGTTCGGTCCACTCCCAGCCCGAGAGGTTCCTTCTCAATGTGTGTGTCACATTACGGCATCCCTGAGGCAGGAATCCGGGCTGCAGTTTCTCGTGCCCTGACCTTTAACCAAGCGTGACTGTACTCACCTTAGCTCTTCCTCCGGTGACCCATTTACTTTCAGACTGTCCGGACGGTCTCTTCTCCTCCGGTAGAGACCGGAGTGTGAAAGCTCTTTAAGCTGTAATGCAGTCATACTTCTCTCCACACATCAATTACTGACACCGTAAAGTACTTGTGCTCAGCAGTGTGGCAGCCAGGGCGTACGTACAAAGGCAGTGTCCCCTGCCGAGGGACCTCAGCACACCTGACTCAGAGTGAGAAGTCTCCACACAGGCCAGGCCGCTGAAGTACAGCTTCCTGTTTCTCGCTAGTACACACCCTCCTCAGCAAGGCATGACTTGCCTTATCTCTGGGCCCTGCACCTTGGGGAGGGGGGAGTCCGTGACCCAGAGGCCAGTTATTCACATGGTTTACCAATAAGCGAAATTTAATTGTTATGAATAATCATACCAATTCCATTATAAACTTTTCCAAGATCATTCTGAATTAAAGTTGGGCTAAAAAGCTCTGGTAAAGTAATGACTAAAGAAGGGTCCTGCTCTTTCTTGATTTATTTGCCAGGAAATCCATTATACTTCATAGGCAGCTGTCAGTTTAAAGAAATGCCTGGTCATAGTGAGCTCTTAAGGACATTTTCCTTGGGAAGAAAAAAAAGGCAGAATTCTAAAGGGAAGCAGTCCAATCCCTCCCTCTCACCACTTTACTCTAAATCTTATTTAGAAGGGGAGGAAGTGTCTTTGAGCCACCCTCCCCTCATTAAATATTACTAAAAAAAAAACATAGCTGAAAGGAAGATGGTTTTTTCTATCAACCTCCAGCTAATGATTTTCTGAATCTGTAACTACTCACTGTGAATAACCCCCTCTCATAGCACACCACCTCTTAAAGGCGTTATGGGCACCTAGGAAGCCTTGTGTAAGTTTACCTGTGTATTTGACCTCAGATGGTCCACAAGCAGTAAGGAGGTGGGCTTGAGTTTGGGTGTGGGGTGTGGATCACTGAAGGCAGATAACACAGGACAAGTCCTTTGTTGCCAGCTCCAGGGATACTGTTCAGAGTAGCCCCTGCCCCAACTTGGCCAGGTCACAAACGCAGGCTAGAATCCTAGCATGCACTAGCCAACAGTCTGATTTCCTGGTTCTAGTAACTTTTCTAAGGGCAAAGACAAGCCCTTTTTCCTTCTAGAATCCCTTCAACAACAAGAGCGCAGAGAAATGGGTCTGATATTTTTCGTACACCAAATGTTAGAGAGTTAACATACTCCCCTCTCTAAGAGTATCAGCATCATAAATACAAAAATTAGGACCGATGGCAGGAAGAGGAGGTCTATACTTCCCCTGGGACACAGGAATGTGTCCCACAGGGCCCCATTTGCTACCCTATTACCACGGTCCCACTGGGAAACAGAGGACTTTTTATAGCTGCCATTAAAACACCATGCATTGCTTAAGATTCAGGAAAAATCTTTTACCCATTTTGTCACTACATTAGATTTAATCAGTGATGAAACATGTTTTTTAAAAAACATGTTTAAAAAAATCAGGTGACAGCTGTATCTTCCTCTGGAAGGGTATACAAAAATCTGGTACTTTCAGGTGCTTCTGAGGGACTTGGGAGACAGGAACAGAGGAAAGCTTTTTCATTACACACCACTCTACACCTTCTGAGCTTTGAATATGTCACTCATTCACTAATGCAAAGAAACAGAACTTTAGGGAGATTTACATATGTATTAATATTTTATACAAAGCCTTTGGATGCTAAGACTTAACATACAGAACAATTTAGTAATAGAAAAATCAGGGTTCTTACAATATCTACTTCTTACTTTTTGATCAAGAAAGGTTAAAAAAAAAAAGAGCAGAAATAATCACTAATCTTTAATTTTTCCCCCTTGGCATCAAAACAGAATAGAGGATAATGAATAAAATACAAATCAATTATATATTCACTGCAAACACAGAAACGCCAATGTAAAATAGACATGTTTCTATAAAAAATACAATAAATAGCTTTTATTGGTAAAAGAGCTCTTAAAAAAATTCATGCAGCATGCTGACAAGGAAAAAGAGCTTGGTGACTCCTGGAGGTTAACCAGACAGGAAACACCTAACTGTGTAGGACAAATTCTGCATCTGATGAGTCTAGGGTTAAAAGGATGTGAAGAGAGGGGGAAAACTCAGCTCCAAGCCATATAACAAACAAGCTGAAACAACTGTCACCCCCTGACTTTTTTTTTTTTTTACAATGGCTGTACTGATAAATAGAAATTTCAGTAAATCAACGTTATGATCTAATGGAACTGCCACAACCGAGTTAAATTCAATTCTGGGTCTTTGGGGAAGCTCTTTTAACCACTGTCTTTTCTTTGAAGACAGAAACAGAGAGAAAGGACTGCCCTCGCTCTCAGCACCCCTTCGGATGTGCCCTGAAACTAGCTTATGCTGCAAAATATACCACTGCCCAGCTTTCAGGTTGTAGCAGCCAGATTACCAACCCCCGCTCCCTTCCACAATGTGCTCTCTGCTCCCATGCGGCCAGTGAGGAGGTGTGGGGACAAGGACAGGGAGAGGTGGTCTGGGGTCTCCACCTTTTTTTTCCTTTCCATACTTTCCCACGGATGTGGATTATCAATTGTGCCTGAATTCTCAGATGAGGTCTATTTAAACAGTATTAAATTTCAACTAACTGTCATAGCATGATTTTGACAGTACAGAGAAAGGCCTGTAAGAGTGCACTTTCCAAAGGTCTCTAAATAGGGCTATTATTCATTTTAGC
This sequence comes from Otolemur garnettii, assembly GCF_000181295.1. Lineage (NCBI taxonomy): Eukaryota > Metazoa > Chordata > Mammalia > Primates > Galagidae > Otolemur > Otolemur garnettii. The sequence continues at coordinate 10,893,989 of NW_003852457.1, forward strand.
ACTCTAAAAAATCTGTGAAGGCCAGTCAGCCTCCTATTCAATGCAGAATTCTCCAGCCTCATTTTTCACTTGGCCTCACCCTATATACAATCCATGACCTGGATTTTTGCCTCTTGTTGGACACTTCCAGTGATGGGGAGCTTACTACCTCATAAAACTCCTAGGGCATTTTTCCCCACTCCCAGTGGCTATTAAGGCACAGGTCTTCCATCCAATTTCCACCATAGTGCAGCTGGCCTATGAACCTACTTACAACTTTCTGTTGGGTTATCCTTGAATTATTACCCTCCATGAATGTTGACTTTGACTTGTGGGATAATCAGCTATCTGTTCCAATTCAATGTCATCAGCATAACTGATAATCATTTGTTCTATAAGTCTCAGCTCTTCATTGAAATGAACAAATTCACAGCTCTATGGAGCACCACACAATGTCTGTTTCCTCCCAGGCTAACATCTAACCCAGTAGTTTTCCATCTTCTGAGGGTCATGAACCTTCTGTGAATCTGATGAAAGTTAACGACTCTCTCTCAAAAATGCATGTGAGCACAAAATTTTACCACAGTGTAGGATTTAAAATCACATTTGTTCATTTAATCTGTATTTACTTTGTGCCTACAATGGGCCAGATGCTGCTTCCAAATAGTTCCTCTTATCTCCCCTGAATTTCTCTCAGCCCCCTAACTGACCTTTCTGATAAATTCTTATCTATCTTCCATGTTTCAAACCAATCTTTTGAAATGTAAATGGGTTACTTACTGACCTTGCTTAAAACCCTTCCATGGCCTTCATGATATAGACAGAACAAGGGGAGCAAGGTCTGCCACATGGGCTGGCTGAGCCTAGCCAAGCAGACTGTCTACTGCAGGGGTTCCCAGGGCAGCTGTATGTCCCTTCACTTCCTGGACTTTGCACACCCACCTTCTTCCTAAGACTGGAAGAAGGCTCTCTGGCAGGACCAGCTCCTAATCATCCATCATTGCACTGGGGTATGGTAGACATCTGTATTTGTTAAATACGTAAGGTCTTTACTTTAGATGCTTAATCCACTGATTTTTAGGAGCCTATCCCACTTTACAATGCTATGTTTAAGAACTCTTCAGAGCTTTTTTTTTTTTTTTTTTGAGACAGAATCTCACTCTGGGCTTGGTACCTATAGCACAGTGGCTAGGGTGCCAGCCACATACACCTGAGCTGGTGGATTCGAATCCAGCCTGGGCTCCCCAAATCTCACTCTTAACTGGGCAACAGAGTGAGATTCTTTTTTTGTTTTTTTGGAGACAGAGCCTCAAGCTGTTGCCCTGGGTAGTGTGCCGTGGCATCGAAGCTCACAACAACCTCAAACTCTTGGGCTCAAGTGATCCTCCTGCCTCAGCCTCCCGAGTAGCTATGACTATAGGTGCTCACCATGAACAGCACCAGGCTAATTTTTCTATTTTTAGTAGAGACAGGGTCTCACTATGGCTCTAGTCTTGAACTCCTGAGCTTAAGCAATCCTTCCACCTGGCCTCCCAGAGTACTCAGATTACATATGTGAGCCACTGCACCCAGCCTGAAATTTTTTTTATTTCTGCATTTAACACTCGACATTTACCTAAATAAGATTTAAAAGACTCATTCATTCTACAGTTTTCAAAGAATTTACTTTTTTGGTGTGAATGTAAAAACTCTGATGCTTTCATATTTGTGGAATTGAATAATACTCTCCGTAAGTATAAATACTTTCCATTTGGGATAAGAGTAAAACAATTAGCTTAGATTTTTGCCTAAATTTGTCATAGTCCAGATCTTGGAATCGTGGTGCAAGTAATCCCTTCAGGCATAAGTGGGTAAAGAAATCTAACTGAACAACAAGGTCCTAAAATTGATAATTAAGGTTTCTGAGTCATCAATTCTTTCTCCTATACAGAGTCAAAAGAGCTGCAAAGTAGCTTCCAGGGCAGAGTTATAGTTAACTGGGGCTTGTTACCTCAGTACCTTCTACACTAGGTGGCAAAGGCCTAGAAACTGCTTGAGCAATGAGGCCGTTAATTTTCTTGTGACATATAGTAAGAGAAGAATTTTATGTTTTGCAACTAACTTAGAACTTGATGGAAATGAATTATTTTCAGTTATGTTTTACTACACGAGTGATCATTCACAGGGCAAACCAATCTTTATCTAATAAAGCAAGAATATCCTTCTTCACTATTTCCAACACTTCCATCCTATAAACATTTATTGGCCAACTACACTATCTTCCTAAATGTGGCCTATCAAGAGTGCTGTATATCTGCTGAAGAGTCCCAACAACTGTAAACCACTGTGAGTAGATTCGAGGTCAGACTAACTGGAGCAGAGAGTATAAGAAAGCAGAATCAATTGTCCAGAAAGTGTCTAGGCAGGGGTGGGGGGATTACCAAATATATGGTCCCATTCACAAATAGATGACACTGCAACTGGTACCAGCCTCTGTGAACTTTTCCCTTAATCAGTCTTTCTGTAACTCTGACACTTCCATACGGAAGGTTGAGCTGTCATCAAGAGCTCATAAAGGCTCGGCGCCTGTGGCTCAAGCGGCTAAGGCGCCAGCCACATACACCTAAGGTGGCAGGTTCGAATTCCCAGCCCGGACCCGCCAAACAACAAGGATGGCTGCAACCAAAAAATGGCCAGGCATTGTGGTGGGCGCCTGTAGTCCCAGCTACTTGGGAGGCTGAGGCAAGAGACTCGCTTGAGCCCAGGAGTTGGAGGTTGCTGTGAGCGTGATGCCATGGCACTCTACCCA